>NC_051311.1:14720099-15021548 GCF_015220235.1 Choloepus didactylus | reverse complement strand
CTGTAAGTGATAACCCTGATTGGATAATTTCCATGGAGGGGTGGCCCCACCCATTCAGCGTAGGCCTTGTTTAGTTAACTGGAGCACTATATAAGCTCAGACAGAAGGAGCTCAGGGTGAGCTGGAGCTGAGACAGACATTTTGAAGACAGCCATTGGAAGCTGATGCAGACATTTTGGAGAATGCCATTTTGAAACACAACCTGGGAGCAAGCAGACGCCAGCCACATGCCTTCCTAGCTAACAGGTTTTCCGGATACCAATGGCCTTCCTCCAGTGAAGGTACCCTTTGTTGATGGACACTTTATGGCCTTAAGACTGTAACCTTGTAACCAAATAAACCCCCTTTTATAAAAGCCAATCCATTTCTGGTGTTTTGCATTGTGGCAGCATTAGCAAACCAGAACATTCCCCATCTTAACATCAATCACCCCTGGGAAGCTAGGGTGTCCCACACTCTTCCCTCCTCTCTCCCATCCAATCACTGATCAAGTCCAATAGATGCTATCTCATTAACATTTCTAATCTCTTTCCTTTTCTTTAAAGGGAGGTGGAGACTGCTTGTCCTTAGTTCAGGTCCTCATTGAATGTCTCCTCTATTTCTTCCTGTACTATAAAAAATTTCTTATTGATCTCTGAATCTGGTCTTGCCTCCTTCCAATCTAACTGCTACACTGACAAGAGTATTCTTTCTAAAAGACAAAAATGATGATGCATATGTCCTACCAACTCTTATACAGATGACAATTATAAACTCTGAATGCAATACAAAAAAAAAAAAAAAAAGAAAACTGGCTAAAGGCATTGAAACAGGCAGAAAATGAAGGAATTCCAACCTTGGAAGAAAGGAACCATTCTAGATGAGATCCATGTATATATGAAGTCAAGCAAACAGCCCCAGTCTTCTTGGGTTGAGGTTTCAAAGCATGAAGTTTGGAGCTGCCAGAGCTGAGGAGGTATATGTAGAAAAGAGTAAGCCACAAATGGGGAGAACACATCTACTTACAAACATCTCAAATTCTTATCTGACTCTGAATCTTGCATGCGTATGAGGACTCTAGGGAACCCAATAGAAATCAACAGCTGGCAGCCTGAAAGAATCAAGCAGATTCTTTAGTTACTGTCAACTAAATGTGTGACAGAATTTAGAGTTTAATTCCCACCATGTTGGAGGAGTCAGGTGGGCTCTACATGAAACCCAATAATTTTTTCTGCTCTGTTCCCTTTTTTCCCTTTAGCATTCCAATTATGCCTATGTTACACCTTAGAGGTAAAAACTATGTCCCAGGATTAAGAAATTTGCCTTGGAATAAGGGAAGAATTGAAAAAGACATGGCCTAACAAAGTTTAAAACTAAGCTTCCACAAGTTCAAGGTCATCAGGTAGTAACCAGCCTACTGGGAGAAAAATCAACAGTCTCCAGAGGAACAAAATAGAATCCTGAGTCTCTGTAATGTACTTCATAAAGAAGTACTTTTAACTTAAGACTATGTTTAGAGTTGACTTCTTCTAGACAACATATACTTGGGTCTTGTTTTTGTTTCTACACTGACAATGTCTGTCCTTTTATTCACATATTTAGACCATTCAAATTTAGTGATTGATACAGTTAGATTAATATCTGCTACATTTGTAACAGGTTTTCATTAGTTGTATTTGTTCTTTGTCTCTTTTTTCCTTTCTTTTTATGCCTTCTTTGATCTTAATGAGTATTTTATAGATTACATTTCATCTCTTCTCTAAGTGTATCAGTTATACTTCTTTTTAAAATTGCTTTTAGTGGTTGCCCTAGAATTTACAACATACATTTTAAACTAGCCTAAGTCCATCTTCAAATAACACTATACTTCTTCACGTATAGTGCAGGTACCTTGTAACAGTATTCCCCAATTACTCTCTCCCTTTACTTGTGACCTTGAAGTCATTCATTTTACTCATCTGTATGTTATAATCAGCCAATACATGATTACTATTATTGCTTTTAAAAGATATCTTTTACATCAATTAAGAATGAGAAAAATGAAAGATTTATTTAACCTTCATTTATTCTTTCCCTGATGCTCTTTTTTTCTTAATGTAGATCCAAGTTTCTGACCTATATCATTTTCCCTCTGCCTGAAGAACTTCATTTAGCTTTCATGCAGGACGGATCTGCTGGAAATCAAGTCCCTCAGTTTTTGTTTGTCTGAGAAAGTCTTTCTCTCTACTACCTTTTGAAAGAGAATTTCACTTGATAAGTCTGGAGGGTTTTGTCACTCCACTTCTTCTTCCTTGCATTGTTTCTGATGAGAAGTCTGCTGTGATTCTGGTCTTTGTTCCTCCACAGGTAATGTGGCAAGGATTTTCTCTTTGTCTTTGAGTTTCTTCAGTTTGAATGTGATATGCATAGGTAGGATTTTTTTTGGTTATTTTTCCCGCTTTGTGTTCTCTGAGCTTACTACATCTGTGATTTGGTGTCTGTCATTAATTTTGGAAAGCTCTTGACTATTATTATTCCAAATATTTATTCTGCTTTGTTCCCTTTTTTCCCTTTGGTATTCCAATTATGCCTATGTTACACCTTTTGAAAATTTCTCATAGTTTTTGGATGTTGTGTTCCTTTTTCTCTTTGCCTTGCAGTTTGGGAAGTTTCTATTGATCTATCTTAAGCTCAGTGATTCTTTCCTCAGCTGTGTCCAGTCTACTGATGAGATCATTGAAAGCATTTTTCATTTCTGTTACAGTGGTTTTGATTCAAAACAGTTTACTTTGATATTTTCTTAGAGTTTTCTATTCTGCTTACATTACTCATCTGTTTTTGCATGTAGCCTACGTTTTCCATTGCAGTCCTTAACATTTTCATCATAGTTATTTTAAATTCCCTGTCTGAAAATTCCAACATCTGTGTCAAATCTGAGTCTGGTTCTGATGATTGCTTTGTCTCTTCAGACTGTGTTTTTTTCTTGCCTTTTGACTTGCTTTGTATTTTATTTTGTTGAAAGTCAGATATGTTGTATTAGGTAATAGGAACTGAGGCTTTTAGTGTGGGGTTTATGTTAATCTAGCTAACAGTTGGGCTGTTTAATGTTAACTATAACAATAGCAGCCAGAGACTTCACCTTCTTCTGATGTCTTTGTTTTGCACCCCCCTTTTGACTTTGGTATTCCGTAAGTACTCATAAGAGAGTTTGTGTCTTGTAGCTTTTTTCAGCTTTAACATACTGTTGTTATACTGGAGCCCTGTTGGTGTGGTAGTTTGACTAAACTCAGTGTTTTAGTGGGCCTGTGTCTTGCATCTGGGACCTTCAGAGTGTTTCTCCAGTGATGCAGCCTTTTCTCCCCCATACCTCCCACTCTCTTCCCTGGCTACACATTCCTAATCTTTTTCCTTAAAGCCTTGATCCTAGTTGACTATGTTTTTTTTTTTTTTTTTTTTTTTTTTTAATCCCCTTAAGTGGGACAGGAAGGCCAGAGGAGGCTGGAATGGGAAGAATGCCTTTCACCCAGATGGGGAGAAGCTCTGGTGAAGCTTCCCCTGGAGGATAGGTCTTCATTAAGGAGAAGAGTCTGGGTATGCTCCATAGTGATTACTTTTATCCTCTCCCCACCAGAGCCATTAGGGATATGTTCCTGGCATTTTTACCATGATAACCCACCTGATGGGATTCCCAGAGGTAAAGCCTGTGGAAGTTTGGGGGCCACTGAGACTATGGCCCCAGGAGTTTCTCAGTCTCACACTAGTCCATACTCATTCTCTAGCAATTTCTCAAAATTGCCACTTAAGTAGTCCTAGCAGTACATGGCTCTAATGAAGTTTGACAACTGAAAAATAATGGACAAATTCCTTGAAAAAACAACTTATACAAAAACTAGAACAAGAAGAAATAGAAAGTCTAAATAGGCATATATACATTAAAGAGACTGAATTCATAATGAAACTCCTTCTCACAGAGAGAACTCCAGACACAGCTGGTTTCACTGGTGAATTCTATCAAATATTTAAGGAAAAATTTATGCCAATCTTAATAAAAGTCTTTCAGAAAAAAAGGAGAGGAGGGAATGCTTACCAACTCTTTTTTGAGGCCAGTATAACCTTACACCAAGACATAACAAAGAAAATACAAACAAAAATTTTACAAATGCATGTGAATGCAAATATCCTTAACAAAATATTAGCAAGTCAAATACAGCAATATATGAAAAGGATATTGCATCATGACCATATAGGGTTTATCCCATAAATGCAGGGTTGTGTCATCATTTTAAAATCAATCAAAGTGATTTACCATAGTTTCCTAATGTGGGACAATCCACATGTCCATCCACAGGAGAAGTGCTAAATAAATTGTGGTCTGTAATTACAATGAAATACTACTCAACCAGTGAACTAATGATACATGTGACATAGGAGTGAATCTCAAAAGCAATGCTGACTGAAAGAAGCCAGACATCAGTGTTTGGTATCACTTATGTGAGTTTTAAGGGCTGGAGAAAGTCATCTATGGTGATAGAAATCAGAAGAGCGAGTGCCGAGGATGTTGGAGATTGACTGGAAGGGAGAACAATAATAAAAAAGCAAAAAAAACCCACCATTTTCAAAACCCATTGGGAGAGGATCTAAGATGGCGGCATAGAGAGGAGAAGAAGCCAGGTAGTCCCCCTGGAACAACTGAAAAAAAAACAGAAACAACTAGTAAATAAGCTGGAATAACTGCGGGGGGGACAAACATGACCGTCCACTCATCATACACCAGCCTAAATTGGGAGGAATGCCCAAGATCACAGCATTAAATCTGTAAGTAAAAACTGTGGATCTGGACCTCCAGAAGATGGCAGTTAGGAGAGACAGGGCAAAAAAATACCTCTGTGAAAAATACTAGATAAAAGCCAGAAAGTCACCCAGAACACCAGTTCCAGCAATGCACCTGCTGGACAAGGTCTGCTAAATCCACAGGGACTGTGCAGTTGCTGAAACCGGGAGTCTGCGTTCTGAAGTGAGTGAGTGGGCCTGATGAATATCCGGCAGCCACACTGTGGTGTGGGGAAACCATGGGTTGGTGTTTGGTGTCAGACTAGTTCTTTTTAAAAACCGAGGGGTAGTGGCGAGGGCTGCACAGGGAAGCACGGAAGGAACGGCGTCTCCGTAACCTGTGAGTATGCCTCGGTATCTGGCATGGATGATAGCCTTTTGTGCACCTGCTGCTAATTGTCTTGGAGTGAGGCAGGCAGAGGTTAGCCAAAAGGGGAAAGAAACCACACCCCTTATAGCCATCTTCCCAGCGGGGTGGAAACACTCCTGCCCAGTGCCAGCACCACAGCCCAGAGCTGCGCCAAAAAACCCCAGTGTCATGGGAAGTGTTTCCAGCAACGCACACACATGCTACAGTGTCTGGTGTAGATAATAGCCTTTCACGCACCTGCAGCTAATTGTCCCGGAGCTAGGAAGGCAGAGCAGTGTGAAAAGGAGGAAATTAACAGCCATCCTTTCAGTGGGCTGGGAACGCCCATACAGGGCCCTGCAGCCCAGAACTTCCCTTGAGGTTCAGCACACACTTGTGACATAGCACAGCCTTCCCTAAGCAGAAGCCCTAGAGGGGCACAGCTTGGAAGAGGGACCCACCCAGAAATCCCAGGGACCATATGCCAATACCAAGGACTTGTAGGTCAGCAGCAGAGACAATCTGTGGTGAGACTGAACTGAAGGTTTGGACTCTTCGAAGAGCATTAAATCTCCAGGAACACCTGGGATGTTTGATTGTTAAAGCCACCCTCACTCCCTAACCGCTGAGTCACACACCCCACATTCAGGGCAGACAGCACCAATTACACATGCAAAACTGGTGCACCAATTGGACCCCACAAGAATCAGACCCCTACACACCACAAAGACAAAGTTGGGGAGAACTGACTTGAGGGGAATAGGTGACTTGCGGATGCCACCTGCTGGTTAGTTAGAGAAAGTGCACGCCACCAAGCTGTGGATCTGACAAATTAGAGAGAAGTATTTGAATTAGCATACATATCCTAAAAGAACCCCATCAAGTTAAGCAAATGCCAAGAGGCCAAAAACAACAGAAATTTTTTAAGCATATGAAAAAGCCAGACAATATGGATAACCCAAACCCAAACACCCAAATCAAAAGATCAGAGGAGACACAGTACTTGGAGCAATTAATCAAAGAACTAAAGACAAACAATGAGACCATGGCACAGGATATAGGGGACATAAAGAAGAGCATGGCACAGTATATAAAAGACATGAAGAAGAGTCTAGAAGAGCATAAAGAAGAAACTGCAAGAGTAAATAAAAAAATAGATCATCTAATGGAAATAAAAGAAACTGTCATCCAAATTAAAAAGATTCTGGATACTCATAGTACAAGATTAGAGGAAGCTGAACAACAAATCAGTGACCTGGAATATGACAAAAAGGAAAATGAAAGAAAAAAAGAAAGAATGGAGAAAAAAATAAAAAAAATAGAAATGGACCTCAGGGATATGATAGATAAAATAAAATGTCCAAATTTAAGACTCATTGGTGTCCCAGAAGGGGAAGAGAAGGGTAGAGGTCTAGAAAGAGTATTCAAAGAAATTGTTGAGGAAAACTTCCCCAACCTTCTACACAATATAAATACACAAAGCATAAATGCCCAGCGAACTCCAAATAGAATAAATCCAAATAAACCCACTCTGATACATATTCTGATCAGACTGTGAAATACAGAAGAGAAGGAGCAAGTTCTGAAAGCAGCAAGAGAAAAGCAATTCACCACATACAAAGGAAACAACATAAGACTAAGTAGTGACTACTCAGCAGCCACCATGGAGGTGAGAAAGCAATGCCATGACATATTTAAAATTCTGAGAGAAAAAAATTACCAACCAAGAATTCTTTATCCAGCAAAGCTCTCCTTCAAATTTGAGGGAGAGCTTAAATTTTTCACAGACAAACAAATGCTGAGAGATTTTGCTAATGAAAGACCTGCCCTACTTGAGATACTAAAGGGAGCCCTACCGACAAAGAAACAAAGAAAGAAGAGAGAGAATATGGAGAAAGGTTCCATAATATTAGATGAAGATGCATTTTTAAGCCATTTAGTGACCACTGAATATAAGTTTGGCTTTATTATCATCTTAGTCATCATAAGACACAGGCCTATATTAAATTATTTTTAATTCCATATTTTAGAGAGGAATAAACAGATATTGCAGAATGGTGACATTATGAAGGAGAAAACATACTTGGTATCACATCCTATAACATACTACCATTTCTTTCACTCTATTTCAAATGGGTATCTCAGGTTTATGGTACGGCATTCTTTCTGAAACGCTAGAAGTCAGAAGATGAAGATACTTGCCTCACTTTTCTGACTTGCTGACTGTAAATGTGGTCATCTCACTTAACTTGTAAGATGACTCTTAGTTTCCTAATTGATAAAACAGGAATTAGACTAAGAATAATTAACAACTATTAAATTTAAGTCTGAAAATATAGACTTCTTTTGAAAATCCAAAGGAATACTCTTATACTTTTTGAGACCACGAAAAATGTGTATGCTCAGTTATGTTTTATTGGTTGGTGTAGATTAGATGCCATTGTCTGGAGATAGGCATGGAATGTATAGAGCAAAGGCATATAGGGAGCAGTTGTGGTGAAAATGTCTATTTACATATGGAGAGACATCTGTTATTGTAGTCATTGAACCACTAAATTTAAGTGGCAATTATTAACTTCTATTTCATACACTGAAACAAAAGAACATTAATTGTGGACCCAAGATTTGCTACTTATTGCATAGTTAATGGAAAATACTGAACCATTTTAGCTTCTGAGTTCAGATAGAGGGTTTGGCAAAAAAAAAAAAAAATCTATTTACTCTCTGATCCTTAAGCTTCTATAGTTTACAGTGAGAATTCCTATAAATAAAACAAAATTATCTCAATGCATTTAGTTCCTTGGTTCAGATAAAAATAATTTGAATAACAAGGGTTATATGTAGGCATGTTTGTAAATGTACAAAGGAGGAAGTAGGGGAAGTATTGATCTATATTCAGGTTTATTCTGCAACCTAGGTATGGTGAGAATAGTGCAACAATATCCTCATCTGTAAAATTTATAACATGGCCACTATTTTGTGATATCAAATAAGATGACTATAAATATCTGAAAATTAAATACTATTCTGAAACTTTAAAAAAAATAATAGAGGGGCATATAGGGAAAAATATACCTATCGCAAACTAATTACAGTTAGTAGTATTTTAACATTCTTTCATCAACAATAACAAAGGAGGGGGGTAGTTAGTGGTATGGGAAGATTTGAGTTTCCTTTTTTTTTGTCTGTATTTCTTTTCTGGAGTAATGAAAATGTTCTAAAAATTGAAAAAATAAATTAATTGTGGTGATGGGTGCACAGCTGTGTGATGGTACCGGGGGCAATTGACTGTTTGATTGTACACTTTGGATCTTTGTATAATTGTATGGTATGTGAACAATCTCAATAAATAAAAAATTAAAAAAAAAAAAACATTGACTTGAATATTTAAGATTTGTGCATTTCACTGTATGTAAATTTTAATTCCATTTTTGTAAATGGTTGCTCCACTTTCCCACTTAAAACCATCTAGCCTAAACATCTTAGTCTGGAAAGATGAGTAGTCAGTTGCTTCATCCACCCACCCATGCACTGGCCATGCGAGCTACTGACTTTAGTCTTAGTCTGCCCTACTGACTTTATTGTGCCTTCTCCCACTTTTTTGTCCTCATTTTGTCCAGTAGTGATTTGCCTTGCAGGACTGCTGTACTTTTTAGTTGATTTCTGTTTCCTCATGAGGAGGGCACTTCATTCATTTGTGTGGGTATTTGTGTATGTATTCCAATACCTAGTAGAGTATCTTTTATTTTTAATTTTTTTTAATAATTTTTTTTTATTAGGGAAGTTGTAGTTTTACACATCATTCATAAAATACAAGTCTCCCATACACTTCCCATCAGCAACACTTACATTGGTTAGAAAAATTTGTTACAAATGATGATAGCATGTTTTTTTATAATTCTATTTTTTTAAAGTATTTAGTTACAATTGATGAAAGATTAAAGTATTAAAGTATTAACTGTTGTCCATAGTTTATGTAGGGGTATTTTTTCCCATATTCCCACTTGTCTTTTTATGCATGTCTTTATTTTATTATTCCTTTACCCATATACTGGATAAAGAGAGTGTCAGTTATTAGCATTTTACAATCACATGGTCACAAGATGAAATAGTATAGTATCTGACATACAGAGGTGCCTGATACTAGTTGAATAAATATACATTGGGTATAATTATATACATGTACATGTGTAATATACTCTGTATTAAACACATACACATATTTAGTGAATTGTATAAAAGCGCATGATTATAATAGTATTGGTAGTTTGTATCTTTTTAACAATACAAGTTTTCTGGTTTGATTCTGTTTTTGTTGATAGTTAACAGAGCCCAGAGTGTTAGCATTTACATGTTTTATCAGAATCCACTACATTATTTTCAATTTTTTTGTGTCATTTTGATTTATGTGTCTTCCGTAAAAAGCATACAGTTGAATTTCATTTTTGTTTCTGTGTTTAGGCCAGTCCTATTTGCTGGATTTAACCCATTTTTTTTATTGCAATAATTAATACATTTAGTTTTATACCTGCAACTTTAGTGTAGTCTTCCATTTGCTATGGTTTCTTTTCAATCTACCTAATTTCTTTTGCTTCTTTCCTTCCTCACTCTTCCCCAACCCCCAACATCTCTCTCTTCTTCTTTCCCTACCTTCCTTTTTCTTCCTTTTGGTAGATTGGAAGTTATACTTTCTATTGCTATTCTTCAAATTGATAACTGTACATTTTTCTATTAACACTGACAATCTGTCTCTATGACCTGCCTCCCTCCTACCTTGAAAAGTCTGAGGTTTTGGCATACTTTTATTGCCCTCTTTGCCTTCCCATCAAATTTACTTTGTGAAAAATATGAGAAATTGTAGTTGAAGATTTTTATTATTTTCAAACCATGTTTTCTCTATCTTTAAAGGAATAGTTTCTTAAATTGTGTCATGTTTATGTGGAGTCATATGGAATTAGGACATCATAATTTTACTGGTCTCATTATTTTCCATTATTTCTTGAATCCCGTGGTGTTGTTTTCAGCCTTTTTGTTCTTGATTCAATGAAGTGCATCATCTAGTAATTAACTTATTATGGGTTCCATGAGGAGTAAACTTTTAGAATCCTTGTAATTTGAAAATGCCCTTTTTATGTCTTTAAAAGTATATGATGGTTTGGTTGTACACTTGAATTCTAAGTTTAAAATTATTTTACTACAGAGATATTTTGCTCTGTAGACTTCTTGCAGATGTGTAGTCATATTCTAGTCTACTTAAATATATGTTTTAGGTGGGGGTTTTGCAATTTTTCCTTCCTCCTTCTCTCCCGTACCTCTTCTTTCTTTCTTCATTTCTTTGACACCTGATAACTTTATTCTTATCAGAAATTTGAATAAGATGTATCTAGTTTTGCCCTCCTGCCTCCCTAACCCCACCCCTGGAAGCCACACACATACCCACAATTCCTGCTAGGCTTCCAGTGGACCATTGTGTCTATTCTCCTTGTTTCTTAACCTTTTTAGTTTCATTAATAATTTCATTAATTTTTGATTTGCACTTCTAATTTTCTGAAGGAATATCTTAGCTGGCATTTCCAAGTCACCAATTTAATCTTCAGTCCTTTCTGTCTGTATTTCAACCCATATATTGAGATTTATTTGTGGAGTGAGGAATGATAACTGTTTGTATTTTTTCAACCACTCTGATCACTTTTTTACAATAACTTTTTCATGTTTTGATATCCTCTCATCTCTTAAGAATGTTAATGATTATTTCACAGTTTTCTTTGCAAATTATGCTCCCTTAAGTGTTAGTTCTCTTTTGTGTTGTTGATTTTCCTCAGATATCTGGTAGCTCTTGAATGTGTCCTTATCTTTATTATAGAGGATTTAGATTTCAGTATGTTCAGGTGAAAGGTATTCCCTCAGCAAAGTGAAAATTCTTGTTTTCCTGGACATGAATGTAGATTCCCAAGGTTGTGCCAGAAAAGGCAGGGGCATGTGCCTGAAGGTGGGCTTTCCTTACTCTGCCTGTGTTCTAGTTTGCTAATGCTGCCAGGATGCAAAACACCAGAAATGGATTGGCTTTTATAAAAGGGGGTTTATTTGGTTACACAGTTACAGTCTTAAGGCCATACAGTGTCCAAGGTAACACATCAGCAATCGGGTACCAATCGGGTACTGGAGGATGGCCACTGGTGTCCGGAAAACCTCTGTTAGCTGGGAAGGCACATGGCTGGCATCTGCTCTGGAGTTCTGGTTTCAAAATGGCTTTCTCCCAGGATGTTCCTCTCTAGGCTGCAGTTCCTCTTCAAAATGTCACTCTTAGTTGCTCTTGGGGCGTTTGTCCTCTCTTAACTTCTCCGGAGCAAGAGTCTGCTTTCAACGGCTGTCTACAAAACGTCTCTGTAAACCGCAGCTTCTCTCAGCTCCTGTGCTTTCTTCAAAGTGTCCCTCTTGGCTGTAGTAAGCTCCCTCCTTCTGTCAGAGCTTTTATAGTGCTCCAGTGAACTAATCAAGGCCCATGCTGAATGGGCAGGGCCACACCTCCATGGAAACCATCCTGTGTAAGATCCTCCCCACAGCTGAGTGATCACATCTCCACGGAAACATCCAATCAGGAGTCTCCAACCCAATCAACATGAATAAGTTTCCTGCCCACACAAGACCGCATCAAAGATAATGGTGTTTTGGGGGACATAATACATCTAAACCAGCACAGCGTGGGCATAGGGTTCCCACTCTTCTTACCAGCGGCAGTTCATGTGGGCCAGTACCCTATTTCTCCAGCCCCAGCTTTTTGCTCTGAGATTGTTTCATATCAGAACTTGTAATTTTTTTAGAACAGATTACTCTCAGTATATTAAAAACATAAATTACCAAGATTCCCTCACAGTCACCTAGTCAGTAATCACAGAGACATGAACTTGAGGACTGAAAGAGCCATCAAGATGTGAAGGAATGGAATTATAAATAGTAACTTTTCACTGGGTGCCATGAGCTGTATTCCTTTCCTATAGTTGCTTTCACAAATCACCACATATTAGTGGCTTAGAGCAATACAGCTTGTTGTCTCTTAGCTCTTGAGGTCAAAAGTTTTAAAATCAAGGTGTCAGCTGGGCTGAGTTCCTTCTGGAAGCTCTGGAGGACACCTGTTTCCATGCCTTTTCCACCCTCTAGAAGCCACCTGCATTCCTTGACTTACGGTCCCTTTCTCCATCTTTAAGAGCAGCAGTGTAGCATCTTCAAGTCTCCCCCCACCATCCTTGTGATTACATGTGGCCTACCCAGATCATCCAGGATAATCTTCTTATCCCAAGATCCTTAACTCAATCCACTTTGCACAGTCCCTTTGACATGTAAGGTACCCACGTTCACAAGTTTTGGGGAGAAGGATAGTGACATCACTGGGGGACATGATTCTGCCTACCAAAGGAGGCTAAGAGGTGTGTGTCTCTCTTTGGGCTGGGGAGGCACAGTGGTGGGGGGATGTGGGAACAGGTAAGCACAGGGCATCCTAGGGTTAGGGTAGGTTCTCTGACTGCCCTCCATACCTTCCACTCCCTCCACCTTTTACCTTTACTCTCCCACCACTGCCCCCATTCTTCCTGGGGCCGCTTCTTCTCTTTCCTACATGTTCCTTTCCTTTCTAGTTGCTGTTCCTCAACACTCAATGTCATTTTACAGGATGCAGAAGCCATACCACCCGATTAACACAACTCAAAGGATAAGTGTCAACATTTACTCAAAATATTGGCAGAAAGGATACAAAAAAGTAGGTGGGGTCCTTATTGATTCTGTACAGGCCTACAAATATCCAATTTATATACCATAAATGCCTACATGTGTTGTACAATTGAAATACCTCTCCTGAATTCTGAAATGTGTAAGTGTTGGGCCTGCATCGAATCTAGAGTCGTCTGAAGTCTTTGATGAGAACCATGTGGCAGAGCTTTGCTGCTTAACCATAGAACGGGGCAGCCCTTTCCTGTGCTGTGCATCCTGCATATCTCTCTTATTTGATGGACAGTCTGCTTTCCTGTATATTTTAACAGATGCATCTTTCCGAAACAGTGAACTCTGATGATCAAGCCCATATTTGATATATTTAACCTGAGCTGTTGATAGAACTGAAAACTTATTAGCTGTGGATACCATCAGTTGTCTACATTTAAAACAGAAATTTTTTATTGTTATTGTGGATCTGGCCAAAGTTCTTTCCACAGCCTTGTGCCCTGAAGAAAGGGAAGACAAGTGGAAGAACAGATAAAGAAATGAGTGGTAGGAAGTGGTGTCAAGTCCTGGAAAATTCATTAATCATAAACTGTGGATGGAGAATTATGTTTAATTCTGTAATACCTAAGAAGACAGTATATGATAAGCACTTTAATAGAGTGAACATTATTAAACAAAACCTCCTGATAGAAGCAGAATTTTTTGCTTTTATAAAATATTTTTTAGGATTATAAAATACTTCAGGCTCATGGAAAATACAGAGCAAAAATCTCTGTACTGAAGACCCAGATTTAACAGATTTACCGTTTACTTCACATATTTTTTTTTTTTAAATAGAGGACAACAGATATAGTTAAAGCCTCCTTTGTCTCTTTCCCTGTTTTCATTGTGCACCCCCCCTCCCTCTCTGGAGAGTTGGCTGCTCTTCTCAAGTTGATAAATATCTTTCTCATCCAGACTTCTGGTTCTTATGAAGTTTCTGTGTAGTTATAGAAATAAACATTTTTGTTTGGTATATTTGAAACTTTATATAAAAGGTATTATACTGCACGTATCATTTTAGAACTACTTTTTGTCCCCCAACATCGCTTTGGAGATTTATTCTCCAATGGCTTTCTATCATCCTTACAATGAAATGCAAATTACAAATAACATAGTATATTATTTAAGGTAGAGGGTAAGTGAAGGTAGCACAGATCCAAAAGAATTTATTTCTTTTTCACAAAACAGCCCTTTCAACTTACATGTTGTGCTAGCCCTTTTATTTTTATCTTTTGTATGTGTGTGTGTGTGTGTGCCTTTGCTCCTGAATCATAAACTATTATTATTTTATGTAGTCAGTGTTCTAGTTTGCTAATGCCGCTGGAATGCAAAACACCAGAAATGGATTGGCTTTTAAAAGGGGGATTTATTTGGTTACACAGTTACAGTCTTAAGGCCATAAAGTGTCCAAGGTAACACATCAGCAATCGGGTATCTTCACTGGAGGATGGCCGGTGGTGTCCGGAAAACCTCCATTAGCTGAGAAGGCATGTGGCTGGCGTCTGCTCCAAAGCTCTGGTTTCAAAATGGCTTTCTCCCAGGACATTCCTCTCTAGGCTGCAGTTCCTCAAAAATGTCACTCTCAGTTGTACTTGGGGCATTCTTCCTCTCTTAGTGTCTCCGGAGCAAGAGTCTGCTTTCACTGGAGGATGGCCAATGGCGTCCGGAAAACCTCTGTTAGCTGGGAAGGCACGTGGCTGGTGTCTGCTTGCTCCTGGGTCGCGTTTCAAAATGGCTTTCTCCACAATGTCTGTGTCAGCTTCTAATGGCCATCTTCAAAGTGTCTGTCTCAGCTGCACCTCTTCCAAAATGTCACTCTTAGTTGCTCTGAGGTCCTTCTGCCTGTGAATTCCTTTACACAACTCCAGTGATCCAATTAACACCTGCCCTGAATGGGTGGGGTAACACCTCCATGGAAATTATCCAATCAAACATTTCACTCACAGTTGATTGAGTCACATCTCCATGAAAAACACAATCAAAGGATTACAATCTAATCAACACTAATACATCTGCAACTACAAGATTGCATTAAAGAATATGGCTTTTTCTGGGGGGCATAATATATTTAAACCAGCACATTCCACCCTTTGAACCCCAGAAAAAGAAAAAAAAGAAAAAACATATTCTTTCCAACTACAGAATGCATTCATCCCATCACAATATCACAAAAACTTAAATCATTTCAGTAACAATAGGTAGGTACAAGACCTCATCAAAATCAGTCACAGGCTTGGTCTGTCCAAAAGCAAAATTCCCCTCTGGCTCTGGACCTGAGAAACTTACAGCAAGTTATCTGCTTCCAATATACAAAGGAGGGACAGTCATAGGATAAAAATTGTTATTGCCATAAGGAGAAACAGTACAGGGTTTAAGGGACCAAAACAGTTCCTAAAACCCATGGGGCAAACTTCATTAGATTTCAAAGTCTGAGAGTCATTTACAGAATGAGGTTGCATCCTTGGGGCTTGAGAGAGCGGGAGTTCAACACCTTCCAAGGGCCTTCGAGGCAGCCCTTTTCTTTCCAAATGCTAGGGTGAGTGCCCCAAGATATCCACACATTGGGGACGCCACCTTCTCAGCCCCACCCTCCTCAAACATTGGGGTGCCACCAGACTCTGCCTCTCTGGGGCAAAGGCTCTCCCCACTCTGAACAGTGGGGTGGCCGCCAGCCTCACCCCAATCCCCAGGGAATGTGCCCCACCTCTCTGGGGCCTGGGGTGGCAACGCTTCCTGAGCATGTCTTTGAAGAAATATTTCCTTCAATTTGTCCCTTCTCCAGTCCAGACCAGCAGTGTCTCCATCTACATAGATCTTGCAAAGATCTTGTTGTCTTGGCATGCGTTTACAGGAGTCAAAATCATCAGACAATAGGACTTTCCACAAATCCTTTCTGGATAATTCCATCTCCAATTCTGGCTTGTACTGAAATGGCAGCCAGGTTCCATGTTTGGTTAAATCCTCATGTGGGTTGTAGCCTCTGGGGTCTCATTTTCTGGAAGCCCGGACTTTTCCAAACTATCAGTTTCTGGTTTCTTTGTACCTAAGTGTTTATTTCTCAGCTTATCTCTGTCCTGTCACATTTTACTATAAGCTGCGAGGAGAAGCCAGGCTATATCCTCCACTTGTAGCCTAGAGAGCTCCTCAGCTAAGTATTCCAGCTTGTCACTTTCAAATTCTGCCTTCCATCTGATTCTAGGACACAATTTTGCCATATTCTCTGCCAATTTAAAACAGGGATCACCTTCCTTTCAGTTGGCAATGACACAGTCATCATTTCTGCTCAAGGCCTCAGTAAGAAATAATTAGTATCAGTGATTTAACTGGCAAGAAATGTTAGATTCTCATTTTTCAGAAACATTTACTTTTCAAGATTATTGGAGAGTGGAAAAGGTAATTTCATACATAGTATCCTAATATACCTTCCACAAACAATCAAATATTGATTCCAATAGTAAAAGCAGGCTCTGATCTCCATTGGGATCAAAATGAGCAATATTCAATATTTTACATAACAAGGAGTCATAATGATTCACTTTTGTTGACAGGATACCCCACCAGGAAGGACGATGGCGTTCCAAAAATAAGAGTAAGATAAGTTTCTGGCATCATCACCCCATCTGTGATGAAAGCTCAGTCAAACTTAGGATATTCTTTGCAAGCTGGGTGGGAACATTAATATAAAAGATCTGCACATCTAGTCACACTGCCAAGGGATTCATTGTCTTGGGTTTGCAAGCATAAATGTCAAGTTCACTCCCAAATTCAATGGCAGAAGCCAGGTTGGTGCCATGTCTGTAGATGAGGCTCTTGGATTGAGAGGCTCACATGTTCCTGGGATCCCTGTGTTAACACACATCAGGGAACTGCTCTGGGGTCCCTGGGCAAAGACAGTGTGGGTAGTGGTGTCCCTTGGTGGAAATTTGGAATACAAGTCAGTTTCATGCACTGATGCTCATGTCTACCCAGTTAATCACCATGTTCCTAATAAGAGTTTCAGGACATTCTTACTGTAATGCTATTTGAGGAGTATGCATATTTTAAAAGTGAGCTCTACATACTCACATAGTTAGCTGGAGTGAAAATGGTACAGTGTTAGAAAAGGTGGTTAGAGTTTTCAATCACATTTTCAAATACACACATCCTTTGACTCAAGCAATTCTACCATTAGATAGAAGTAAAGCACTGGAAACAACCTAAAATGCCAATTGACATAGAAACTGATAAAATAAATTATGGTTCAGCCATGCATTGCTACAAATAAGGCATCTTTAAATATACCAATTACAGAAGTAGTTTTAAGTGATTTGTTAAATGAAGGAAGCAAGCTGCAACATAGTGTAGGCTGCCATTTGTCTAACAATGAGAACAAATAAGTACATATTTGAAAATACATAGAGTATCTCTAGAATAATATATGAGAGATTGGCAAAAGTGATTGTCTTGTAAAAAGGAGAACTTGATGGCTGTAAGACATAGTAAGGAGGAAAATTTATTCATCTTTGGCCTGTAAATTATTTAGGTGTGTAGTAATTTCCAAATATCTGGAGAAACTTGACAAAAATTGCTGTAATTAATTTTTAATTTAATTCTCTTGTGGTCAGAGAATATATTCTGTAAGACTCCAATCTTTTAAAATTTTTGAACTTTTTTTTATGATCCAGCATATATGATCTATTTTAGTGAGCATGCCATGTATACTTAAAAAGAATGGGCCTTCTGCAGTTATTGGTAACAGTCCTCTGTGAATATCAATTTAGGTCAAGTTGGCTAAGAATGTAGTTCAGATCTGTATCCCTACTGTTTTTTTCTCTGCTTGTTCTGTCAGTTACTGAGAATGGGTTAAAGTTCCTAATCAAGATTGTAATTTCTCTCTTTCTCCTTTTAGTTCTATCAGTTTTTGCTTTATCTATACTGAAGCTCTGTTGTTAGGAGCATACACATTTAGGATTTTGTCTTCCTGATTAATTGACTCTTTTACCATTATGAAATGTTCCACCTTATCTTTGGTAATTCTCCTTTTCTTACAGTCTACTTTGATAACATAGACACCCCAGCTTTTTTATTTCATGCTATATATTTTTCCATCCTTTTCTTTCTAATATATCAGTATATTTATATTTAAAGTCACATTAGACTGCTTTGAGTTTGAATTTTTTAAATCAGAAGTGTTTTGACTACAAAAATGCACAATTGGGTTTTGCTTTTTTATAATCAAGTCTGACAACTTCTGCCTTTTGATTAGAATATTTAATCTGTTTACATTTAATATAATTATATATAATTGCCTCAAATGTCTACCAATTTGTGATTAGTTTTATATTCATCCTGTCTGTTATTTCAACTTCAAAAACTTCAAAATACTTCCTGAGGAACAGGACACAGAATATATGATACAGTTTCACCTCTCAAACACTTCAGTGCAATTATATGAGTATGCTTGGCTCATCTTCCGAGGGTGGCCCGCTTTTAGCACAAAGTAACTTGTTCCTTTTTTTTCTGCTTCCTTTTCTTCAATTACATTGTATGGACACTGGAGTCACCTTATCATTGTGATCATATCTTGATATTCTAGTATTTTTCTTCTGTTTTTATTTTTTGGTCAAAATGAGACCAGGATTCTGTCAAGTCACAAAAACTTGAAGGGTTTTAGTCTGAATCGTGTGTGGAGTCCTACAATCAAAATTGGTCTCCCTTAAAATGGTAAGCTCCACCTTTGTTCCCTGAGAGGTTTTGCTATACTGGTTACAAATGGACTTTGTTCCCAGCTTTTTAGAAAAGCAAAAGAGCATCATGAACCACCATGGGTTTTTGTAGCTCTAATTTTGCTCAGGATTTAAACCCCCTAGCAATATTTGCTTGGTTTTTTTTTTTTTTTTTAACAACTTTTTCCTCAGGATTTATTGGGTTTCCTCCATCTTTGTAACTTCTGTTTCTGCAGGATTTGTGAGATTTGATTTTTTTTTTTCAGGATATATCCGTTTTGGTTTCTAAAGCTGCTCAAAGCAAATACCATGTAATGGGTTGAGTTAAACAATAAGAATGTATTTGCTCATGGTTTTGAGGCTAGGAAAATGTCCGAATCAAGGCATCATAACAAGGTGATGCTTTCTTCATGAAATCTGGCTGCTGGGAATCCTTGGCTCCTTGTCACATGGCAAGATACATGGTTGTGTCTGCTGGTCTCTCTCTTCTCTTCTGGGTTCCATTGATTTCAGCTTCTTGCTTCTGGTCTTTCTCTCTCCCTGTCTGAATTTCAATCTCTTATAAAGGACTCCAGTGATAGAATTAAGACCCATCCTGATTGAGTTGGGCCATACCTTAACTGAAGTAATGTCGTCAAATGTCCTACTTACAAAGAGTTACACCCACAGGAATGGATTCAATTTAAGAACATGTTTTTCTGGGGTACATACAACTTCAATTCACCATAATCCCTAACAGAAAATTAATGCTTGTGTGCAAAATATGAAAGAGCAAAATAAGGATACAAGCTTTCCAGAGCAATTACCACCATGTTTTTTAGCTCTGCATCCCAGAAACACAAGATTGCCATACAAGAAAACAAAAGTGAGGGATTTTCTCTGAAAACCAGTAACAACAACAGTAACACAAATCCCTGAAACTGCAAAAAAAAAATAAGTAGATTATAATTAAGGAAATATTTTAAATAAAACCCAGCTGTTAATCTAAATGCTGAGGTTGTTGTTCTGTTTATAATAGCTTTGGATTGAAAAGACTCAAGGAGAATGCCTCAGAGTAGAATAAAAATTTAATTGTATTATTTTCACCCATATTCTCCTGAGCTTTGGTGTATTCCAGTTGGCTCATATAATTGTCATACTAATTGTAAAAGGAACAAAGGAGGCTTTATTTAAACAAATTAAAACTTAGCTAATGTCATTCTGGGATATTTTACAAGTTCAAGAATTAATTGATTGATTGGTAAATACTAGGATGAAATTTAGAGGGCTGCATTAATATTTTTAAATTACACAAATAATATGGAGTCATTTTAGGAAAATTAGAAAACTCAGCCAAGGAATATGGAAGCGTAAGAGCAAGCTTACATATCACTGATTCCCATTCTTGACCCCCAAATCCCTTTCGAAATAAAGATTTAAGAAATAGAATATTTGGGACAAAATAAGACATCTCCTGAACTCAGGAACAATGCCAACCACATTCCAGAAACTTCACAGAATTCCTGCAGGATACATTCATATTTGGACCAAGTGAAGGAAGATGTGGGAAGTCACAGTTCTCTTCCTTTTCTGAGAAAGCAGTTCGGTATTTTTGGAAGTAAGGAAAGGAGATTCTGGGTGGCAGGACAACACTGTAAGTGCTGCACTGGTAGCATTGTCTTCTGCTGTGGATCACGGAGAATTTAGAGCCCATAAACAGAAGGCAAAGCAAGTGACCCTTCCCTAATGCTCTTTTCTTATTTGTGACTTTTTTAAAGAGGGTGGGCACCTTTCTATTTGGCGAATCTCCCTAACCTTCAGGACCTGTGTTGTTGAGATAAAAAAAACAGAACCCCAAGGACAGGATAACTTGGGGTTATCTCCATAGCTTTGGGCCAGCAATTGCAAAGAGAAGAACAAGGGGAAAAGTGGTGAATATTTTCATTTAACAGGGAGCCAAGGCCCGTGAAGTCTTTTTATCATTAAACTTCTCGGTAATATGGCTGGTTCACACTGATGCAGAGAAACAAATTGAAATCAGAGCCACCTCTCCTTGGTAGGACATTATATGCCACTGGAATTCTGTACTGGCACCAGGAACATGGCATCAAGAAAACAAGATCAAAAGCATAAATAATGTTGTCAAAGGCAAAGTTCCTGGGCTGGTTGACCCATGACGGCTATGTCCCTCCTATACATCCTGCGCATTCCCATTGTCCCTCTCTGCTTCCCTCTAATGAGGACGCCTCTTTGCCATATAAGGCACCATATCCACAGGCTCCAGGATTCGGACATGGATATCCTTGGGGACAACATGAGCCGCCCCTTTCCCCAGTGCTGTCCATTCCTCTATCCACAGCAAACCACTGCTAACATTTAGGGCTGTAGTTTAAGACCTTTACTCTGATATACACATAAGGACACACATGTGGGCACAGAGCAAACAAATATCCCACCCTTCTCCGGAAGCTTTATTTGTGATTGCTTCACATTATGAGCTATGGAAATATGACCATGTGCCCAATATATACATAAATTATCAGCACTAAGAAAAAAATTATCATGAAATTCTTGCCCAATCACTGCAGACTAGAACACAAAAACATTTTAGTCCATATGTTATTTTACTTTGTTTCTTTAAGCAAGATAAAGCTGTTGAGCCTGTAGGAAATAGGTCCCAGTCTTAATGAGTAGGTTTTGGGATAACTAAGGAGAAATAAACCTTCATCCTAATTAAACCACATTGGAGGAGATAAAGCTTGGGGCAGGGAGGCAGCCCCCCTTTTGAAGTCAAAGGGGCTGGGAGACATTAAAAGAGTAAGCACCAGTCACATGGTGTGGTACACATCCTGCTTTTCTGTTTGACCCTCTTGTCCAATAAATAAATGCCTTTTGTTGTTCTTAAATATCCCATTTTAGGACAGCACACTTTGTTTGAGCCATGTAAGAGGTTTAGGGAGACATAAGTAAAACAGCCTCCCTGTCCTCAATTCCTTTAGCTAATTCAGGAAAAAAGCTGGAAGAAAAATGGTCATGGAAGTGGAGTTGGGGTCCACTCTGGTGGATGGCAGCAGGATGCTGGCTGTCTAATTTCCATTCTCTCCTTTTCCTATAGTGATAGAATCCTTTTGTTGTTGTTGAAAACATGACAACTCAGAATAAAATCCACACTTGTCAGGCTGGAGTGGCCACGTGACTGAGTTCTGGCCTATAGGATGCAACTTGTGGAATCCGCCCTTCCTCCCTTCCTGCATTCTGCTGCTTGGAATGTGAACCTGCTCTCAGGCCTTCTTGGACCACATGACAAGAGCAATACTTTGTGGAGGGCAGAGCAGCCCTAAAGTCCCTGGATTAGCCAGTCCCTGTACCTGTATTCCAGTACCCTGGACCAGGGCTGTCATTTCAGTTCTTGAACGAGCCACCTCTGGACTATTCAGCATGAAAGCTGCGTGCTTTTAGAAACCTGCAGTGAAGAGCCAAACCATGGTGCAGATACTCACAAATCATATCAAGGGGGTACAAAAGCCATGTTAGGTGAAGAGTTGGGGGGGGTGCATCTCGGGATTCTCTAGTCCCCACAGTCACCCTATGTCTCCCCTCAAAAATACTGCCATCACTGTTAACCCTGACTGCACATTTGAATCACCTTGGAAGCTTAGGAAATACTGATGCCTGGGTGCCACCCTCAGAGATTCTGATTTAATTGGTATGGGCTATGACCTGGGCATCAGCATTTTCAAAGCTCCCCAGGTGAATCTAACATACCGAAGTCCTGACATGAAGGTGTTGATTCGTGACAAAGGAGGGTGATTGATTTTGGTTGCATGGTGCTGGGGATTTTCTACCCTAAGGCTCATCTCCTCTCACTCATTGTACTCACGTGGGATGGGCAATCCAAGGTGTGGACTTCTCCAGGGTTTTGATTCCTTTTCCAACATTCATTCTAAGATACTCCCAGGGTAAATGATCTCATCACCGAAAATAGTGAAATATCTGTGGAGTACAATAATCTCAAAAGAAAAATGAAAACCAGACACCCATGGAAGTATTAAAACTTAATTCGTATATTAAAAGACATAAGGGACAATAGAGGCAGTATGAAGCAGAAAAACAAAAACATAAAAAATAACATAGTAAAATATCAGGAATGAGAAAGAAAATTATTGAAGTAAGAAACAAAATAGATGGCATACATAGTAGAATGGTGGTGTAGTTTTCTAGGCTGTTGAAAGAAGATACCATGAAATAGGTTGGCTTACCAATGGGAATTTACTAGCGTACAGTTTTGAGGCTGGGAAAAATGCCCAAATAAAGGCATCATCGAGGCAATACTTTCTTCCTGAAGACTGGCTGCCGGCGATCCTTGGCTCCTCTGCCTTATGGCAAGGCACATGGTGGCATCTGCTGGTCTCTCCCTTCTCCTCCAGGTTTTGTTGCTTCCATGGCTCTCTCTCTCTTTGTCTGAATTTCATTCCCTTATAAAAGACTTGAGTAAGAGGATTAAGACCCACCCTGGGCCATGCCTTAACTGAAGTAACCTCATCAAAAGGTCCTATTTGTAATAGGCTTACACCCACAGGAATGAATTAGCATTAAAAACAAGATTTTCTGGGGCACTTACAGTTTGAAACCACCACACTCCACCCTCTAGACCACAAAAGACATGTTCTTTCTATATCCAGAATACTTACATTCCATCACAATACCCCAAAAGTCTTAAGTGATTTCAGTAAGAATATTAAGTACAAATTCTCATCAAAATTGGTCATGGGTATGGTCTATCCTGGGGCACAACTCCCCTCCATCTATGGACCTGTGAAACCTAGAGAAGAAACTATCTGCTTCCAATATACAAAAGAGGAACAGGTATAGGATAAACATTTCCATTCCCATAGGGAGAAATTGGAAGGAAAACAGAGATCACCAGTCCCAAACAATTCCAAAACCCTGAAAGGCATACTCCATTAGATTTCAAGGTCTGAGAGTTGTCTATGGAGTGATGTTTTGTCCTCTCGGCCTGATGGAGCAAAAGCGCCACCCTTTCTAAGTGCTTGCCCATTGGCCATGCTCTCCCCAAATACTGGGGTGAATATTTTACTCTCATGAAGCATCGGGGTGGAGGTCAGACTCTCCACAATCCCCAGGCCTTTGAGTAAAGTGGGTGGTAGCACTCTTCCTGTACAACAGGGTGGAAGGCCTGCCCTCTGCAAGTGCCAGGGCAAACTCGCCCTTTCCACACACACACATGAGTGGACTTGCTCTCTTGGCCTGTCTAGACCTCAGCTTCCATAGTCCAATCCTTGAAGTCATTTTTCCTTCAATTTGTCCCTTCTCTTTCCTTTTAGTCCAGGTTGGCAGTGGTTCTGTTCATATGAATCTCACAAAAACCTTGTCAGTTTTTTAGTACACAGGGGTCCCAACTGTCAGACAGTAGGACTTTCCACAGAACCTTTCTGGTAACTGCATTTCTAATCCTGACTTGCACTGAAATGGCTGACTGTTTCCATATTCAGTTAAACCCCTACGTGGAGCACGATTATCTGAGGACTTGCTTTCTGGAAATTCAGAATTTTTCACACCATCATTTCTGGCTTCTTTGTGTCCAGGAATTCAGTTTTCAGCTTATCCCTTTCCTCTCACATTTTACTATAAGCTTTAAGGAGAAACCAGGCTGCCCTTGCCACATTTAATTTGGAAATCTGTTCAGCTAAATATCCAAGCTCATCACTTTCAAATTATGCCTTCCATCCAATGTCAGAACTCAATTTTGCCAAGTTTTCTGCCACTTTAAAACAAGGGTCATCTTTATTCCAGTTTGCAATGACACATTCATCATTTCTTTCTAAGGCCTCATCAGGAATACCTTTAGCATCCATATTTCTACCAATGTCTCTTCAAAGCAATCTAGGCCTTTACCATCAAGTGCCTCACAATTCTTCAGGCCTTTTCCCATTACCCAATTCCAACACTGCTTCCACATTTTTGGAATTTGAAATAGCAGCACCCCACTCTACCGGTACAAAATCTGTTTTAGTTTCCTAGGCTGCTGAAAGCAGCTACCATGAATGGGTTGGCTTTAAAATAGGAATTTATTAGCTTACATTTTTCAGGCTAAGGAAAATGTCCAAAACAAGGCAATGCTTTCTTCCCAAAGACCAGCTGCCAGCAATCCTTGATTCCTCTGCCGTGTGGCAAGGCACATGGTGGTGTCTGCTGGTCTCTGTCTTCTTTTCCAGGTTTCATTGATTTCAATTTCTTGCTTCTGTGGCTTTTTCCCTTTCTTTCTCTATTCATTTCATTTAAAAAGGACTCCAATAAGAGGATTAATACCCAACCTGGGCCATGCCTTAAATGAAGTAACCTCATCACAAGTTCATATTTACAATGGGTTTATACCCACAGGAATGGATTAGCTTTGAGAACATGATTTTCTGGGGCATATACAGTTTCAAACCACCATCAATGGGTATAGATGAAGAAGCAACTGTCGAGTTAGAATAGATTGGCAAACTCCCCCAAGAAGAAAACTGGAAAGAAAATAGAAAGTATAGAAGAAAAATAATGGAAAAAGATAAAAGAAAAGTTAGGAGATATGGAGGACAGAAGTAGAATTGACAACATCCAGATAAATGAGTTCAGAAGAAGACAAAAATAATGATGAAGAAAAGGAAATATTTGAAGAAACAATGTAGAAAATTACCAGAATTAAAGAAATATGAAAGACTTCAGATTGTTAAGGCCCTTTGAGACCAAACAGGAGAGAAAAGAAAAAAACTAGACCCAGAAGAGTGAAATGTAAGAATATCAAAAACAAATAAGATTCTGATGCCTACAGAAGAAAAATTGGTGAACTTCAATGTAATCTTCTTCCTATTATCAACACTAGATGCAAGAAGACAGTAAGATGATATTTCAATGCATTGCAGGACAAGACTTTGAACCTACAATTTTATATCCTGTGAAATTTCCATTTACATGCAAGAGCTTAATGGTAACAAGCTTAGATACACTTGACCTCAGAGGGACTGTTACAAAAAGAGCCACACTGAAAACCATTTGAGAGAAAGTACTATAATATGAAGAGGAAAAAATCTGAGAGATGCTACAAATAGATATGGAAAGTGATAATGATCAAATAACTGTAAAAGTGAACATAATGCAACAAAACAAATTTTTAAAAGACAAAAGAATAAGAGCAAATTATATATATATATATAATAACCCAGAATTAGAATATCATTACAATAACAGGATGATGTGGTGTGAGGGGAAAGGGGCATAGCATGTTAAAATTCTCATTTTATAAGAACAAGTTTAAAGGAAAAAACAAGAAAGGAAAGAGAATATAGAAAACGCAGGGAAAAGTATCTTGCAAAGGTGAACATCCACATAATGTATGTATCAATTCTGCTGCAAGGTGTGTATCTAAAAAAAACTTTCAAACTTTTAACATGTGCACCTAGTGACATATATAAAGATGTTTACAGCAGCACTATTTGTAATAGGAAAAAATCTAGAAGGAAGAAGGTTAAAAAAATTTTGGTATATTTATTTAACACAATATTTTTACAGCAGTGAAAATAAATGAACTACAGCTACATAATATTAATAATATGATTAATAATTTAGTAATGTGCCATGAAAAAAGGCTACATTGACCATGATACCCTTTCTAAAAAGTTCAAAGGACATCCACAACTAGACAACCATTTAAAAAAATATTCTAAGATATCAGAGAGTGCTAAATAGAAAATTCAGGATGGTTGTAGATTTAGGGGCAGGTTTTAGAGGCCTGGGGTGGGATGAGTAGAAGAGCTGATCAGAGTTATATGGTTGGCTCTCCAGTTGGCTGGGCACTTGTGACTTTCAGGGATATTTTGATAAATATATAAACAAACAAACAAAAATCAATAAAAGAAGACTATGCATGTGTGCTAGTTTGGATATATTATATCCCCCCAAAAGCCATATTCTTTAATGCAATCTTGTGGGGGCAGCTGTATTAGTGTCGATTAGGTTGGAATCTTTTGATTGTTTACATGGAGATGTGACTCAATCAACTGTGGGTGAAACATTTGATTAAATTTTTTCCATCGAGATATAGATCCCACCCATTCTGAGTGGCTCTTGATTTAATCAACAGAGTATTATAAAAGAGCTCACAGACCGAAGGACCTCAGAGCAGCTGAGAGTGACATTCTGGAAAGTAGCCAAGAGAGACATTTTGGAGATGGCCATTGAAAATAGACTTTGGCTAGTCCAGAGTTTGCCTGGGAGAAACTAAGAGAACACCCTCAGATGCCTAGAGAGAAACACCCTGGGAGAAAGCCATTTGGAAAGCAGAATACTGGAGCAGACACCAGCCACGTGCCTTCCCAGCTGACCGATGTTTTCCAGATGCCATTGGCCATTCTTCAGTGAAGGTACCCTATTGTTGATGCCTTACCTTGGACACTTTATGGCCTTAAGACTATAACTTTGTAACCAAATAAACCTCCTTTATAAAACCCAATCCATTTCTGATATTTTGCATAAAGGCAACATTAGCAAACCAGAACAGCATGGCCCAACGATGGTAGGATATCATCAACCAAACATTATTATTTATTCAACTGGTTTCTACTGAGGCTCATTAGGAAAAAAACATTGTGGGAAACTCCCCCTTGTGGGGTGCATCTGTGCATGGAATTTTTCTATTTATGTTTTAATTCATAAAATTCATAGCAAATTGCCTTCCATTGTCTTTTTTTAAATGGCTTTATTCAGGTATAATTGTCATACAATACAGTGCACATATTTAAAGTATGAAATTTCACCAAATTTGACATATTTATACACCCACAAAATCATCACCGAGTAAAGACCATGAACATATCCATAATCCCCCAATTTTTCTCCTGCCCCATTGTAATCCCTCCCTTCTGATCCTTCTGGTTACCTCACACCATCACCAATCTGCTTTCTGTCCCTATAGGTTAGTTTGCATTTTCTAGAGTTTTGTATAAATAGAATCACTTTTTTTCCTGATTTCTTTTATGCAGGCTAGTTATTTTGAGATTATCCATGCTGCTGAATGTACGGATTGGCTATTCCTTGTTATTGGTGAATAGTATTCCCTTGTATTCCATCCCATACCACAAGTTTTCGATCATTCATCTTTTCAATTTTAGCCATTTTAATAGGTAAGTATTGGTTTTTTTTTGTTGTTTTAATTTGCATTTTCCTCATGACAAATGATGGGAAGCATCTTTGCCTGTGCTGATTTGCCATCTGTGTATCTTCTTTGGTGAAGTGTTTGTTCAAATCTTTTGCCATTTTAAAAAATAGGGTTGTTCGTTTTCTTGTTCTTGAGTTTTGATAGTTCTTTATATATTTGGGATACAAGTCCTTTATCAGATATATGACTTGTAAATATTTCCCCCCAGTTCATAGCACATATTTTCATGCTCTTAACAGTGTATTTGGAAGGGCAGCAATTTTTAATTTTGATGAAGCCCAATTTATCAATTTGTAGTTAGATGGATCATGCTTTTGGTGTCATGTTTAAGAGACTTTGCTTAACCTAAGGCCACATAGACTTTCTCCCATCTTTTCTTCTAGAAATCTTATAATTTCGGGTTTTACATTAAGATCTATATCTATTTTGAGTTAATTTTTGTATATTGAGCAAGGTATGGCTCAGAGGCATGGGTCAAAATTGTTCCAGCACCCTTTGGTTCATAGGGCCATCCTCCCTCCACTAAATTGCCTGTGCATCTTGGTTGCAAATCAGTTGTCCGAATTTATGTGGATCTATTTCTGGACTCTCTGATGTGTTCAATGATGAGTTGTATATCATTATTCCAGTGCCACTGTCTTGATAACTGTAGCTTTATAAAACTCAGACTAAGGTATTCCAACTTTGTTCTTTTTCAAAGTTGTTTTGGTTATTCTAGGTCATTTGCATTTCCATATGAATTTTAGAATCAGCTTGGCCGTTTTTACAAACAAGCCTGCTATTGATTGTTATTGCATTGAATCTACAGATCAGTTGAGAACAACTGATATTGTAACAAAAATGTGTCTTCTGACCCATGGGCCTGGAATACTTCTCTATTCATTTAGGTTTTCTTTGATTTCTCTTATCATTTTTTCTTTATAGTTTTCAGTATTCCAATTTTGAATATCTTTCGTATTTTCTTATAGGTATTTCATGTTTTTTGATGCTATTGTAGATGGTATTTTTTTATTTCAATTTTGTAAATTGCTTTTAGTATGTTTTGTTTTCCTTCTCGTCTATAAATGAGACTGTTTAAATATTAATTATCTTCCTAAGATGATCTCAGATTCTGTTCCAGCATGACTTTCGGTTATGAGAAGATTCTTTGCTTTTCTAAAGATACATTATGCTATTAAATAGAGTTTATGTGATTTCTTTGCTCACCTTTTCCTTTTTCCAATCACCTTCCTCCATACTAACCAAAAGAAACAGATAGCTTCTTCCTTCAAAAAGGTACCCAGAATTTGGCCAAACTCTCCAGATTTGTGAAGAAAAGAAAAAATAATTGAGCTACCATCATATATGGGGTTGTCTAAAATTATACAAGAAGTGGATCTGTATCCCATTCCTCAAGAAACTGGGAATGTACCACTACAATTATAATTGAATACATTTCTTAGGTTCAGGATATTCTTACAACATGTCTTTCTTTTGGAGGAAAAGAGGGAATTTCATTATTTTTATGTGATATAATATATATAGGAGATGCATCAGTGGAGTGTTTAGTCTGAGCCAACAATCCAGATGTTTATCCTCAAATATGTCTTCAGTTTTTTTGAGAGACGTTAGACCATCGTTTTGGGATATTGTTCATTTGAATGAAATAGTTTTGTCCATGGCAGATTTATCTGCAGTCCACTAACTGTTCTCAGCAATTCTGGGGGTAAAATTATGAATGTATGTGGTTTTTACATTTGTTTGTATTTGGAAATTTGGGTGGCTTTTATACAAGATGACCAAGAAAACAATTTCACCAACATTAGGAACCTGGATACAATATCGATATGTAGTTACATATGTGGTTACATAAGTACATATGTAGTCTGTAGTTACATGTGGTTTAGAGTGCTAACTATAATTAAATGCTATAGTTTTAAAATAAGCATTCTTCCTGATGCTTCAAATGCTTTATAACGCATACCTTTGCAGTATGTTATATTAGGTATTTTTAAAAATGTTTAATTTTAAAAATCTCCTGGAAATTTTGAAAATAGGATGAGCAAATAAATACCTTTTTATCTTTAAATACTTTTGAAAATTTAATCAGTTTGAGGATTAATGGATGACTAATCAATTCCCCAAATAAGTTGTTGTTGCCTCTAGATGATCTATTTGAGTATCACTAAAAATCAATAAAGTAAAATTTGTCACTTTGTTTTTTTGAAAGATGATTCTACTAGCAGGTTTAAAACCCTGCATTTCCCTATGGGAAAACTTTGCGTGCTTGCTGGGAGGTAGTGGGTCTCCCAGACAGGAGGGTAATTTTCAGAATTCTTTGGGAAAAACAGGGAACCACCACAGATGTTCTGCCTGGAACAAAAGATAAACTGTAGAAAAACATAACTTAGTCAAAGCTTGATTTTTTACAATTTCCCCTAGTCAGTGCCCACAGGTATGTTAAAATAAGGAGTAGAGGAATTTAAACAGGATTATAGTCTTTGTAAATGTCACCTATGTCAAATCACTTTACGAGTGTTCCTAATTCTTTGATGTTCCTTTTCAGCATCCATGTCCATGCATAATCAAAGTTTAGATTTGTACATGAGAATGGACAAAAGAGGAAGACAGACTTCCACTTCCAGCACTCTGGCAAATAAGCTAACTTGAACAATTCTACCACTAAAGATAATTTAAAATGCTGGAGAATATATTAAATCTTTTTAAATGCATGACTGCACTGGAAAGAAAATAAGAACTCCACAGAACCCCCCCAAATGAAACGGAAGTGGGAATTTGGGGAAGTAAGCCAACTCTGGAGCCCGCTTTTGCCCTGAAGGCATCTGCTAATACTCAGTGATTTTGACTTTCCTACTGATGGTGTGAGAGAGAGAGTACAGGGGACAGGACAAAGCCATGCTGCCCCCTCCACCGCAATACACACCTAATAACTATACTGTCCTTAAGTGTGAATCAGATTAATTTACCACGTTGAGGGGGAAACAGGGAACCTTGTCTGTCTTGAACTTTGTCCTGAGTGGAAGAAAGAGAAATCTCCTTTGCTAATTCTTAACCATAAGCTAGGCCTTACCTGAGTGGGTAACCCAAACGTGCTCCCAGTGTGGTTCAAAGCACCTCAGGCAGACAACTTAATTTCAAATGGTCCAGGGCAGGTAAAGGCTTCAGAAAAAAATAAATAGAAAGAACTACAGAAAGAAATTCACAGCTCTGCTCAGCAGAGTGAGAATGCAGAATCACAAAGATGAGGGAATAAAGGCAGAGAGAAGTAATACACTCACTCCCAAGGGATGGGATTTAGACAGACAGCTGACCTCCTGGCAGCTATGTTGGGAGCCAGAGACAGTGGTAAAATATATTTAATATAAGAAGAAATTGAACTGTCAGCCAGAGTTGTATACCCAGAGAAGTTATCTATCAAAAACAAGGGGGAAACAAAAATTTTCAGTCATATCACCATAAAAGGTTTTACTGACAAGAGAAGGGCCCTCAGCTCACTAAATGAAATTCTAATGGATGCTTTTCAGACAAAAGGGTTCAAGGTGTATGATGTGAAATATAAGAATAGCTAGAGAGAAAAAAACATTGGTAAATGAACAAAAACTGATTGCATGGATAGTAATATTGGGCTATAAAAATAAAATAAGATAAAAATTGGGAAAGCAGGATGATCAACGTATATCCTGAGGTTCTTATATTATTTAGGAGGAGGGGAAAGATATTGATTAACATTGACTTGTTAAATATGCATAATAAATTATCTAGAAAAACTTTAAAAATAGATATTGATAAAAAGCATTAAACTAGTGGAGAGAAAACTTGATTTATCCAAAAGAATGCAAGAATGGAGTTGGAAAACATTGGCAAGGCAGGAGAATAGAACACACAAAATAATACAGGAAAAATAGATTTAAATGTTGACTATCAATACTCACAATTAATGTAGATTCTAGACTCTAGATAAAAGGGAAATATTACCAGATTAGATTTTAAAATTCTAGCTACAGGTATATGCAATTTAAAGGACATACCTAAAATATAAGGACATAGAAAGATAATAAATTTTAGAGAAAGATATACTAACCAAGGTGAATACTGATCAAAAGGAAGATCATATTGCTATATTTATATCTGATAAAAAGTATTTTAACACAAAAGCATTACTAGAGATAAAGAGGGCACCTGAATAATGACTAAAGATTCAGTTCACCAGGAAAACAGAAAATGCTATATATGTCTATGCACTTAATAACCTAGCTTCAAAATACATGAATCATATATTGAGAAGTTTGAGGAGAAATTAACAAATCCACCATGATTGTGGGAGATTCTGGCACCCATTTCTCAGTAACAGATGTGTTCATTCCACAAACATCTATTGAGCACCTACTGTGTGCCAGAACTGGGACTACAACAGTGAATAATGAAACAGGCAAAAATCCCTACCCTCAAGGATCTTTAATTCTGAGATCGATCAAACAATCAAAAAATTAATAAAGACCTGAAAAATTTGAACAGTGCAATTAATAATTTCATCTAATAGGCACGCAGAGAACATTGCTTTTTTAAAATCACATGTGGAAAATTTATGAAAATTAACTCTGTGCTAGGCTACAGAGTGAACCACACACACACACAAATCTAAGGATTAGAATCTAACAGACCACATTTTCTGCCCACAATGCTGTCAAGTTAGAAACCAAAACCGAGACTGTAGGAAATGTCTGCACCATACAGTAAAGCTAAAGGTGTGCATGGCCCAGGATGTGGTTTCCACCCAGAACATGTTTATGCCCTTGAGAAACTCTGTAAACCAGGAGGCATGTCCAAGAATGTCATTCATAGAAGCAAAATTGGAAAAAAAAATCAGAAACCATTTGCTGGAAACAAATGTTCACCTGCAAAAAGTGGATAAAAATAATTGGTGTCTATTCCTAGAGCCAGTGATAAACATTTATGAACTACACCTGCATGCACAAACGTGGATGCAGCTTCCATGTTATTTCATCCATACCAAGTTCGGAAGGATGTACTATGCAAGGACACATTGCTTAGTGTTAGAGGCAAACGTGGTTAGATGGTAAAGAAAAGCATAGAAAGGCTGGTGAGAAGGGAGAGAACTTTGGGAGGTGCTGGGGGGTGTTGATAATGTTCCCATCTTTTTACCTGATGATGGAGACATGCGTGTGGCAGTATCATTCTAAGATGGCCCCAGTGATCTCTGTCCCCTGATGTCCACCTGCAATTATTTCAGGTTATATTGAATAAAGGGATTTTGCAGATGTAATTAAGGTTATCAATCCAAAGGGGAATTATCCAGGTGGGCCTAACCTGATCACATGAACCTTTTGAAAACAGAGTTTTCCCCGGCTGATCGCAGAAGAGGAAGTCAGAGATTCAAAGCATGAGAAAGGTTTGACCACCGTTGCTGACTTGGACATGGTGGGGGCACATGTCAAGGAAATGGGACCTCAGTTCGACAAGGGCAGAGAACTGATCCAGTTCACACAAGAAAGAGCTTGGAAGCAGATCTTCCCCCAGAGCTTCCAACAAGGACCCAGTTTGGCCGAGCACTAGATCACAGCCTTCCAAGAGCCCAGTCATGCCACGCCAAATTTGCAATCCACAGAACCATGAGCAAATAAATGGGTGCTGGTTTAAGCTGCCAAGTTTGTGGTAATTTGCTACACAGCAATAGAAACTAATATAGTTGGGTATTTACATTATTGTAGTTGTACTTTTTATACATTATAAATATTTTTAGTGCGATTTTATTATTTAATAAATTTTTTTATGAGCACGCAGCAATTAATTCTCTTCTGTGAGCCTTTTGAACACTCGGATGTAAGGAAGGAAGGAGGGTGGTGAAAGGAATACAAAGGCTTGACCTACACAATCACGATGACATGACTCAGAGATAAAGCATGAGTTATGCACTGTGCCTACAACCTTTTTTATGTCTTTTATTAGGCTGCATAAAGTTACCAAGCTAAGATTATAAAGTTGGGCCAAGAATGCAGGTTACTATTTACGGAGGCCAGATTTAGGAAAATGATTCAGTCCTGTTTATTCTATGTAATGATGTTATTGTTGCATTGAAAATAGAATAGGGGTTGTAAAGTGATTCTATATGTTAGCTTAAATGTGTAAATATTTCTGTTATGGCAACCTTACATACACTGCCGATGGATATTTTATTACGCTGTGCTGGAATTAAATCCATTACAATCAAAGGAGGCATTTGAGCCTGGAGAGAAGCTGGCCTAGCCGCTAGAGTCCTGAAACCAGCTGATATGGCGCTGCTTCTAATAATACGACTCAAAAGGGACGTAAAACTCTGGAGCTTTAGAAGGCAACTCTGTTGGCTCCAAGAAACATTTGAACAGATGTGGCATGAATGGCATCAAATAAATGGGACCTAATGTGAATAATCAGCCACAAGATGGCTTTTGAATACTGATGACTTACAGTTTGGGACAGTATTGAAACCTAAACACCTGTGCTTGTGCTAACCTCTTTCCTTCCACAGTTGCTTTCCACCACATCGCCAAGCAAGAAGATCGCCATGTTTATTTCCTCCATAGCTAATAATCATAAAATATCTTAATTATTACTGCTTAAAAAATATTTTACCTCTCAATTTATTTGCCCATTTGCTTGTTGACTAACCCCACCTGCTATAACAAAAGTTCCATTAGGCAAGGGCTTTGCTGTGAAGCCCCAATGCCAGACTGACCCTTTATAATTGAGCAAACGATAACTTGCAGAACAAAAGTATCTTGTTGCGGGGAGCAGTGATGCTTTTGGATATTTTCGGGGTAGCACTGAAGGGGACAAAGATGTCAGTGTGAGAAAACAGAATCTGCGTGAGTGGTGAAACAGCGTCACATTGGTATGAAAATTAAACTGGGAGAAAATTTTTAAGGGATTGGAGGCAAGTTAGTACCAGAAGGGGAAGGTAACATAAACTCTCCTAAAAGGAAGGTATAGTCTATCTGGAAGTTTTAAAATATTGTTTATAGATATTTGGAAATTATATATGGTGATAAAATTAGATTTTGGGACTCTTACTCCAAAGTTTTGGCCAGCGCTGAAGTTTGCAATCAGGCATTTCTGTAGCCCTGTGGATCCTAGGCTCGCCCAAGATGTTGGGATGAAAGCAAACCCCAAAGAAATCAGTGTCAATTATGATCACAAACTCCAGTTGCCTCTATTGGAAGAGATGACAGGGATGGAAACCAAGGGATAGAAGGGAAAGGAAATGTGTTGATTTTAGTTGATGATTGTCTGGACTAGAATACGAAGCAAAGGCGTTGAGTGTCGTGTTTGTGCGCCGCAGATTTGTGCCGGTTTGGATGTATTACGTCCCCCACAACGCCATTATCTTTGATGTAATCTTGTGTGGGCAGACATATCAGTGTTGATTGGATTGTAATTCTTTGAGTGTTTCCATAGTGATGTGCCCCACCCAACTGTGGGTGATGACTCTGATTGGATAGTTTCCACAGAGGTGTGGCCCCATCCATTCAACATGGGCCTTGATGAGTTTACTTGGGCAATAAATAAGCTTAGACAGAAGGAAAGAGCTTGCTACAGCCAAGAGGGACACTTTGAAGAACGCACAGGAGCTGAGAGAGGAGCTTCAACTTACAGAGACAATTTGGAGACAGCCTTTGAAAGCAGACTTTTGTTCCTGAGAAGCTAAGAGAAGACAAACTCCCCAAAAGCAACTAAGAGTGACATTTTTGAGGAACTGCAGCCTAGAGAGGAACATCCCGGGAGAAAGCCATTTTGAAACCAGAGCTTTGGAGCAAATGCCATCCATGTGCCTTCCCAGCTAACAGAGGTTTTCCAGACACCATTGACCATCCTCCAGTGAAGGTGCGCAATTGCTGATGTGTTACCTTGGACACTTTATGGCCTTAAGACTATAACTGTGTAACCAAATAAACCCCCTTTTATAAAAGCCAATCCACTTCTGGTGTTTTGCATTCCAGCAGCATTGGCAAACTAGAATAAGATTTGATCACCACTCACTGTGTTTTAGATCGGAATGTTACTACGATAAAGATGGTCAGTGCTGCCCTCTAAGCTGTCCTTCAAAGTAAAAATTCTCATGACAAATATGTCCCATGTAACTGATTTATTTAATGGGCTGAACAGAGTGGGGAACAATCAGGGAAGAGCTTCATTTTCCTCCAGCCCGTTTTTCTGATATGCTCTCCCTGCCCCGTGACACCTTTTCTGGTGGATGCCACAGCCTGCAGCTCACGTGCAGCTGTGAGAACCGTCACATTGCCAGACCGTTCAAGTCCAGTTGGACGCACAGCTTCAGCCTCATGCCCAGGCCACACTGCTCCTTTGCCTCCCGGAATGGGTGGCAGGTGGTCGGCCTGGCCTGCCCTTGGCTGACCCCCCACCCTGCTCTCAGGGTCTCCTCGGCTCACGGACACACTTCCAGGGGGAGGCACGAGGAGGAATGGGGATGAGCGGAAAAGGGGGGACATCTTTTCACTGTTCTTTGCAGTGTCAAATTAGCCTCTGTCACGTAGGCATCCAAATGCCCCCTCCTTTGGGGGACCCTGGCCCCCTACTATTTCCCCTCTATCTCCATTCCTTCATCCTTGGCTGTCTTAGCTTCCCAGAGCTGTGCTAATAAAAGGCCACAAACTAGGTGGCACAAAATAATGGAAATTTATTCTCCCACAGTCCCTGGGGCTAGAAGTCTGAAGTCAAGGTGCTTGTAGGGACATGTGTCCTCTGAGGTCTGCAGGGTTCCAGCAGGGGCTTGGGGCAGAACCCCAGCTCTGCCTCCAGCTCGTGGCCATCTGCTCTTCCTCCTCCTGTGCCCCTGCCCCCCCCATGAGGACAGAGTCATAATGGGTGATGGCCCTCCAATCCAGTGTGACCACATCTTAACCTATCACATCTTCAAAGCCCCTATTTCCAGATAGGGTCATATGCATGGGCCTGGGGGTTAGGACTTGACCATGTCTTTTTGGGGAACACAATTCAACCTGGGTTGAAGGAACCCACTTTCCTTCAGGTCTCCTCACCCAGATCGGAAGGCTGGGTGTGCAGTGTCCTTTTCAGAGCACACAGGCTCAGTTGCTGCCACTGCATCCCCTTGGCCCCAGGAAGCCCCCCTTACTGACCCCCAACAGACAGCAGCAGTGCATCCTGCTGCTCGCCTGCTGCCTGCGGCCTCCGTCTCCAAGTAGCCATTGCAGGCTGCTCCAGCTCACCGCCAGCCTCTAGAATCTTTCAGCTGGGAAGCACATGCACCCCCATCTCTTGGAGCGTTTCTCCAGGGGCCCACTCTCACCTGGCTTGGGGGTGGGTGGAAAGCAACCTCTTCCCCCACACAGGGGCACCGCAGGCCGGGATGGGGTCCCTGCGTCCTCTCCTGGGCCCAGGCGCTGACAGTGCCCCTGCCAACTGGAGCTCTGTGCCCCGCTCTGGCAAGGCCCTCCCAAGGCCCTGGAAGAGGCCCTAGCAAGAGGCTGATGTGGGCCTAAGGTTTTCAACATTTACCAAAGTAAAATATTTTATAAAAATTAAATTGTACATACATTAGGACCCCACAAACCTGATTCTACCTGTTCTCCTGAGGAAACTGCTTCAACTCAGAGGTCATTTTCCCCTCTGACCTGGAGGACCAGGGTGGGAGATTAAAATGGGATGGGTGGTGTTCTAGTTTGCTAATGCTGCCAGAATGCAAAACACCAGAGATGGATTGGCTTTTATAAAGGGGGTTTATTTGGTTACACAGTTACAGTCTTAAGGCCATAAAGTCTCCAAGATAACACATCAGCAATCGGGTACCTTCACTGGAGGATGGCCAATGGCATCTGGAAAACCTCTGTTAGCTGGGAAGGCACGTGGCTGGCGTCTGCTCCAAAGTTCTGGTTTCAAAATGACTTTCTCCCAGGATGTTCCTCTCTAGGCTGCAGTTTCTCAAAAATTTCATTCTTAGTTGCACTTGGGATATTTGTCCTCTCTCAGCTTCTCTGGAGCAAGAGTCTGCTTTCAACAGTCGTCTTCAAACTGTCTCTCAACTGCAGCTCCTGTGCTTTCTTCAAAGTGTCCCTCTTGGCTGCAGCTCCTCTTCAAAATGTCACTCACAGCTGCACTGAGTTCCTTCTGTTTGTCAGCTCATTTATATGGCTCCACTGATGAAGGCCCACTCTGAATGGGTGGGGCCACGCCTCCATGGAAATTATCTCATCAGTGTTATCACCTACAGTTGGGTGGGGTGCATTTCCATGCAAACAACCTAATCTAAACATTCCAACTTAATCTCCACTAATATGTCTGCCCCACAAGATTGCATCAAAGAATATGACTTTTTCTGGGGGACATAATACATTCAAACCAGCACAGTGGTCCATGGTATCCTGAATTATCCTGTTTCCTCAGTAAGAACACTGGGGGCTACAGCTGACTAGGCCATAGATTTGGTTTTTTTTTTTTTTTCTTTTTACTTTTGCCATCTTTTTTTTTAATTTTAACATTCATTTTATTGAGATATATTCACATACCACGCAGTCATACAAAACAAATCATACATTCGATTGTTCACAGTACCATTACATAGTTGTACATTCATCACCAAAATCAATCCCTGACACCTTCATTACACATGCACAAAAATAACAAGAATAATTAAAGTGAAAAAGAGCAATTAAAGTAAAACAGAACACTGGGTGCCTTTGTCTGTTTGTTTGTTTCCTTCCCCTATTTTTCTACTCATCCATCCATAAACTAGACCAAGGGGACTGTGGTCCTTATGGCTTTCCCAATCCCATTGTCACCCCTCATAAGCTACATTTTTATACAATTGTCTTCAAGTTTCATGGGTTCTGGGTTGTAGTTTGATAATTTCAGGTATCTACCACCAGCTACCCCAATTCATTAGAACCTAAAAAGGGTTGTCTACATTGTGCGTAAGAGTGCCCACCAGAGTGCCCACCAGAGTGACCTCTCGGCTCCTTTTGGAATCTCTCTGCTGGGCCATAGATTTGGCTAAAGGATTTGGGAAGAGCACATTCACTGTCTATTGCTCTCTGCAACCCCGTGGACAACTGCAACATATCTCTATTGTGCTATCTAGTTCTCTATCAGACCAGTTAGCTTTTTTAAAAAAATAAAATAAAATAAAATGGGGGCATCCTACACACACAGTTCTGAATTTCCTGTTCTTACCTAGCATATCATAGACATTTCGCTGGGATTGTATACTGTACATACCCATCCCATTCTGCTTATCATAAGTCTCTATTCATTTCCATTTAGCTTGTTCTGTTAAAACTTATTATAACATACCTTTTACACAATTTTCACTATCCAGCAGGGCCATGCCAATTTACACTCACGAAGACTGTATATGACAATGCTCATTTTATCATACCCATGATAACTCCAGGTTTTAGAGATCTTTTTAATTTTTGCCAAACCTATCAGCCCAAACCATATGTCCTTTAGTTTTGAAAAATATTTATATATGAAATTAATCATTTTTGCCTAGGTGCATGGCACTTATTTAACTTTTATTTCTTCTATAGTGAATTAATCCATCTTTCTCTCCTACCTTTTCATTCTGACTCTGGAAGTCCTAGGGGGCCGATGTTGGTAGAGACTGGGTGGGATTTCCAGAGCTCAGGGTTTTCAAGAGCCTGCCACGTGGCGTTTCCCCTTGGCAGGTGGCGGCATGAGGAGTGATTTTACGCACAGACAGGGGACACTTTTTATACAGACCAGTAGCTGGACACCATCTGTCAGGGCTGAGGGTCCCTAAAGAAATTGTTGTGTGGCCTGGTGGACTCAGCGGGTATGCAGGCCACACCAAGGGAGGGTTTAAGATAAAGGTGGCTGCAGCATGACCTTGAACTTCAGAGGAACAAGGGACTTGAGGAAGGATGGAGGTGGGATCGATAGTGGGTGGAACGATTACTGTCCTTGAACCGCAAGGAAGCTGACTTCTGCCCACTTGACAGAGTGCTAGTGAGGTTCTAGAACACCAAGCCGAGCATGCCAGAATCAGTTGCTCCCAATTGCATTCTCCAGTCAGGGCCAGGGATGGAACTGCAGGGAACCCACCTTGAATTTAAGTGGCTTGTCCTTAGGCTGAACATGTGGTTTCCAGTTAGTTCTAGATTAGGGTTGCCAGATTTAGCAAATGAAACAGGACTCCCAATTGAATTTGAGTTTGAGTGTTAACAAATAATTTTTAGTATAAATATATCCCATGCATTGTTTGGGATATATTTATCCAAAAGACTATTTGCCCTTTATCTGAAATGCCAATTTAACTGTGTGTGGTGTATTTTAGCTGGCTACCTTACTGCGTTGATCAATCACACAAGCTTTTACCATAGCTTTAGCTGAACAGGACCCAAATTGTGCAGCATATTGTAATATTGAGAAGAATTGGTCTTCACTGGGACTCTAGGACCCCAAATTTCAAAATTATTAAGAGCACCTTTGATTCTTCATGTGAAACAAATATGGGGAATGGCAGGAAACCATCCCTTGGAAGGCAAGTTTCACAAGCTTCAGTGAAAGCAGCCTTGGAGCACAACACTGAAAATGCCTGTTCGCACAACAAGGCTAAGTTACGTGTCAAGACAGAGCCATATTCAACACACAGAGTTATCTAGAACGCTACTTCCTGAAAGAGGATACTGTATGCATAGGTTCTTCTCCCTCCTTTATATGTTAATGCGTGATGCGAAGCTCAACTTCTTGATGGACAATTTCTTCCAATGCAGTTTAAGTTCCCAGGAAGTGGACTCAGGACACTGACGTGGACTAACCAAAATCCTGATGACCTGAATCAAGATTTTTTGCGTTTTTTCCTTCTTTCAGAAACTAATGAGTTTCTGCTTTGGACTTTGGCAACAGGAAGCTCTGGGTTCTGGGACCATAATTTATCCGGGATAATTGCACTCAGGGTCTAGACACTGGCTTGCTTCCTAGATCCGGTAGGTGTGAAGCCAACGCTGTGATTTTATTACCTTTTTTGAACACTTCTGGACTTTTTAAAAGCAGGGCTTATGAGAGGTGAGTTCAACTTCTGGGGTCCAGAATGAACGACACCCTTACAGAGGAGGACAGCCCAAACCCACCTGCCGAGCAAGCCTCACTCTACTCATGTATGGAGGACACTCTGGTGATGCTGAGCAAAAACAGACAGTAGAAAAGAGGAGGAATATTGAACTTTAATTTCTTTGGATTTTTAATTCACAAGGTCAAGAACTGGTATTGTATCTTTTGGACATTAACTTAAGAATTTTGGACTTTGCTCTCTTTGGGATTCAATCTTCAAATGTTAATTTCTCAGGAGGAAAATCCATAACAGAAGAGGGGTGATATTGAAATTTGAAGCAACTTTATATTATTGGAATTTTAGGATTAAATGCAAACACATTAATGGCATATCTTAACTTCATTGAAAGACTTCTGACAAGATGGCTGGACATAACTGGAGTTGGAAAATAGAAGAGGAAGGAAATTTTCTTTTCAGCCTTGATGACAGATTGGCATAAAGAAAGAATTTATCGATTTAAAACATTTCAGACCAAATCTAAAGACGGAACCCAATTTTATTAATTTTACCCAGCTAGCACAATCTTAAAATCAAAATCCGATACAGAGATAGCAGATACAAATATATATGACAAAATTCTGTTCATGTTAGCAACAAAACTAATTGTGGACTGAGAACCCAAATGCAAACAATTATGAAATATCATTAAAAGACATTAAACAAGGCCTAAATAAATGGAAAGCCTCCCATGCTACTGGTGGAAAGACAATAACATAAGATGCAATCCAATCAGAATTCCATTAGATATTTTTTAATTAGTCAAATCACTTTGAATTTCTTGTTTAAAAACACATACACAAGAATTGCCAAAATTGTTTTTTTTTAAGAAAAAAATAGAGACTATTAAGATTTACTATGAAGGTACTATAAACAAAACAGTGTAGCACTGGCAGAGGAATAAAAAACTGAAGAGTTCAGAAACAGATCCGTGTATACATGGGATGGAATTTCAGAGCACAGCTGTATTTCACTTCACCAGGGGAAACGGCCATCTGCTTTATTGATGGCATTGTCATGATATACTATCAGAAGAAAGCAAACTGAGATCCCAACCTCACACAACATGCAAAAAATGCATTTCAGGTGTATTAAAATCCTTGATCTTTTTAATGGTAAATATTTTAAAAGAAAATTTAAGACATATTTCATAACCTTTTGGAGGTATAAGCATTTAGGAAACCCAGAATCCAGGAAGAGTCGACTAACCTAAAAATTAAAAACCTCTGATTGTCAAAGAAAATAAAGGACAAAGTTAAAAGACAGTCAACAATGTGGGAGAAAACATTTTTAACATGTGTGAACAACCAAGTGTTACTGGTAATGTTACCGAACTTCTACAAATTCATACAAAAAATAACAAACCTAATGCAATGAGGGGCATGAATGGGCTTTATGAAAGGACCATACACATATAAAGATATGCTCAACCTTGCACGTGGACATGCAAATAAAAATAACGAGATATCATTTTATGTCCACCAGACTGGCAAAAGAAAAAAAAAAAGAAGGGAAAAAGCACCCCATGATCACAGAAGTGTGGGGAAGGCACTTTCATCTATGGCTGTTGGGATTGAGACTTGTCAATACACTTTTTGAAAATAATATGGTAATATTTATTAAAATGTCTAATGTGTGAACTTGTAAATACTCTTAGCTCAGCAGTGGTAACTGTAGGAGTCCATCTTCAGACATCATGGCACCATTTGTAAATTTGTATGTGTCCGACAACTTATTGCGATAAAGTATTTAATAGAAAAGAAATAGAAATTACCCGAATGCCCATCAGTAAACAGCAGGGCCACCCCATGGAGCCATCCGCACCCACAGAAAACAATGCCAGGTTTTCAGCGACACAGACTTTTTCTCTCAACGTGGTGGCCGCTCCCAAGATCATGCCTCTAAGACCTGGCGAGATTTTGCTCTTTGTCCAGAAATTCCCTTGACGTGGCGGCGCTGGCTGAGCTTCAGATAGGATAGTATTACGGAAAAATCGTGTTTGTGATCTCGCATTTAGTAGCAAAACAGGTGTGCCTCTTGGGGGCCACCCACACGGTGCTGCTTATGTATTTAACGGGGTCACGGCTTTCGCCCCTCGCCCCCAAAGGGGAGGAGGAAATAGCGTCATCCTCCTCCCACGTCGTTTGCGGCCAACTGGCTCCACCGAGTGTTGCCCCCAGACTCTCAGAAATCTGGCTGCTTGCATGGAACCACGTTAAAAAGGGTTTTAAAATGATTTAAGAAAACCCTAGGGGGAGAGGGGGATAAAAAATATCGCAGTATGAGTTTTTCAATAGCATCTTGAACTTCTGACTCCGTGAAATACTGTCTTTGGACCATTAATGGAAGTCACATTTCCACGCAGCCTCGGCCCGAGCCCCGACGGGGCGGGCAGCTGTGCGCACCGAGCTTGGGCTCTGCGCTCTGCGCTCTGCGCTCTGCGCTCCGCGTGGCCTTCTGGGTCCTCTTGGTTTTGAAGACAACTCCTGGGGCTCCCACCGCTTGGGTGACATTCCCCGGGCCCACCGGACGCCCGGGGCTCCCACTCGGCTCTCACCGGTTTGGGGGACTGAGGAGTCCAACACCAGCACCCCGGAACAGTTGTCCTACAAATTACAGTTCTGCGAGGCCGAAAGGGAATTAGACACTTTAGAAGTCACCGGTTTCTAGGCTGGAAGAGATTTTAGCGTTGTTGTTGTTGTTGTTTAATCCACCCTCATTTACAGACGAAACGGAAATACGAATTCAGGAAAGACTTACTTTAAGCTTCTGATGGTCACTGAAGGCCGGGGGCTCCCCGCAGGCCGGCGCTTCTCTGAGTGTGTCTGTGGACATTTCCCTTCATATCGCCTAGGGAACTCGTTAAAAATGCAGATTTCGCAGAGACTGCAATGCAGTGGGTGCAGAAGGGGACCCAGAAACCTGGATTTTCAAGGCTTCCCGGTGATGCTTGTATTCTCTACAACGAAAGAACGAAAGAACAATTGCACTGGGGCTCAGTCCCCCTAGGGGAGGCGCCTCTTCTCAAGGCCGCGGGGGCTGGGGGCGCATGCAGCTGAGATTTGGAAACGAAGCCCCGGAGCCGTTCCAGACCTTGCCACTGAAAGGCCGAGCTTTTCTTCCTGACCCTTTAAGGGGCTGTGACTTCCAGTACTGCTAGAAGAAAGCTGATGCTTGGTCTCATTCTGTGCCCAAACACGCAAGTCAGTTATTCTGTCATGTGGAGAGTTATTTGTCTCCTTGGGGCGAGGAGATTTGATTCTTTGTACTTGGTGCGCTTTCTGCTGTCGGGTTTCTGCGTTCCTCTGGGTGTGGTTGGCTGGCATCCGGCAAGGGGTGGAAAGGGCAAGGCTGGAATGGCTGATGTTCTTGCTGACGAGAAGTGGCTCTTATATTCTGAATCTGGTGAGAAATATGGCCCTCCTTCCCAGGAATATGTAAAGACAAAAAATTTCCATGAATTCCTGAAGATGAAGGGACCTCCTGAACTCAAAACTAAGAACACTTGCTAGAGAAACTCTCCTACTTTAATTGACTCTGTACTCACCAAAGGTATATGTTACTGGACCTAGTGGATATTTAAAATAGCTAATTTTCAAGCAGGCAGTGTTTGGGGTAGAAGCCACAAATTTTGCAAAATGCTGATAATTATTGGAGCTGGGCGATGGTTGTACAAGAGCTCATTAATCTATTTTCTCATGGGTATGAAAATTTCCATAGTAAAAAGGAAAAAAAATCAAAATAAAATAATTTTCTTCCATCCAATGCGCGTTTGGGTCATGGTTATTGAGAGAATTGGGGATGCCAGCTGCATGCCAAAGAGGACTAATTGAGTTGCAGTGATACAATGCAATTTCCAAATTTTGCAGTCCTAAAAATTCCTGTTTTATACACCAAACATCAGGTTTCCACTGTTAATTTATAACCTCTTCTGTTTTCCCTGGGGGACTTACATCAGTCAACTATTGCCAGAATAATACTGCGTGACCAGCCACCCCCGTGCAAGGTAGTGTAAAAAAATAAACTTTTATTCAGGAGCAGGTGCCTGCAGGTCAGCTGGGGCAGGTTTGCTTCAGACTGTGGGCTGGTTGGGCAGCTCCAAATGATTTCAGCTGCTCAGGTGTGTTCCAGGTGTTTCTTGTTTTTCTAGGATTGTTGAGCTACCCAGGGTACGTTCTTTTCATGACAGGGACAGGGGCTCAAGAGAGCAAGCCTCTGTTTGCATCTTGTCTGCTAACATCTGGTTGGACCAAGTAAGTCACGTGGCGGAACCCAAAGATGGGGAAGAGAAGTGCATTCTGCCTTTAGTAGGAGGAGCCACTAGGTCATGTGGCAAAGGGAATGGATGCAGAGTGTCCAATCATCTATTCGGTAACAAAAGTGACTCCCCCCCCTCCTGCCATGGGCATTGAGGCCTTCCCAGCCCCCGTTTCAGGCAGGTATCCCTGCAGAGGGGTGCAACCCAGATGCCCCCCACTGGCTTCCCTTGGCTTTGATGGGCCCATTTCCAAACCAGGCATCAAATCTCCTAAGATTATGATGTCAGGGACTGAATGGTCGTAATATATAAAATCCAAAAAGCTGTTAAATTGGATCCAGACATCTAACGGATAAGTAGGCACATTAGTAGGGTGTATGGATATGGACGGAAACACGCCCGGTCTGTGTTATCAGGAAGCTGTATAATTCTGAATGGAAAATTACCCTCCCTTAACAGAGATTGGTGGGAAATCGATTTTCTCCTCCAGTAAAACTGCTTTTCTAAAAGGCCACATGGGGAAAGGGCCCACAACTTTAAACCCAGAACTAATGTGAAAGGTCACTATGTTTTTATTTGCTTTTACATTCTGCCCCAGTTAATGAAAAGATTTTGAGTCACTAGGAGGCGATAGTCCAGAACTCCTCAGGGGGGAAAAGAAAAGCAACAATTTCTCTTTTGAGACTTGGTGTTGCTGGCTTCCATGGCTGGTCAATTATTAGCTTTCATTTAGATGGGACAGGCATCTGGGGTAAAGTGTAGAAAGTTACCAGTTCCTTCTGAAGAGGTCACTTACATCTCGTTTGTCTTATCCATTTAGGGAAAGGTGTGTTGGATTGATTATATAAAAATGGCCCCAATTCTCCACGGATCCCTCACTGTTTGATTGTCTCTTGGCTGAAGCACCTCCTCCCACCAAGACATGGTAGTGTATTTCCAGCCCCTGAAGCCTGGGCTGATCCTAGGATCGTTTTGGCTAATAGAACGCTGTGGAGGTGAGGATGGCTTGTGTGGCTCCACTTTCGGAGTACCCTGCCCAGCCACCAGGCCACCAAGCCCAGGACACGACCATTGGCACAGAGACGGCTCTTGCCTGCCAGCCCCCAGCCGACCATGTGAGCCTGGCCGGAAGCTGCCAGGCCTGCCCAGATCAGCGGAGCTGCCCGATTGACCCGTAGCACTTGTGAGCAAGAATAAATGTTTACTGTTCTATGCCACCGAGGTAGTTTTGTAATGAATAAGGGTTTCAAGGGAGTGAGGGAGCTCATTAAGAAGTGAACCTGCTGAACTGGGGGAATGAGTCTCTTTTCTTGGTGGGATTAGGTAGAGAAAGGCCCAAAGGGGAAGATGCAGTAGAATGAAAATGGATTAATTAATTTTAGCATGCCTCTGGATTGCTTAATGACTATATTTTGCTGAATTAGACCATTTATTCCACAGTATTTTACAAATACCATATTATGTTGTATTATATTGTATATTAAGTTATGTAGTATTATATTTTGTTATGTATTATATTTTACATTACATTATATTTTTACTAAACTAAATCATATCATATTATATTACATTACAGTTGGAAGTGCTGTTGAAGGGGCACATTGAATTTAGGGAAGGGTGGTGAAATGGAGAGGATTGCCTTAAAGCCAAAGCCTTTGAACTATCTCATTCAGATCCACTGTTCCATCTTCAAGAGATACGTAAGAAGACTCAGGAGCACTCTTTCAACCAATTCTTGGTCCTTGAGAGCCTCCTTTGTGGGAGCCACAGCTCAGCGTGGCAGGGTGTGGTACAGGTTCCCTATTCTTGATGGGCTGTTCTAAGTCGGCCTTGGGTAAGTTGATGGGCTTTGCCTTCTGAAACGATGGGAAGTCAAACAAAAGACTGAGCTATCTCCTCCACGAGGAATAATTCCAAATGCCAGTCAACTTCTCTAGCTCCCTTTGATAATGGAAACAGGTGGGTCTGAAAGTGGGGTTGCAAGCATCAGCTGGTGAGAAGTTTCCTCGGGGTTTCCCACATGGAAGGGATGAGGTGCCATTGGGCAGCCCACTGACACCGCCTCGTCTCCAGGTGTGACTCTGAAGTGACACCAGGACTACGGTGGCCAACCCCCGGGCTCATTCCTTGTATGATCCCTCAACAGTCAGGTGGCTGGTTTTTGCAGTGTTGGCTCAGCCCATGAACTCCCTACCACTGCTCTAAGGTTGGAAGAGTTCTGCTAAACATCTTCCCAGAGCACCAGAACCTTCCTGGAGTCACTCTTTTCTTGCTAATCCAAAGCTTTCTGTTTTGATGCCTTAAAGTGAGTGACAGCAGAAGAAAGGGGCACAGTTTATTTTAATGCTGCTGAATCTAATGATGAGTAATCGGTTCCACAGGTTCTGTTTGCATTGACCTTCTTCCCCGTGGAGCTTTGAGGAAATTCCATTACTATTGATCCCCTCCAGTTTTAAGACTATGATGATACTGTTCCCATTCACAAGGGAAAGGGTTTTGTACTACAATTCCACACTCTGGATTGTGTGAATACATATTTATAGGCATATCTTTGTTGTCCTTGCAAAGTTCTCAATGCAGTTAAAATGATTTGTGAAAGTTTTTCCTAAATCCCCTCCAGATGTGTCAAACAGCATATTGTAAATTGAACTTTTCTTTTTTCGGTTTTTGTTTGCTGGTATTTGGTTTTAATATGCCAAGCACTTTGGATTATACAAAAGAGATTACTACAGAAAAGGTTTGTTCTCTCTCTCTTTTTTTCCTCCTCTTCCAAAGAACTCTTTTTAAATGTCAGCAGTCAAAAGCTTCCTGTGTTATTCTCTGGACTGCCCCCCACAACATTCAAACCTTTGTCTGGGCCAGAAGAGGAGTCGCGGGGGCTCCCCCCAGGCTGGCAGCCAGCTTTCAAAGTCTTCCCCTTCCAACCGAAGAAATAAATTAAAGCTGACACTTGGAGTGTGTGTAAGTCTGCTGCCTTCAGGTTTGTGCTCTGCATGAGCTTATTTATTTTTGCTCCACTGCAAAAAGATTTATGACCCCTAATTATGAATTCTGACACTCTTGTGCTACATGGATGCACTTAGATTGGTTTTCACTTTCTAATGGCTTTGAAAAGCTTTCCCTTTCGACTATAAACCCTCCAGGGCAACAGGGGTCCCTTTTGGAAAGAGGGTCTGGCCAGTTCCGCAGCGCCTAGGAAGGCTGTGCACGCACGGCGAGGGCTTGGGTGGGGCCTGGGGATGGATGGATGGATGGATGGATGGATGGATGGATGGATAGTAACCTTGGGCACAGCTTTATTTACTCTTTCTTGGCCCTTTTTCCCTTCCAGAGAATTGAAGTGAATATATAAAAATGTGTTTCTAAATAAAAACTGGCAGGCAGTGTCAGCCTGGAAATAACTTTTTCAAGATATCTCAGGAAAACAAGGGTTCTTCATTATTCAAAGTTTTTAAGAGATAAGAGTTGATGGCTGATTTGGCTGGGATTGGGTTGTTGGCGCAGCAAGTGAAAAATTACATTGAATTTGCAGAAACAGAAAAACCGACTTGACAGAGATTGTCAATTCATCCAAACAGACACAGGAAGGTGTGGGATCCTTATGTTTTCCCCACCTAAATTCACAGCTCACAGCTCTTTCTTCATAGTTAAGCAAGAAGAGGGATCAGGCTGATAGATGTCTTAGAAATTGGATGCTGCCCAGACCCCGTGGGAGGCAGAGGGCTGTAAATGAGGGTCTTGACCATCATCTAAAAAGCCAGCCCTGTTCTGGAACCTGAGCGGGATTCCTAGCCTCTTTCTGCTCCCAGATCCACGCCCCCGCAACCCAGCCTCCATTTCACACCCTCTGGGCATGTGCATTTGGTTCTTGGAGCTGGGTGTGGGGGTGCTGTGGACCCGGAGCCTTGCGCCTCACCCTGGAGAGCAGGCACCCCCGGGTGGGGGGCAGGCAGCAATGTGCCAAGTCATGGTAAGACCTCCTGCAGGGTCGGAATTCTTTTTTTCCAGAAGACTCTGTAGCAGAAGAGAAATCATTTAATTGGTAAAATATTTAAAGCACAGTTCTTGCCATGGGTCATGTCCCCCATAAAAGACAGGCTCAAGTCTTAATTTGCATTTCTGTGGGTAAGAACTCTTTTGTAAAAAGGGCCTTTGGAGATGCCATTGTTAGGTAGGATGTGGACTCATTTGTGATTAGCATCTTTGAAAGTCCTATTTAGATGAGATCAAATTGAATCAGGATGGGCCTTAGTTCATATGGTTGAAGTCCTGATAAGGAGAGGAAATCCAGACAGACATACAGACGACTGGGCAGGAAAAGGAGAAGACGTGCGACAGGGGCAGAGATGTGAGCCAAGGAACCCCAAGGATGGCAGCCAGCCAGCACCAGGGTGCTGCAGGCTCCAGGAGAAAGCATGGCCTAACGAGACCATGGTTTTGGACTTCTATCCTCCAAAACTGTGACACAATAAATTTCCATTGTTTAAGCCAACCCATTGTGCGGTATTTGTCATAGCGGCCCTGGCAAACTAAGACAATTATAATTTTTAAACTTTAAAACAAACCTAGGAATATTATGGAACAGGAAATAACATAGACATAACATTTGACATAAAATATGACTGTCCAATGTACAGGCTGAATTTCCAGGGAGTCTCCATCACTCGCCCTTGTGTTAGAATCCTTTGGTGATTAAGTCTGAGGAGCACTGGTTTCTAGCACTTTCTATGGTTGTCCCTCTACCCCTCCATCTGCTGGATGAACAGCATTAAAATAGATTTTCTTGCTGAAGAAAATAAGTGGAATTTATTGGTAAATTCAGCCTTGCAGGAGAGTGGCAAATCAAACAACCCCAACTAAGGAAGCCACCTTTTTCCACCTCCTCTTCCCAAATTTACCATCCTAAGTTACTGTCAAGCCACAATGGGAGCACTCTTAAAAGCCTGACTCAGTGGTCTGGTTTCCCTGAGGAGGCTCCAACCACTTCTGCATAACTGGCCCCAAAGACCCCACACTGTGAAGGGCTGTCTGGAAGACCCAACTAACCACTCCAGGAAACTTGCTGCTGTGATGTTCAATCCATGAACCAGAACACCCCTAGTCTTCATTACCCAGACCCATAAATCCCTCTACACAAGAGTCGGTGATCTTTGTAAAATGAGAACTAAATCATGCCACAGCCTTTCTTGCTTAAACCTCTCGGATGATTTCCCATGAACTCAGAACGAAGTGCAGACTCCTTGCCACGGCCTCCCTCACCCCCTGCGGTCTGCCCGCCTGTCTTTCCAGCCCCGTCTCCCGCCTCTGTCACCGTATTCCACTAAGCATCAGCCACAGTGGTTTTCTTCTTCCACGAATGTGCCCAGCTCACTTTGATCTGGGGGAGTATGCATGGCCTGGAATGTTCTATCACTGAGATTTTTGCTTCGCCGGCCACTTCCTGCCATCCTGGTCTCTGTTCAAACTTCACCACCATGTGCGGTGCCCTGACAATGCCACCTGACCACCTGCTACCTTCTCCCTGTGCTGCCCTCAGGAGCCCATCACCTTCTACTTGCTTCATGGAACTTTCCAGTATCTGAAGTGACTGTTCACTTAATTGTGTGCTTTGACATTGCCCAACCCATGGAATTAAATGACAAGGAGAGTGGAGAAGGCCTTTCTGCCTCATTCTACACAATATCCCCAGGCCTGGCAGTGCTCCTGATACACAGAAGGAGCCGAATAAACATTTGCCGAATAAACATTTGCCAAATGAATGAATGAGTGAATGAATGAGTGAGCCGGGCATTGTGCCAGTGGCCGAGGATCAATGGGGAGCAAAGACGGACCCCCTTCTGCCTTCATGAGGCTTTCAGACTGGCAGAGGAGGCAGAAATCGCAGGGCCACCCCACACCCCATTAGCCCTGATCCCCACCACCTCAGAACGTGGCCTCGCTTGGAAATAGGGTCATCACGGATGGAAATAGGTGAGTTCAGATGAGGTCCTACTGGAGCAGGGTGGGCCCTTCATCCATCGTGACTGGTGTCCTTACGAGAAGGGGCACAGACTGACAGACAGGCGGACAGAGAAGATGGGCATATGACAAGGGAGGCAGATGCACCTACAAGTCAAGGAACCCCGGGGCCACCAGAAACCAGCAGAGACGGGGCACAGATGCTCCCCTGCGAGTCTCAGAGGCTGCCTGGCCCTGCTGACACCTTAATTTTGGACCTCTGTCCCCTAGAACTGTGAGAGAATAAATTTCTGTTGTTCTAGGCCACCCAGTTTGTGGAGTTTTTGTTATAGGAGCACTAAGGAACTGACACATGCTGGGGGCGTCATAATGGGTTTACCTGTTCTAGTTCGAGGGTCCAGGAGGTGTCTCTGGGAAGGTGAACCTTGCAGATGCAATCTGAAAGATGAAAGAGAATTTTTATAATTTAGTGTTAATTTGGCAATTAGCCTGGCTCCAAGAAGATAACAGTGAGAGAAGGAAATCAGTTGAGAGTGGGTGGCTCCCCAGAAAAGCTGCTGGGCCCCTCCAGACCCACTGGACTTCATTGACACCAGCCACTTTACACATGAATTCACCACCTTCCTTTTTATGTCCTACTTTCTCTCCTTTTTTTCCCTCCGAAAAGTGTATCTCACTTAAAAAACGCTGCTCATGACGTACACTGATTTTTTTCAACCTAGGTTTGCTTCTTCCCTCCTCCCCGAATGCTTATGTTTCCAACATTGATAGTTGAAAAAAAAAAAGTCTCTTCCTGCACACTTTGGTCTTTCCTAGTTGTCACAGGGCGGTGAGTCCATGCATGATGAGTGCAGCTGAGGTGATCTTCCTTCCTTCCAAAGTGGGCCTTGCCGCTTTCTGCGGTAGCTGCTCCCACCCCCATCACCCCACACAGCTTTAGTCTGCAGGGGGCTGCCGGGCAAGGGGCCAGACCAGGGCTCAGCAGTGCGGTTTTCAGAACTTAAAGTGGACAAATCAGAACCCCACCAGGCTCTGCCAGGTACGTTTCTGATTCTCCTTAGGGAATTTCTTCTGCTTGCTTCCTCCTTATTTAAACCAGCTTCTGTATAGGGTGCTTGCAAGAGCCACCTGTGGCCCAGCAGTTGCGCTACACCTTTTCACCTTCCCCATCACAGAGCTGGTTGAAAGCAGTAAAATTCAGGGTTGCCTAAAGACTCACTGGCTGCTTGAGGTTTCAGATGCTCCCCCCTGGGAAAAGCCAGTCATTCCACAAGGCACTGCAAGGCTCTGCTCCTGGAGGGCGGGTCTTCTTTTAAGCTGGGTCTCTACCTCAAAGCAAATAAAGCACGGGGTGACCGTCTAGGAAAACTGCCCATCCTTGTCTTCCTTGCCTTGACATATGTTTCAAGGAAAGTACTTCCTGTCCCTAATCAGGTAGAAACTTCAGTTATGGGCAGTTAGACAAGGCCAAGTTCTCTAGACAAAGAGTTCAAGCTCCAGCTCCTGGACCAGATGCCTGTGTTGCTTATTTGTTTCTCACATCCCTGCTTTGTCAGCTGCCACCCTCCAGGGACACTGGAGGCAGGGTACCCATCCAAGGTGACTGCTGTAGCAGGGCCCAGCACAGCTCTCTGCCACTGAGCAACCATCTGCCTCTGAAATAGAGTGGTCCTTTCGGTGCTAGGGGGCTGTGAGCTAGATGCTGACTTCTTCAAGTAAGTGATGCGAGGGCAACGATGTTGTTTTAAAGCCATTTGAAGGCCTGCAAACTTTGAAGAAGTGATGAAACATGAAGTTGATCTGTAAAAGCACACATTTTCAGATAAAAGTTTACATCTTTGTAGAGAGTGATAATCACAAGCAAAAAGATCCCATTTTTGTGGGTACATGCAATTGGGAGTCAAGAAGAAAAAATATTCTGGGATGAAAGTTTTCCTTATATATGCTTTTAAGTAAGGCTTGTTTTGTGCTTTAGGTAAAACTTGAGATGGAAAGGAAGACATATACAGGGAAACAAAAAATTTATAGGAAGGTTTTTGGAAGGGAAGCATTTTAAAGACAGATGGATGCAATTTGGGACTTGTTTTTTGGAGACTGTTTTTTAATTCTTTGACCTGAAATTGTGCTTCAAATTTTTGCAGGATAAAGAAGCTTTTGGTGCTTGTTGTATAATGTCCTGTTAAGAATTCGGCATTCATTTTCTTGAGAAATATATGTGGTCTGATAGAATAAGAATATTTCTTTCCCTTCCAGTTTCACGCTGAGAGAATCTGAATTCAATAGGAGAAGAAAGCTATAGTGTTCACCCTTTAGGTGACAGCTGGCTTTTAAACAATTGCGTCTCAGATAAGAACTGAAGGCACAAATAAATAGGAAGTAAAAGATGATGCACTTTCTTTAAACCTTTGGCTCAAAATGAAGTTAAAGTCATAGGATTAGGGATAAATCCCCAATTCCCCATTTTACAAATTTATAAAATGGTGGAAATCAGGTATTTCTGAACAATTCCGTCCCCACTTTTAATGGATTAAAAAAATTGCGCTGAAGTTCTCCCACATGCTCGATTTCTCAATGTATGTTTCTTGTTAGATGTACTCAGTATGTTTTAGCTTTTGCTTGTTAAAGTTATTTACATGGCTTAAGGTCAAATGGCATTGTTTCACATTTTGCTTGACGGAAACATCACCAGACTCCATCGTCTTTATAGCAAAAGATCAGTTTCAGTGAGGTGGTAGAGAACTTCACTTCTAATAATGTCTGCTTAGCAGTACACTGGCCAGGCATTTGCATCTTCTGGAGAAGATATAAAGTCATGAGATCTGTATCTGGAGTTTTGACGTGGTGGTTCCCGATCTTAGCCAGGCTGGTTTGCACATTGTCCTGTTAGCAGAGCAGCGAGGGAGAAGGTCAAGTGTGGTATTCTTTCCAATGGAGGCAATGGAGCAGTGGGTTTGCTTGCTAGAGGATTGTGTAAGAAACTGAGATGTCTGGAGGTCATCGATGGTAACTGGAGGAGAAAAATTGAACTGAGCAGGCTGCTTCCAGTTAATGAGGCTCCTCCAAAAGATTATTTACAAGCCCCAGAGTCCAGCTCTGGTAGAGCTGAGTTTTACGGAGTTGGAGAAAAGTTGTAAAATAAGCTTAAATCAGCCCATCCAACATTTGAAAGACCAAGGGGGCGGGGGAGAGGGGAAGGGGAGAAGGAGAAAAGCGGGAGAAGAAAGAGGACTTGTTCCAAATGCTGCCTAATTTATTTTTTTCCTCTTTGTCTTCATCTCCTTGGCTCTCATTTCTTTCCCCGAGTTTGCAAGTGGAGCAAACGGGGAGAAATGGCCAAGATGGTAGCCATCTCTGCTCCTCTGGTAGCAAAGCTTTCAGACTTAGGCGGCCATTTCCCTTGGATCATGGATGCCCAGAGTCACATTCTATTAGCTCAGCAGCACGTGCAAAATTATAACTGTAAACCCAGAAATGTGCTGTGGAATTTTCTCCAGCTCTCTTAACGAGCTTTGCAAAGCTCCTCTGTCAAGGAGAGTGGGGAATGTGTAATTTCAAACACATTTTTAATAGTTTCTCTTGGCGCTCTCCGAAGAACAGGGAGGCAGGCTGATGCAGCCGTAGGAGAGGCAGCAACTTTACAAGAGCAAGTTAAACAAATCACCCAGGTGCTGGTAGCACTTTGGAAAGCTCCAGGAGCTGCCTGGGAAACCGTGGATCATCAGGCAGACATCAGCCTGGGTGCGTGGTTCTAGAAGTCAAACCGCTGGCGCACGGGGCAGGCAGAAATCACGCTCAGTTGCATCTGCTTTGGAAAGTCCTTTTCCGTCTATAACAAAGCAGGATTTTGAGAAACAGAGGGAAGAAGTAGCAAGAGTAGAAATGGTAGCAGGTGCCAGACCACCAATTCTGGGAACGAGCTCTTGGGTCGCGGCTGTAGGGGCTGATAGATGCCTGACATACCTGAACATATTGGACACGTCAAAGCAAAGAGGACTCCAGAAGGCCCCGGGGCCAGCGGGAGACACGTGTGACCCTCAAGCTTCTCTTTCTTGAGAACTTAAAACAGACATCCATCAAGACACCAAGAACTGACAAAAAAGCCTTACACCCAGGGCAAAAACTGGCATGTGATATAAGAAGGCTATGTCCAAAGACAAAATAAACAAACAAACAAACAAAATAAAATGAAAGAATGCTATGTCCTCCTACTTTCTCTTTATCCACCAGTACATAGTTTCTTAGCTGAAAATCAGAATTCATGGTAAGCCAGTGGGTCAGAATATTTGAAATCAGGACTATTTGGGGAAATCTGTGGTTGTGGTGACTGAAATACAGGTTCAATTCTATGTGTTGACTAAAGTAACTACGGTTTTCAAATTGGGAAATTCTCCCTTTTTGAAAAAAAAGTTTTTCTCTATTTTTTTATCCTATACCTGATAATGAAGACGTCATCTCCTCATGATCAATTTCAATGTGTTTTGCTGGTGTTCGGGAAGAGAGGAGTCAGATGATTGAATCACGGGGCTAAAAAAGAGGTGAGAATCATGTTTTCACCCCTTTGTTTTACCGAGGAGGAGACTGGGGTTCCAAGAGACAACAGGATCAGCGGCTGAGAAACCGGGAGCTTCCACTCCCACGTCCAGGCTGATGCCCCACTTCCCTGGCCCTCGACGTGTCTGCTTCATCTGGGACAGCTCCGCCTTGAGGAGTCTGTTCCCAGCCATGTCCCCTTCCCGGGCTCAGTGTCTCCCGCAGGACACAGTGCCATTTCTCCCTATATCCCCAAACCTTTCCCAGCATTGCAGCCCAAGTGGGATCCTTGGGAAGGAAAATGCTAAGTGGGCCCTGGCTCCAGTACAAGTCAGCTAATCACGGTGAGCGGCTGGTAGGAGCCTCGAGAAAGCACGAGCTCTCTCTGCAAGCCTCCTGCCGTCCCTCTGCTTTCCAGAGCCTTGAGGGTGTCCTCCCAGCCTTCTCCAGGTCATCTCTTCCTTCCCCAACAAAAACATCTGCTTGTTTCAAAACTGAAGTTTTCATGCATTTCAACTCACGCAGGAATGTAGAAAAGCTGTTCTGAAAAACATCGCTCCCTATTTCCCCCTCCACCTCCCGCCAAACCAGTTGGGCAGGAATGAACAACTGTTGTTATAAATCTCCACTCTGTCTTCTTCACCAGCCCGAGAAGGTACAAAACAGAGTGTTTCATGGGACCAGGCAGACGGATTAAATAAGACCTGACCAATGCGGTGGGTTAGCGGATGCCAACGCCCCTGTCCCTCCGCCCCACCCCCTCCTCTCTTTCTTCCAGACAATTTCTGGGACTACTGGCAAGAGGAGGGAATGTCAGGGTTCTCTGTGTTCACAACAAATTCTTCTGTGTCCTTAAGTGGAAAACTATTTTACGACATGGCAGAGCAACTGCTTGTTCTCTGAGTGATTCACAAAGAAAACGCAGCAACCTAATGATGTGTGTCTTTGCCAAGAACGAGGCAGGGAAAGGGATGAAAAAGTGACCCAGAATCAAAAAGCTCAGAGGAACTTGGGAAGTCATTTATGGTGCCGGGTTGTTTTTCCTCCAAGAACGCAGAACTTCTCCGCTGTGGACTGTGCAACCCTCCTCAACTGCTACCCATGAGCTCAAATCCAGTGAGTAGTGACCCTTGCCCATGGGGTGAAACACCCTTTCCCAAACCCCATGTGCAAACCCCCCTGTCCACGGAGGCTTTGCTTTAATGTTTTATTCCCTATTCACTATTTCCTAGGCAGGTTCAGATTCCCCACGACTGTCTGTTTTAGCTCCTACACCTAGAGGGCAGGGACTGGGTTTCTGTTCAGTCTCCCTGTAATTAGACTTATAAATAAAGGCTCCTTAGTCTCCCATTGAATCAGAGGATATGCAGACAAGAGGCCTGCAGAATGAGCTAGCTCAGTTTCCCACAATCTGCAGGATTTCTTCTTGGAAAATACCTGTCAGCAGATGACTCTAACCTGGTCTGGCCACGACAGAATGCTCATGATTTCCCAAGGCATCTTATGCCATTGTTAGACAGCTGTAATCGCTGGGAAGTTCTTCCTTCTATGGAACAAACCCTGCCTCCCTGTCACTCCTGAGCCCCCTGCCCCCTTCAACAACTCCCTCCTCTTTTTGATAGAAAGTCTTTTAAATATTTGAAGAGAGCACTTGCATTTTCCCACACTTTCTTTTCCAAGCTACACATCCATCTTTTTTTTCAGTCATTTCTCATGGTTTCCGGGACCACCCTTGTCAAGTCTTCCTCCTCTGCATACATTCTAGCTATTTTTAATCCCCAGATCTTTTTCCATATAAACTTATGCCTACCTGGGTATCCTCCATCCCATTCTTCTATGATTTATTTTTGGAGACGAAATGCAAGACTTCACATGTCTTCCCTGTTGAGTTTTGTTCTGTCAGTTTTAGCCAGTGTTTGAGACTGTTGACAGCATTTTGAGTCTTGAGTCTCTCATCTATGGTACTGCAAAATCTCTTGAAGTTTTTTACTTGCAGGGTTCCTAGAAGTCACTGATAAAAAGGCTAAAGTTCAGAAACAACTCTCTAGATGTTATCAGTCCACTCATCATGCTGTGGATTAATTGTTCAACCAAGTTTGAATTCAGCTAGCCTTGTTATTATCATGTATTTAACCCTATCCTATAAAAATTGTGTTGGCTATTTTGTCTCATGGTTTGCTGAAATCATTGTGTAGCGTGTCCTCTGCAGTCCCCTCATCTGCCAACCTGGAGAAGCTGTCAAAGCGTCTGAAGAGTCCCTCCAAGGGCACCTGCCCTGCCAGCTCATAGAGCAGCTTTGTTTTGTACACATGTTCTCTTGGACTGATTCAAGCAGCTGTGTTTATTGCTGGCATCCTCCTCGGTTTCCCATTGGGGGCCTCTTTTCTTCTCTTTTTGGGGTACCCAGGTGCCTTTCTTTGACTGCGCTCCCAATCAAAAAATTCACCTGAGTCATCCCCTTAGGGTCGGTCCTGCTAGGGGATGGGCCTCAGCACTCCTGCCAAGCTAACATGGGCATTTTCATGGTATCTGTGGTGGTTTGGAACTATATGTACCCCAGAAAATCATGTTCTTAAGCTAATCCATCCCTGTGGGTGTGAACCATTCTAAGTAGGACCTTTTGATGAGGTTATTTCAGTTAAGGTGTGGCCCAGGGTGGGTCTTAATCCTCTCACTGGAGTCCATTATCAGAGAATGAAACTCAGACAAAGAGAGAGGAAGTCAGGGAAGCGAGGAGCTGAAAGCAACGAAACCCAGAAGAGAAGGGAGAGACCAGCAGATGCCGCCATGCGCCTTGCCATGTGGCAGAGGAACCAAGGATCGCTGGCAGCCGGTCTTTGGGAAGAAAGCATCGCCTTGATGATGGCTTAATGGAGACATTTTTCTCAGCCTCAAAACTGTAAGCTAATAAATCCCCATTGTTAAGCCAACTCATTTTAAGGTATCTGCTTCCAGCAGTCTAGAAACTAAAGCAGGGTGAGTTCGGTCCTGGTCACTGGTGGGTCCCCATTCCCTGGGGGGGCTGCTTACCCTGTACCTCCCCTTGACCATTGCTGAGGCCTTTGGGAACTCTCCATGTGCATCCAACCCTCCAACCCCACAGGCACTCCCGCTATACAAAGGGAGCCCTCAGCGCTCTCAGCTCCTTTAAGCAGGATTGAAAATGGCCTCTCTTTTGCCTCCAAAGCCATGTTCTAACCCAGGATAACCCAAGTTAGACCAGCTGAGGTTTCCAGATCTCCCCATCTCTTTCCCCTCTCCTTTCCCAATGCTCTGCAATCCACGGTGATTTTAGAAGCATCTCCTTTAGCAGCCCAGGGGAGCCTTCCTTCCTTCCCTCACTCATTCCTTTAGGGGAGAGTCATTAGGCATCTACTGTGTACCTGCCTGAGACACTGGGGGTTCAGAGGCGAGTAACATTGGCAGACCCCACTCCAGGGGTAAGACAAGTGCTCGATGCATACAAACAACAGTGTGACAGGGGATTCACAGGAAGGACAGGGGGATAACCCAGCCAAGAGGTCAGGGCATGATGTGGGAGGTAAGCTAGGCAGGGCACTGCACACCCAGAAGCCGGCCATCCCTGGGGACCAGGCCCTGATTCATGGCCCCCAAACTGGTCTGAACTCCCCCCAAGGGTGAGCTCTCCATCTGCACCTTGGAGACAAAATCTCACAGGGTCTCGTTTCACAGCCCACCCCTATTTAAATTCTGGGGCTGTCACAGCCTTTGTTTATCTACAGAATATTTACCTAGCTGTGGGATCATTTATTTTTCATCGGAAAAACGTCTGCTGTGCTTCCCTCTTATTGCTGGAGCTGCCAGTTCACCCCGCCGCGTCTCCCCTTCCTCTTCAAAACACCAGCTTTGCCCAGAAGTGCCCTGAAGTCGCCTGTTATAATTAGAATTTCTGACTGTTCTGTCCCAAGGGCATTGGATTTAAAACTAGGTTTGGGAAATGTGTTTTTGATGTGCATAACCGAGGCTCCATTTATATGGCCCGGCAGGATCAGTGGGATGCACTGTGCTTCTGACCCCTCCTCTGGGGTGCGGGGTGCCTGGCCTGCCTCGTGGCACTCTGTTCCCTGCGATCTGCAGAGTCTGGCCAGAGAGAAGAAAAGAAGAGCAAAGCAATTATAATTACATGTGCAGCTCTGCTTCTGGCTGTGACCACCCCATGTGTAAAACTCTCCTCTCCTCCGCCTTGTCCCAGCCTCAGCGCCTTCTCCCTAAACAGATGAGGGTCTGTGTGCAGCCATCTCCGTCACCCTGCAAGGCACCCCTTCATTTCATGTTCCCAGGGCATTCCAGGGCTTTTCCCTCCACAAACACCTTGAATGGGAGCGAGAGGCTTTGCACAGTGACCCCGAGTTGGAGCGCCTCAGAATGGGTCTGCAAACGTGGAAAATTTCCCTTTTGCATTCTCCCTAAACATTTGACAAGAATTAGTGGTTCCCCCAAGGGAACCAATTTCACATATTGAAAGCAAACTTTTTTCCTTCTTATATTCTCTCTCTCTCTCAGTCTAGGATTCAAAAGGAACGATTTCCTCTGAAATGAAGCCACTTGCGCGCCAAGTGCTGTGGTAAACAGTGCCTGCTAGAAGGTTTAAATTAGGGGGCTGCGGGCTGCTGTTCGTGTTTACTGTTCTGAATGTGTTTCAGGCCTGTCACAACTCATATCCTACCGTGGCACCGAGTCCTTGGGAAAGGCAAAACCTGCTTTCCTTGGAAAAATAATAAAACGTGGAGCCGGATTCTTTAAAATGGCTTCTGTTTCACAATTCACATTGAGTTTTCTGTCAGGAAATGATTACCCATTAGGCCTATAAGGTGGAGGAATGGGGGGTTGGCGAGAGGAGGGGGCAGGACGGAAGTGGGGATCAGGGAAGGCTGAATTCCTGGGGTGCCCCTGGCCTGGGCCCAGGCCTCGCTGACATCGTCCACCCCTTGGCCTGGGTGACAGGGCCCGTCGAGGCCCGGGGCAGGCCCTCAGCACACCAGGCAGCAGCTGCTGGGCACTGTCTGCCCGTCGCAGGGTCCATCGTGCTGTCCTGGCACTGCCACACATCCGTGCCGAGGCCAAGCAGCCACTGGACGTCAGCAGCCAGGGTCATCAGGACCACAGGGATGGGCCACAGAAACCCCACACGTCCCGGGCCCGGCGGCTCCAGGAAAACAAACATGGAAATGGGGCCGGGACCCCCGGAATGGGGGCTTGGGGGAGACTGTGCAGGGCAGTGCAGCCATAAATCTGCAAGCCTGGGCAATGTGTGTTTCAAACTGGTAATTCTCGGACCCAGGGTATTTTGTAGCATGTTTTCAAACTTCACCCAAAGGGTGGAGAGCTCAAGCACACAATTGGAATTTTCATTGGAAACACATGCACAATTAGCAAAAATGAAAGCGTAACTGAGAACAAGGGAGCACGCACTGCACCTAAGCCATTAGCAAGTTTGTTCCTGTTGATGTGCTCCATTGCAGGGCCCATAAGCACAAAATACTAAAGCCGCGGAGGTGGTAGAAGTCCAGAAGGTTTTCCAAGATGCTCATCAGTGGCAGGGTTTCCAGATTCATGTTATGGCAGGAGGGAAGGAGGGAGGGCCAGACTTTTAAAATTTTAACACCCTGTGATTCCCAAGTTATCCAGCTTGGAAAAGGGATTTAAAGAGACATTATTCATTTTATTTTAAAACTTTTTTTCTAATATACATACAGAGAAGTGTACCTGTCAGCTCGACAGATTTACTCAGCTGTATTCTTAGCACTGAGATTGTGCAAAGGAAGGTCAGAAGCTCCTTCCGGGAGCGACCCCTCCACCCCCTTATTCCTTGCACTTTAAACTCTGTTTTTCTTGTGATCCACTAAAGATGACAGTGATTTATCCTGGGCCAGCCCTTCAGGGCAAAGCAAGTCACATCAGAGGAGAACCGCAGGTGCCGTGTCCTCCCTCATTGGCAGGAGAGGCTGCGCTGACCGGGCCACACCTCCATCCTCTCGGAGTCCCTGAGACCACCGATTCTTCAGGGTCTGGCTCTGAGAGCTTCTCCCCCGAATCTCTCCAGGTGTCCACCTCCTCGAGTTCAGCGTCCCTGGCATTTGTTCATGCACCAATGTTACATGGCCTGAAGACTTTCCACCCAGGATCTCTGTTTTCAGGGAACTAGCTCTCGAGGGGAGGAAGCCAGGTCAGCGGTGTGGGGAGGTCCCCACCAAGTCAAGAGGAAGGGGCACAGCTTGGTCTGAGGAGCTCAGGGAAGGCTTCCTGGAAGAAGCGGCATCCCAGCAGGGACCTACAGGAGGAATTACAGGCTGTCCAGAGGAAGGGGTTGTTGGTAAGGAGAATGGAATCCAAGGCAGTGAAGACCACATATGGGAAAACAGGAAAGGGGTGGGAGGTGAGGCTGGAGAGACTAGCTGCGATCAATCGTGAGGATGCTTTGTGGTCTGGTGACTTTATGTCCGGGTTTACCCTCGGAGAGTCTCTATTTACACCTGTTGTCTCCACATAACTCCTCCCCTCCTTCCCTTCCGGTGGTGACTCTTTTAAACAACGAACTATATGGCCATCCTACTCGTGCCATGCCAAGGAATTTGTACTTAATCCTCAGGGTCTAAGAGCCAGTGAAGGGCTTTGAGAAGGGAAGAAACATAATCACATGTGCATCTTAGACAGATAACTTGGCTGTGGTAGGAGAATGAAGGGAGCATTACTGGAAGCAAGAGATATTCCAGGAGAATATCGCATTAATCCAAGGTAGAGACGAGAGTGGCCAGGGTGAAGATACTGACGGTGGTGATGGATGGGTTCAAGCTAGATGAGAAATATTAAGAGGGAGGAATCACAAGAATTTGTGATTCTTCTAATTTCTAGGCTGCCTTCCAATTTTCAAATCTGGGTTCTGCTGGTAGGCCAGTGCCCAGGCTCCAGGAGCACAGAGCTCTTGCAGGAGCTGGAAGAAGGAATGAGAGCAGGCACCGGTGGGTGTCTCTGTCTCTGGACACAGAGACGTCTTGTGATCAGCTGGGACCCGGCTGGGGCCCCGGTTGAGGCTAAGGTCAGGGCTGGGGCAGGGTTGTGCTGGCTTGGGCGGGACAGACAGCTCGGTAGCAAGGGGATTCTTTGCAGAGACAGTGCCCTTTGGTTGGGGGTAGGTTCACAACCTGTGGGGTTGAAGAATGTTCCAGACTTGTGAATTACATTTTAAAAAATGTTTTATCAACACCTCTAAAAGAGTATAAACCCCAGGCAATGCCGCACGTGTTTTCCATGTGCGTTGTGCCTACAGAAAGTAACCAAACAACTCTGTATTGTTGAACTTGTCAGAATATAATAAAAACATCCACTAATTACTTCAGCGTACAGCCTCCTGCACATTCTTTCCTGATCACCGGGAGCAGGTCCCCACAGCTCAATGACTTGGCTTTACTGTGTTTCTTGGACAATGGCAAGAGCTGATCTTTCACTGTGAGCTTCTCTCTTTTTTGGAAGCTTTTTTCTCATCACAGGAATAGTTACTAACTATACCAAGAAGAACGCAGTGCTGGGAAAAGAACCACACGAAGACATTCATGAAATGCGAATGGATGTTCATATTGGAGTGCTGATTTTTGCCAGAAGGTTAAACTCGAGCAAATGAATGGATTTTTCTAGGCTGCTGGCTTCCCAGGCTAAGGAAGATAGAGGTGAGCCCAAGAATCCCCAGTATGTGCTTGCTGTGTAGGTTGCTTGTTTTATCTCTGAGAGGCCAGCAGTGGTGACAAAACAAAGTTTAAGAGGCCTTGAGCCCAGGAGGAGAAATAAAGAGGTTTTCAAAATGCACAAAGAAAAGCATTATTTCTCTTTTGCTCTTTTTTATGTTTCTCATATCCTTTTAAGAATCTGCACAGTCTGGGATAAAGGGAAAAAAAAATGGAAGTAAAAGTGGTGAAAAGAAATAGTAAGTTCTCAAATACAGAGAATACATAATTATTTAAATGGATATAAGAGAGCCATGATGAAGAGACTGTAAATGTTAGTATTTGGTTCTTAAAAGAAATATAGTAAGTCCCATTTACTATTCAGAAGTCCAAATTTCTAAAACAGATTTTTTTGTTACTGTTATTAATGGGAAGAGGAGGTGGAAATGGGTTATGATGGGAGTTTATTCACATTGCAAAAAAATTCTTTACTTTGCAAAATGATTCACTGAAAGCTTCCTTTAAATAACAACTCTGCTAATGCATTTATTTTACTAAAAAATGCATTTTAAACATTAAAAATTCATTTTAGAAATAAAGTGTGTGTTATGCAGTAGAAAAGTAGGCATTTAAAAATAAAAACAGATTGGGGTGAATATTAAAATAAACTTGCATTCCTTGAATAAATTCTTACTGTGCAAGCTGAGAGTGGGAGGGGAGAGTCAATTGGTGAGGAGGGGGAACCTGAAGAGGAAAATTAGGTAGGATTGGGGGAGGGGGCATGAAGTTACATTTAAAATCAAACATAGAAGTAATGAATGGATTTCAAGCTCAAGATGGCAATTTAGGCATGCAAGTAATTTCCCTTCTCTTCCAAATTTCTATTTCAATGAGCAAATTAATATATAACAGAGAGAAATCTGAATCAGTATTTACCTGGTTCTTACAAAAGCAAGTATGCCAGTTAAAAAAGAGGAGTGGCCCTGATAACTTTTGGTTGCCACTCCTGGGCAGATTGATAAAGGTCACTAAAAAGGTAATGTAAATGTAAAAAGTGAATTACTACTGAATGAAAGCTGGGTATTTAGAAAGATATCATTTGCAATAGATTGGCATGTTCTGTATTATGCTGAATTTTCACTGGACCTGTGATGTCATTTTACTGTACTGTTCGCATGTCATCTCTTTGGTGTCTTTTTTGTGCACAAGTTATTATGAAGATTAGATTGTGTTATCACTATGCTTTGTGTATATCCAGATAGTCCACACAAAGGCTGTAGATATTGAACATTATTTTTGTTGTTCTGTTATAAAGTGTTCAAGTTACCAGTTTCAATAAAGAATTGGTTACAAACACACACACACACTAACGTTAATGTAATATATAAATAATAACGCTAGCAATTTGCATCTAAAAGCTTAGATTATTTCAGCAGCAATTGGGAGTCAGGGGATATGAAGCAAAGGACTGTTCACTGTCTTGTCTTACCTGGGGGAGGTAGTCAATAGATGTGGCTTCTTGCTTGAGTGTAACAAAGAATTTAGGCTCAAATATTATTGAAAGGTACTCTGCTATAGAACAGACATAGGAACATAGAGAGATTTAAAAAATAATAGCAGATATCATGACAGTAGGGGGAAAAAGGCCTTTATATTGGTGCTTTCAACATACAGAGAAAATTTGGGGGTAAGACGGAAACTTGAATGCATATGCAAATTTTTGGTGTTGGCAAAGCATGAAATCCAGAAAAGATCTGTCCCTTTTTTAGCATCACGTGTTAACGAGTCTTTGGAGGTGAAATTAGGTAGGGATGGAGGGCTAAAATGTTGCTTATGCAAAAGTAAATGTCCACGGTGAGAAAGAAGGTATCTTAACCTAAGAAAACATTTCAGTGGAGAGTGTGGCCTTGTGAGAAATCTGTAATGTCAGAATGATCAAAGAACTTTCAAGAAGAGATTTGCCTTGTTTGATTTTATGTTTCTTCTGTAGCTGTATTCACAATTTCTTCATCACCTCAAATCTTCAGTCAAAGCTCTTCAGAAGGTTTGGAGTGGTGAAGAGGTTCAGGGCACGTAAAGGAAAGGGGAAGAGAGAACAAGTGTGGGACAGAATGAAGCTGTGGGAAGTGAGGCTAGAGGCATTGAGGGTGGAAGACCTGAGAATGCAGAAGGAAACTCACCATGAAAACCTAAGCCCCTATCAACTTGTCAAAATCCTGGAGAGGACGCTGGATTTCTCACTCATTGTGGTAGAGAAGGTGAATCGTTTTTGCTTTGTTTTTAGAAGTCAAAGAACCATATGACATCTGGGGTATAGAAAGTCTATACTATTAGATTAAAAATGTATAACTAAAAGTAAAATGAAAAATAGCAACCAAGTATTAAATAAGAGAAGTTAGATCAAATAAAGCAGTTTTCACATTAAATGTGAATACACCTCCTATTAAATGACAAAAAGTCAGAGACCTGAACTTCATGACAGGATGTAGTAGCCCAATGCTCTCACTGTGATAACCAGAAGAACCCAGGAAATTTCCAAAATCATATGTTTAAAGACATAGGAGATCTGTGGAAACAGAAAGAACTGGATGATTTGGCCTTCCAGAGTGGGGGGCCTTCTGAGGTGAATCGACAATTACCAGCTGTTTTCTTCCTGGTGCCCATTTGCCAACTGGGGCATAGACAGATCAAGCTTGGCCCAAGCAGAGGGAATCTACTTGGGAAAGAGAAAACAGTGAGGCTTTTGGTGATGATATAGGGCTGACACAACATTGGGAACTTGAGGAGACTCAAAAGTGTGGTTGGATTTCCCTAAAGGGCATTTTCTAACTCCTGGGACCATGAGCAAGAGGCTGGGGCATTTGACAAAGGGCTTCTAAAAGGAACTGTGAAATCTCCAGTAGTATCATGATGCTTAGTAGAACATGTCCCACTAGCAGGCAAAGGCCTGTCTCAAACCCAAAGTTAATCTATCCCCCCAAATTTGCCAGATTTTAAAAGTGTAGTGGCAAGAGGGGGGTATAAGGAGACTAATCTCAAAACCTCCAAAGGGAAAAGTGGAATCCCCCACCAGTTTTTAAGTCTGAGGAGGCAGAGACCTACCAGACTCACAATCAAAAGCTGAGGAAAGCCATATGAAGAACAGGGACCACATAGAGGTGAATTGACTAAAACTACCACCTTGAACCAGTTCAATCCATGATTGGATTAAAATGATCAGCCCCTTGCTCTATTGGTCTAACAGAGAAGAGGGAGGAACCTTCACTGATTGAAGGTATGTAACATTTGGAGTCTAGATGGTTCTATTCTCAATTTCTGGCATAAAATTACAAAAGATAGCCATTCAAAGTGACAGGAAAATGTGACCAGTAATCAAGAGAAATAGACAATAAGGAAGAGTTAGTTCATGAAGATAACTATGATTAAAATGTTAAAGACAATAAAGAAAAATATTGTGAAATGCATGAAATAATACAGAATTATATACACACACACACACACACACAAACACACACATGTACCTGGTATATAAAGAAGAATCAAATGAATCTTCCAGAACAGAAGAAGACAATGTCTGAAATTAAAAGCTCATTTGATAAATCTTAACAGTAGTATGGAATATAGCAGAATTTGGAATTAGTTTACTCAAACATGAGCCAATAGAAAATATCCACACTGAAGTGAGAAAAAAGAATGGAAAAACAGAGTGGAGCATAAGAGACACACGGAACAACATGTTCAAAAGCTCTAACGTAAGTGTCACTGGAGTCTCAGAAGGAGGGACGAGAAAGAAAGAGACAGAAGCAACATTTGAAATAATGGCTGGGAATTTCCAAAGATGAATGGCATCAACCCACAGATTCCAGAAGCTTGGTGAAACTAAGGTAGGGTAAATACAAAATAAAAACATTTTTATTTATTTATATATAAAAGTATTCAAATTGCTGAAATTCAAAGTCAAAGAGAAAAACCTTAAAACAGAAGGGAAAAATAAGACATAATACCTTCAAAGGCACAACAGTTAGAATGGCAGCTATCCTTTAAGTGGAAACTATGGAAACTGGAAGGCAAGGGAATCATATATTTAAAGTGCCGAAAGGGGGAAAATACCTATAAACCTAACTATATCCAGTAAAAGTATCCTTCAAAAATTATGGATAAATAACAAAGCCAAGAGAAATCATTGCCAACAGGAAATGCATTACAAGAAATAATAAATGGAGTTTTTTATGCTGAAAGAAAATAGCTCCCAAAGGAAGAACAAAATTTTTGGAAGGAATGAAAAATACCAGAAAGGATACATATGTGTAAATGTAAAAGATATTGACTGATTAAATCAACAATATTTATGATGATTTCTGGAGTTTATAAGATATGTAGAGAAAAAATAAATGACAACAAAAGCACAAAGTTCAAGAGGGGATAAATAGAGTTAAACTGCAGAAAAGTTCTTGAGTTATTCAGGAAGTGATAAAAATACAACTTAGAGTAAACTGCAATAAGTAAAAAATGTATGTTTAAAGTTTAGGATAAGCACTACTAACTACCAAAAATAAATATGACAAACAGAAAACAGAAAATAGACTTTTAGTCAATAACATATCACCAATTACATTAAATGAACACCAGACTAAAAACTCAAATTAAAGCAAAATATTGTCCTACCAGATTAAAAAAAGAAACCAACTATATGCTGTTTACAAGAGACATACTTTAAATATCATGCTGTTTACCAGAGACATTCTTTATTTATAAGGACACATGAGGATGGAAAAATAAAAGGGAAAAAGATATGCCATGTAAATACTAACCAAAAGATCACTAAAATAGCTATATTAATATCAAACCACAGGATTTGAGGCAAGAAATGTTAATAGAGACAGAGGGATTTTCATAATGACAAAAGAACCAATTCATCAAGAAGATATAACAATTTTAAATTTGTTTACACCTATTAACACGGCTATAAAACATTTAAAGCAAAAGTTGATAGAACTAAAAGTAGAAATGGTAACCCATAATTAAAATTGTGAATTTTAATACACCATTCTCAGTAACTGATGGTAATTGATGGTAATAAGCAGAGAAAAAAATCAATAAGATACAGATTTGAATCTAATGGACACGTATAGAACATTATACCCAACAATTGCAGAATACACATTCAAATGTGCATGGAACATTTACCAAAATAGACTAGAAGCTGGGTCACAGAGTAAGTCTGAAAAAATTTCAAAGGACCCAGGACATACAGAAAATATTCTTTGACCACAGTAGAATAAAACTTTCATATTGATAAAAGAAAGATAAGCAGAAGACCCCCAGCTTCAGTAACACATAGATCAAAAAAGAAATCACAGCAGAAGTGAGGAGATATTTTCAACTGAATAATAATAAAAATTAATAATAATACTATGACACATCAAAACTTGTGGAATGCAACTTCTGACCAAAGAGAAATTTATAGTTTTGAGTGAATATGTTAGAAAAAGAAAAATTGAAGATGAATGACTTAAGCTTCCTTCTTAAGAAACTAGAAAATGAAAAGCAAATAAAAGTCAAACTAGAAGGAAGGAAATAATAAAGCCAAAACAGAAATCAGTGATGCAGAAAGTAAAGAATAAGAGACACAAAATTTAACAAATTTAATTGAAAATGCCTACTTGACCAAAAGAGGGAAAAAAAGGAAGGTAACAAGCTGAGGTCACAGTGGCTGAGACATCCCAAATAGAGTTGAGAGGCTATCCTGGAGGTTTCTTTTATGCAAGCTCCAGCTAGACATCCAAAACGGCCACAGTACACCATGCCCTTACCAAAAGTAGTCCCCAAATACCTAGGTCCCTACCTGAGATTCTATAAAAGATTCACTCACTAAGTTTTATATTTCAGAAACTTAAATCCACCCGAGTGTTCCTATGCCAGACAAGTCCTAAAACCCAGAGGCAACAGCTTCTTTAAGATCAGCTATCAGATGCAGCCCTTGCCCCATACTGTTGACACTCCTTTTCAATATGAAAAGTTAGGGTGCTCACTGTTTAGACACCCCTAAAGTTGGAGAAAGAGATTAAGTGTGAGGAAAGGGTAGAAACAAACAAGGTAAGATTTAACAAGGGTCTATGAATACTGAACTTTGTATGATTCTAGATTTTTTTTGGATGCTGGGGTGTTGGAATGGCTGGAGGGGGTGGGTGACATGGTGGAACTGAAGCCTATAGCATCCCTTGGGACTTGCTCTATAGCTGCTCATTGAATTGTGCCTTGAAGGTCTCCACCTTTCTGTTCATACCTTGTATTGCATAATAAGGAAAAAACTGACTGTGGAACTGTAACCTTTAACAGTTTTTGAAATGACCTCTATGACTACTTGTTGAGCTGTACATCGAGAGATGACACCTTTCTGTATCTTGTATTTTACAATAACAGAAATGGCTGAAGTTGTGGAACTTTGACCCATGACATACTTTGAAATTTTCTCTCTACTTGTGAAATCATACTTTGAAAGTTATTGCTTTTATGTATATATGCTAAAATTCACAATAAAAAAAGGAAAAAAATACACTATTCATAATAGCCAAAAATGGAAACAACCTAATGTCCATCAATGATAGAATGGATAAATAAATTATGGTTTATTCTTACAGTAGAATATGATAGAGCAATGAATAAGAATGGCATTCTGCTACATGCAGCACATGGATTAATTTCACAGACATAATGTTGAACAAAATAAGCCATGGAAAACAGTATATGCTGTGTGATTCCATTTAATGAAATTCAAAATCAGGCAAAACGAAGGTATAGCAATACAAGTTAGATCAATGTTTGTTTTGGGGGGTATCGAAAAGGAGGGTTGGCGGCCACAATGAGGTGTTGTCCATATCTTCCTTTAAGGAAGGGCTTCATGGTCCCAGCTGCTGGGAGCAAGGTCAGCGAACAGCTGTCAGCTGTCAGTCCCTTCAGGGACGGCCTCAACGGCAGAGAGCTGCCTCGTGCAGTCACAGCCTTCCAGAGGCGTTCCACATCCAATAATCAACCAAGGTGGAGGTGTGTAGGCTAGGCCATTTTGACCCTAAAGCAGGATAATTGAGATGTGTCCTTTCAGTTTAAGAATTCCCAGGGTTCAGCTGAGGCTGTGGCTCCTGTATCACAACTTGACATCTCCGTCTCCCCACTCCTGCCTGCTTCCCTTCTTTCCATAGGTCTAGATCCCAAGGGTGCTCCCTAAAAAGGATCCTGAACCCTAAACTCTGTCTGTGAGCATGCTTCCAAGAAAACCCAAACTGCAACATGAAGGTAGAAGGGAGCCTGCTAGGTTGCTGGAAATGTTGTATAATTTGACTTAGGAGTTGGATACACAAGTGTAGCAGATGTAAAAGTCCATTCAGTTGGACACTTAAGATTTGTGCATTTTGGATATATAAATTGTACCTCAAAAAAAAAAAAAAAGGAAAATAACAAAGACTCTAATTGAATAAAAAGTACAGTGATTTGTGTTTAAAAGGCATACCTTAAAATAACTGTTTGAAAAGCTTAAAAATATTGGAAATGTATATATTGAACTAATGGGTTTATTTTCACTCTCTTTCCAGAAACCCCACTAAAATGACCATAAAAGAATATTCAAAAGACTTAAATCCACAAAGACAAAAAGAGCAGGGTAGAAAATGACAGTAAACAGGATATATCAACAATATTTTGGAAGTTGGAAAATGATGACTGACTTAACAAAGTAGAGGAAGTTTAAATCTAAGCCTACAGGCAGAGAAACCAACAGGAAGCAAGCCAGTTACCACACATAACCCAGGGAATCTAGGAACCAGGTATCTAGGAAAACAAGAGTGTAGGGTGTGGCTGAAATGAGGAAGATTGGGTAAAAGTCCTTATACTGAGCAGCTCAACTCCTAGATCCCTTCCCTACCCTGTACAGTCAGGTTCCTATTTTCATTTTCCAAGAAGACGGGAGATTTTCTCTTTGGAGAGTTTTAACCTGGCAGATCCTAGACTTGGGCCTTCCAGGCACAGCAGAAAAGGGAAAGTAAGGTGCTGTATTGAAAACAGAAGGGTCAACGGCAGCTGATATCCTGAATGGTGAGTCATCCAGGCCTCTTCCCTCACTTGGGTCTTGGAATACTGGCAGCTAGCCTTAACTCTGCAGGCATAAGATGAGTTGAGACTTTTCTGGGGGAACCAACCAGCCCCAATGAAAAGACTGCACTTATTCTTTCTCACAAGAGGGCTGGGTTCTCGGAGTCCAGCTGAGTTTCAGCAGAACCTGAGTGTGTCAAGTTGGCTGGAGTCTCCAGGCCATGGGTTCTCAGCAATCTGCACATCACCTGGGGAGCTTATAAACAGTACCCTGCCTGGCCCCAGTGTGTCCTCAAGGTCCAGCTATTGGATAATCCAGCACTGGACCCTGGTTTCCCTACTGCATTTAGGACATTTAATCTGATTGTCAAAAATTTTGCTGAGACATATGAGTTATACCTACATGAAGAGAACATAAGAAATTTACAAGAGGAAGATTTAGAAGATAAAATAGCAAAGATTCTAAGTGCACCCTAATTTAATATTTAAGTCCTGCTTTAGTTTCCTTGGTTGCAAAGGGATGGCTTAAACAACGAGAATTTAATGGCTCACGGTTTGAAGCCGGGAAAAAGTCCAAATCAAGGCATCATCAAGGCGATGCTTTCTTCCTGAAGACTGGCGTTCTTGGGCTGGCTGCCCGTGCGCCCCGGTCCTGGGCTCATCTGTCACACAGCCGTACACATGGCAGCCTCTCTTGGCTTCTCCGAGTTCTGTTGATGCTCAGCTTCAGCCAGTGCCCTCTGTGGCGCTCTCTCTTGCTGTCTGAATTTCATTCCATTTATAAAGGATTAAGTCCCATCCTGGGCCACACCTTAACCCTCATCCAAAGGTCCTACTTACAATCGATTCACACTCACAGGAATGGATTAAGTTTAACATGTTTTTCTGGGGCACATACAGCTGCACCACAAGTCCCAACAGGGATTTGAAATGAAATCATTCAAATGTTCATAAATTTCAACCACATTAATAAATGCAAAAGCAAAGACAATGATTTGCAAAGAGTAATGAAAGTGGATTTATCATATAAAATACTGTAATTAATCACAAAATTAAAGAAATTAAAAAGAGGAAGAAATTAAAAAGTGCAGGAACATACTGATCAGTGTAACAGATCAGCATTCAATATAAGACCTTAGAATATGACCAAAGTGCATTGCACATCAATAGGGAAAGGGTAGCTTGTTTGATGAGTTGTGCTGATAATCATTAGAAGAAAGGAAAGCAAAATGATTTTACTTCTTTTTCAATGGCTAACTGATGATGAGTTAATGATAGCTGGGCTTTCTGAGTCCAGGTTGGCAATTGCCCACTCCCAGTTTCCCTATTAGTAAGTAAATATGGTTGAATCAGTTGTCCTCTAAGATCCCTCTCAGCTCAAATGCTCTGCAGTCATTCTAAACTGAGGTGGTTGTTGCTTTTGTTTGTCTTTTTCTCAAAGCTCAGTTGAGCAGTGGCATTTGGTAAATCAAAATAGAAAGACAAAAGTAAAAATAAACTGATCTGGCTTTCTCTTTTGAACCTGACTGAGATGGGCCCATTCTAGCCCTAAGGCCTGAGGGACTCTTGGAGCTTTTTGACATGCACTGTTTGTTTTCAATGGGAAATTACTCAAAATGTAATAAGGAAATATTTTGCTGAGTAAATAGATTCATTTACATCTTGTGGCATGGATGGTTAAAAAAGAATCCTGGCCTTTTAGCTCATTTGGCTGAAGTCCCTCGTCAGAGGGATTTCTCTTTTCACTAGGATCTCTGTCTTTCCCAGGGGTTCCTCCACCTCCTTTTGAAATCAGATATTTTAAGACCCTTGAAATCCAGGGACGGGAAAGAGAATTTATTCTACTGTGATGGGGATGAAAATTATTCATGTTTTGGGGCCACAGTCTCTTCCCTCCCACCCCTGCTTTGTTTCTCTAAAGAGAATTCTAGTTTTGTCGGCTCAGAGCCTGGGGAGAGAGACCAAAACCCAACTGGGGAAGTCAGGATGGGTTTTACACTGGGACAAGATTATTCATGAGAAGGAAAACTGGAGATGAAAGGGAGGATGGATGGTGAGGAAATCCAGGGGAGTAGGACTTGGGCCACAGAGAGGTTTTGGATTGGGAGTTGAGGGAGGGAGAAGAGATTTCTGGGCCCAGCTGCCATTAGGGTAGTGGATGTTGAGAATGGGGTGTGAGGATTCGGGATGGCTGGGTGTGCACTAAAAGTGTAGAGCTCTCCACATTTCTTGGCAATTTCCCCCATCTAAGTAAAAGTTGGAACAAATTCCATTTATATTTTTCAGCAGAGTGTAGTTCTTTGAATGAAAACGTATGTGCTCAAGCTAGGCCAAGTGTATTCCCGTTATATTTGGGTTATGCCACAAACGCCAAAGGTTGTATCACTCTTGGCCCCTTTTTCCCACTTTTCTCTTGGCCTTGCACCTCATGAGGGTTCTCTCACTCCTCATTCCTGGCCCTTCATTGATTACTCTAACCACAATACAGGTAAAAATGCATAAAAAATATCAATCTAAGTTACTACCAGGGTCACCTCACCCTTATCCTCAGAAGAAAATCTGTGTGTGGGAATTATTATTCCTTTCAGAATGACTGCAGGATGTTCCTCCACCAGTGGGCTGGTTGGTACCATCTACAAACATGACGATATTCCTTCCAATTACAGAGCCCAAGTCAACTGCAGAAATGTTCAGTGCTGGGTCCTTCCTTCATCACATTTCCTTTTCTGCCTCCAAACATGCAGGCACCCACTTAATGGCAGTTGTCAAGTCTTATACGTGTTCATTCATTTAACAAAGAGTGTCTGAGTGCCTACTGGGTGCCAGGTGCTATTCAGGGTGCTAGGATATAGAAGTGAACAAAAAAGACAAAAAAAAAAAAAAAAAATCTGCTTCCATGGTGTTTACAATCCAGTGGTAAAAAATATATGTATAGTAAGTTAGATATGGGGAATGCTAAGAAGAAAAAAGAGACGCAGGGATAAGGATAAGAAAAAGCAGGGGGAGGTGGCTGAAATTTTAGAAAGGGTGGCCAGAGGAAGTCTCACTGAGGAGGTGATAAATAAAGAGCTGAAGGAAGTGAAAGGGGTTGTCTTTCAATAAACAGAGCAGCTGGAACAGGGTGTGAAGCAGGACAGTGCCTTCCAGCCTGGCTGGAGAAGACAGAGTGATGGGGGCGGGGGGCAGCACAGGAGGATTCCAGAGCAGTTATGGGGGAGTCTTGTAGGCCATAGTGAAGACTCAGGCCAGTGAGTTGGGAAGCCACTGGAAGGGCTTGAGCTGAGAAGGGACATGATCTGACTTAAATGTTATTTTAATGGGTCCCTTTGGCTGCTGTATTGAGAATTGGCTGAAGACAAGGGAAGATACAGGAGATCAGTCATGAAGCTCTTGCAATAATCTAGATGAGAGAGGATGGAGGCTTGCACCAGGGGTTAGCAGGGGTGGTGGTGAGAAACCAGATTCGGATTTGTTCTTAAGGAAGAGCTGGTGTTGTTTGCTGAGAGTTTGGACATGGGATGTTAGAGAAATAGAGGATTCAAGAATGATTCTAGGCTTTTGGGTGGATGGAGTTGCTATTAACTGAGAAGAGAAAGACCAGAGGAGCAGGCTGGGATGAAATACCAAGAACTTGGTTTTGGAAGTTTTAAGGTTAAGATACCCATAAGACATGCAAATGGAGAGATTGGATAGGTGACTTGATGGATGAGTCAGGGAAGTGGTTTGCACCATAGACAAAGCTCAGGGAGTCACCATTGCATGGACAGCTTACTTTCCCCTAGGTGGACAAGGACAAGGAGCTGGAGCACATCCATGCTCAGAAGTCAAGGAGATGAGAAAGAACCAGCAAAGGAGACTAAGAGGTGTCCTGGAAGGAAAGTGAAGGATAGAGTGATTTGAGGCCAAATGCTGTAGAAGGGGTGATATAAAATGAGGCCATTGGATTTAGCAAGGTGGGGTCATCAGTGATCTGGGAAGAGTGATTTCAGTGAAGTGGTGTGGGTAAAATCTTATTGGAGTGCTGGATGCAAATGATCCAACCCAGAGAGAAAAGTGATTGGAAAGAGGGCAGAATTGCTGAGCAATGCCCTTGACTAGGCAAGGGAAGGTGACACATATGTAGCACACAATGAAGGGTTGGCCTCAGTTAGGCATACTCTCGTAACAGGAGAGAAAGTAGAGAATGTGTGAACAAGAGAGGGTGTGGGCCAAATGTAGGAAATGCAGAGATTATACAGAAGGGGAGTCAAATATCAGGGACCAAGAACAGAGTCTGAGACAGGTGTGCGGGGATCACTCTCAGCATCCAACCATCTAATTCCTCGGAATGTCTTCTGTAGCTGGGATGCTTGAGGCCCTGCCCTTGACAATGCTTCAGTTCCAAAGGAGTCAGTGGCCGTCTGCAGCTGGCAAAATGAAGTTGCATCCCTTAGCTGGGTATTCAGAGGCCTCCAGGAGTTGGCCTTGACCTACCTCCCCTATTCTAGGTCTCATTAATTTCCTCCTCATATCCTGTATTTCAGTAGTGTCACTCACTGGCACCCATGCATATCCATGCTTTGTGACCTCTTGCTCCTTCTCATGCTGTACCTTCATCTGGAGAATCTTTCCCTACATTTTCATGTGCCTAAATTAAACCCAGTCCTCGAGGCCCAAACATCTTATCCTCTACAAAGCTTGTCCTCAACTTTGTAGTAGTGACCTTTTCTGAGTGCTGGCTGGCTTACTGGCATCCCCTCTTCTCTGTGAACTGCCCCTAAACCAGGTCTACCAAATTCTCTCCCAGAGATACCAGAATTCAAACGGAGAGATGGCCAGTTATTGTTGGCTGTGGCAGGAACTGGAAGAGGTAAACTCCAGAGCTGTGCGTATTCCATCAAGTTAAAGAAGCAAGAGAGTCAACCCAAAGAAAAAGAGAAGAGTGAATCGGATACAGGTGGAGAATTGCACTTGCAGTTGTACTGAAAAGGGGGGATTTCTTGAGTTTGCCAAATCCTGGTTCATGCTTGTCATGCCCACTTGCCCTTGAATTCCGTGGGCATATTTTTGTACTCAAGCCTTCCCTTTTTTAACTTAAGTTAACATAATTACTTTCTGCTATTTGTGCCCAAAATAACATTAGCAGTCCTTCCAATCAAAAGTAATTCTGCCTTTTCTTGAATCCCTTATGTCCTTCATCTGGTTCTTAGTCTTTTCTACCTTATATAACAGTTGTTTATATATACATTTTATCTCTTTTCATTATTGCTGAATGATACAATATCATTAATATTTTGGAGCTCTTTCTACAAGCTCTGGTGAAACAGGGTGAAGTGTAGAGGAAGGGAGCTTAAAATAAATTTATGATATTATCTCTTTCTTCCAGAATAATACACATCTATATGGGGAGACGACATATTATACACATTGAACAATTAAAGGAAAGTGAAATGATACAATTCAACTATTCACTGAACTAGAACAGTATCCCAGAAGTGAACTTCTTATAACTATTTGTCGAATGAAGGAATGAGGGCAACAAGGTAAATGCTGAGAATTCAGAAACGACTAGGACCCAGTTTCTATTCTGAAGAACTCTTTGTCCAGTGTAGGGGAAGTGTATAACCATATATGATCTGATAGTGGACTATCCTATCAGTTAGGTGATCTGATAGTGGACTATCCTAAAGCCCTGTGGATACACACAGGAGAAAGAATTTAGTGCTTACTATAGGCCAGGCACTGTCTAAACCTTTAGAAATTGTAATTCATTTGGTCCTCATGACAATCATATGAAGCATGTACTATTATTATCACCTGTCTCACAGATGGGGAAACTGAGGCACAAAGGGGCTCAGTTAGTAGACAGCAGAGTCAGGAATACAGGCAGGCTGAGTATGGAGTGTACGCCTTTAAAATTATGCTACGTTGTGCCCCCATCTTTGCTTAGATAGGCCAGGCAGTCTGGTGGCAGAGGGAATTTTCACTCTTAACCATTCTGCTAGAGGTAACAGGTAAAACATCATACAGATGTACTGGGGTGTGAAGAGATTGACAAGACTGAGAGTCATCTGGAAAGACTTGATGGAGAATTTGGAACAGAGAAGGACCTCTCCTAAGTCATGAAAGCATCATCTCTAACATCATCACAATGTTCTTTCAGGGTGCATTTGAAAAATCTCTGTTAAGTAGAGCATTTTTTTCTGACCCATTTTTATGATACTCTTTGTGAGTAATAAATATTAGCAGATTGATTGTAGATATCACTAAATGTAGAAGACTAAAAATAAAATTTTAAATAGAAAACCGCATTCTATTTGTAAAACAAATGGGAGCTTGTGGCCTCACCTACATTTTAGTTGGTTTTCCTCAGTGAGTGGCCTTGGATATTTATTCTACTGGGAAGTGGAGTAAGTTTGAGTGTTGGCAGATATTTTCTGTGTTGTCTTTTCTATTACTGTTTGGGAAGAACTTTTATAAAAACCTAATATTTGTGCTATCACTCTCCCTTTCCCCCAACCTCCAAGTCTTCCCTTCCTATTGATCCCTGGTTCTGGGAGTAAGGACCATTGGGGCTGCATAATCTGGACTTCCTTTTGCTCTGGCTCCTGTCGGGTACAGTCAGTGGAAGACACTAACAGGAAATCAGAGGTTGGGAAGAGAGAGAAGTAGGGTACTTCCCTGCCTCACTGCTGTTCCCTCACTGCTTTGCCACCACAAGCCATGGTTTCATTCTTCTCTGACTACATCTTTTGTTGAGTGGCCTTCCCCCATGGCTCAGCTCTCACTGGACTCCAGTTATACCATATCATCCCCTTGCCCCTTCCTTTGTTCTTAAGACAGTCGACTTAATGTTTTTGTCTAGTAAGTCCAATATCTTGCCTTCTTCAGGGCCAGTTTCTATTACTTTCTTTTTCTCCTGTGAGTGGACTACAGTTGTTTGTTTCTTTGCATGCTTCATAATTTTTTGTCAAAACTGGACATTTTGAATATTGTAATGTGGTAATTCTGGAAATCAGATTCTCTCCCCCTCCTCAGGGTTTCTTGTGGTTTGTTGTGGGTTGTAGTTGTCTATTTGTTTAGTAGCTTTTCTAAATTATTTTTGTATATACTGTATTTTTTGTTGGGTGTGGCCACTGAAGTTTCTGTTCCAATATCTTAGTGGTTAGCTAATGATTTGACAGAGATTTCCTTAAATGCTGAAATTCAGCAGTTTCTTTCTTCATTAAACATTCCTCTGTTTGTTGTAAGTTTTCAAGTCAGATTCCAGAATTATGAAAAAGTTTATTTTGAAAGTTTTTGCCAGCTCAATCATTGTTTTAATGGAGGGATGGAATTTTGGAGTTTTGGGGTTTTCAGTGACATCACTGCCTTGCCCCTCTTCTTTTGTAAGGAGTTTGTTTATGATGGCTTGGACGCTTTATGGACCCCAGAAGATCATGGTCTTAAAGATAATCCATTCCTGTGGGTATAAACCTATTGTGGGTGGGAACTTTTGATTAGGTTATTTCAGTTTTGAGCCTGCCCCAGGTAGGTCTTAATCCTCTTATAAAGGACTCCTGTAAGAGGACTTACTGGAGTCCTTTATAAGAGATGAAATTTAGAGAAAGACACAGAAGACAGAGAAAAAGACACAGAAGCAGAGAGAGGAAGCCACAGAAACTGAGAGAAAGCCACTGAAGCCAGAAGCTCGAAGCAACAAAACCCAGAAGAGAAGAGAGAGACCAGCCGGCGTCACCCTGAACCTCGCCATCTGACAGAGGAGCCCAGAGTTGCCTGCAGCCTGTCTTCAGGAAGAAGGTATCGTTTTGATGATGCCTTGATTTGGACATTTTCATGGCCTCAGAACTGTAAGCTTGTAACCTAATAAATCCCCATTGTTAAAATAAGCCAGCCCATTTCTGGTACATTGCATTTCGGCAGCTTTAGCAAACTGGAACACTGACTGATCTTGACCTTCCTATGCTCCAGGAGCATCGACAACCCTGGCTGACTCCCTTAACTTTACTCTATAAATAACCCCTTCACTACATTCTCCTCAGACTCCCACCTAAGAGACCTCTTGCTTCCTGTGGGGCCCTGACTCTTAGAGCAGTCCTTATCAAACAAACAAGGCTTTCTTAGCCTTTGGCTACAAGGAACTGATCTGGTTTTTGCCCACCCATAGGACTTCACTTCCTGCCCTCTCTGCTTTCTCCTCCTACTTGGATCTTCTCGTGGTTTCTAGGACACATACCCCTACCTCGAACTCGCTGGCCTCTCTGGCTGTAATACTCTCCCCTCCAATCTTCACCTGACTGGCTCCTTCTTGTCTTTTGGAGACGGTTTAAACACTCCTCAGTGAAACGTTTTACCTAAATATTCCTGACTACCCTTCTAATTGCACACTCTTCCTCAGCTCATCATAGTCTTCCATAACCTCCTGCCTGCAGTTTTTCATACCACTCAGCACAGTCTGAACCCATTTTGTTAATTATTTGCTTTACTGTGTACTCTTTCCCTCCCCATTAGGATATACGCTTGATGAGAACAGAGAAACCTTATTTAGCTTTCCACTTCCTACACCTTTAACAGTGCTTGGCATAATAAGTGCCCAATAATAATTTTTTAAAGGAAAAATGAAACTTAAGTAGTAAATCCATATTCACCTTACCATTACTTTCATTCTAGTATGTGTTTTTATGAAACAGAGCCAAAATATATTTCACATTACAAATTGCACGGAGAAGTCTTGCTCCATTTTGCTCCTAGAAAAACTCCAAAGAGACATGCCCTGAGCGCGTGCTCGTGTCTGCAGGAGGGCCTGCGAATCCTCATATAACTGCATCAGTGTTTCGCTCAGGCAGCTGCATAAGGCCATGCTCTGTTGGGAGCTGGTTAAAAAATATTTGTGAGAAATGTTTTCCTTAGCATTCATGGCTTAATGGAAAGTTGTTATTTTAAAGGTGCTGCACGAGGTCAGTCACGTTCCTTGAACAGGTCCTCTAAGAAACAGCTCAAAATGAGTTGCAGGCTCCCTGTAGACTTCTGTGATAGAGACCAAATTTCACGGTTCCCAGACTTGGCCGTGTTTGCTCAAGGATATAGTCTTGTTTGTCCAGCTCAGTAATTGTGAGCCAGAGCTTCCCAAGAAGCCAGCCGGTCCCAAGAAGGACTTCTGTGCATACAGGTGGACACTTCTGCTGCCTTCTAAAGGTGTTTTTAATCTGGCTCTGTGGCTGGGTGGCTCTGATGACCTGTAAACCTTTGACTTGGTGTCACTACAAGATGCACGCTAATCACAATCATCATCTGTGAAACTAACCTGTATCCCTGTCAGGATCTTGGAAACAGCACCTGGAATCATTTCCAAATAGTGTTTTCATCATTCTTTGCCACTTGTATCATACATCACATTATTTATATAGTATCATAAAATTTGTGAGTTTTAACACCGATATTATCTCGATCAACAAGCATCCTTACATTTGAAACTGCACTCCAGAGCCACAGAATCCTAGGAGATTTTCCACAGATGTTTCAAGCTCATCAAGTTCTAAAAGGAAATGCAATCTTCCCTCCCAAACCTAACGACCTGGTTTTCACTCACTATTTGCTACCTCAGGGCTTCTCTCATTTCTCCAGTCATCCAAGCCAGAAGGGCCTTAGCATTGTCCTTAATTACTTTCTTTCCCCACACCCCACACATTCAATCAACCATCAAGTTCTGCAATTTCTCCCAAACCATCCACTTCTCCCTGTCCCTTCTGTCACCACCCAGTCTGGGGGGCCTTTATCTCCAGCCTTGACCATTGCCACTACCTTCCCATGGGTCTCCCTGTGTCTGGACCATCTCCCTTCTCAACCATTTACTTACTGGAGCCAGAGAGACTTCTCTGTGGAACACAGATCTGAGGCTGTGACTCACGCTGGCTGCTGCTCAGCCACAAGACCTGATGTGCAGGTGTGGCATGGGGGGCCTCCATGTCTACTGCCCCATGCCCCAGGTCTCACATGGCACTTGGGTCCTGCCCCTCCACTCTGTCTGCAGTTGCACACAGCAGTCTTCCACCTTCTGACATCCAAAATGCTCTTCCCTTTCTCGTGAAGACCCTTCTTCTCTGCACCTCCCTCCTCCCACACAGGCCTGACCAATTTGCTCGACTTCCTGTTGGTCTCCCTTAGATGTGCTCACCCCGAGCACCTCTGCCCCTAAACCAGCGAGGGGCCCTCCTCCCCACATCCTGTGCACCCTCGGCTCACCCCTGTCTGGGCCTTGCACTGTCCTGTTAGTGCCCCTTTATTTGCCTGTCTGTCTGGTGGGCCACCTGCTCCTTGGGGACCAAGACTGCATCCTGTCCACTGCGTGTCCCTGGAGCTGCATGGCGTGCCTGGCTGCCCTGGTCTTGGAGGAAATAAGTAGAGAAGACCCCAAACCCCATGAACATCTCCTGGGTGAAGGAGCGAGGATAGATTACCAGAAAAACCAGGGCTGCCCCTCTGGGGGTATTTTTGGACACAATAAGGGGGCCTCAGTCCCCAGCAAATGTGTGGGAGCCAGGACGGCAGTGTTGGAGGAGGTCTCTCCAGAAGTTAGGGTCTTCTGTAAACACATCATCTTTTTGTAGGCTGGATCGGGGAGAGCAAGTCTGCACAGGTGGTCCGGGATGGGGCACGTCTAGTTTCTCAGGCAGCAAAAGCAGAAGAGAGCTGGACCAAAAGGGGTTGGCTGGGCTGGGCAGCCATGCAGGGGCCAGCTGCAGCCAAGGCATAGGCCTTGCCGGACTCAGGTTTTAAATCCAGCCTTGTTTTGAGACTTCTTCTCTAGTGCCAGTGTGAAAATGCCACATTTGACACCCGCCATTCAGGAGCACTTCCCCAAACATTTAGGCTCTTTGATGTCCAGACCAAGAAAAGCTGAACTCTCTTTCACGCCTCCCTAGATCTTAACTCCAATTTCTCTTTGAGGCTCAAGCTTCTTTTCCAAAGAAGATGGCCTAAGCATAACATCACCTTCCAAGTGAGAGTCCCCCTTACCAATGGGGTTGCAACTTACAAATGGGGTGTACTACAGATTCAAAAATTAAACCATACCAGACAACAACCCAACACTGCCAGTACTTGTTCTACAAGATACCCATGTACGGTAAAGAGTAAGAGGGATTTCCATTAAGTTTTCACACCTGCTTTTGTTTCTTATTTGTTTGTTTTCAGTTCCAGAACTCTGGCATCAACTTGGAGACACATTACCCAGTAACTACATAAAGAGGAAAAACAAGAGGGGAAAAGGGGAAAGGAGGGGGAGGCAAAGAAAAGAAAAAGGGGAGTAAGAAAGTAAAAACAAGGAGTGGGGCCCAGTGAGGGAACCACAAATTTGTGATATTTTGGAGGACAACAATGGCAAAAAGGAAAATGAAATGTAATTCCCGACACCTGAGTGTTGCTACACATTCAACTAATTGTGGTACAGGAAGCAGTGGGCTCTGCTCTGGTCTAATGTGATCGGAAGCCTTCCCTCTGGGATGAGATACTAAATCCACTGGCTCCTTTCTGAAAGGCCTTAATGAGCCAGCTTGACGCCGAGGCCGTTTCTCCACTGGTCAATGGTAAAAGTATGGAAAACTCCAGACAGTGGATAAACAAAAAAATTCCAACGTATTTGGCCTTGGTGGGCATGATATACGATGGCAGGGTTTTTGGTAGCAGTTTTCCTTCCTAATGATGTTTTTCTTCAGCTAATAAGGTGGTCCCCCTAATGTCCGGCACACTGGACCGTCTGCCCAGCCCGCACTGGCTAACCAGCGTGGACGCTTTGTTTCTTGCCACCTTCACCTGCTATGTGAGCTTTCCTCTGATGAGTTTTAACAAATTTAAGCCGATAAAGGCAATTAAACTTGACCTCCTCAATGTTCCCAGAGCTTAACTCTTGGAACTTGGAATTATCTGTCATGATGAGATAAAATGACTTAGCTATGTAGTAAATACATTGGTGAATTATCTATCATCTGCTGTGCCAGTGTGGCAAATACTATTTTCAGAGAATTCTGAAAATAAGCTTTATATCGACTAACATCAGTTCTAAGCGGGAATGATGGGGCTACAGATTAGATATTCACAAAAGCTTCTCCTACGCCCTGAAAATTAGTCACCTGCTGACCAATTTCCTGAATTGATAAGGATTTTCCCCAAAGTGTTGGGTTTTGCCCTGGCCTCTGTGTGTCTGCCGTTTTGTTTCCAAAAGGGCAGCTTTTCCTTAACTATGGAAGCCAGTCTCCTGTCTGCTCTGTTCTGGCAGACTTAGCCTTCTGCGCTGGTGTCTGCTTTTGCTGCAGTATCTGCCCCCCGCTTCTAGTGTTTTAGGACAATGAGTGATCGTCCCTTTAAATGCTGCTTCTAGAGTTCTCCATCTTTGCGGATTTATGCCACGAGGCTGTTCCTGCCCTGCCCTGGCCACGCCCTGACCCCTGCTCCCCTATGCCTGGCAGTGAAATGACAGCCAAGTGTCCAAGACTGCGTGTGGGGGATGTGGAGCTGCGGAGGAGGCCAGCAGGGTCACCTGCCTGATTGGTGACTTGGCCCTTGGTTCCGGGAACTGGTCTGCTCCCTGCACAGGCCGTGGGGCTGGGGCTGTGACTCCTCTAGGCCATGGCGTCCCTGAGGTGAAGTTTCCTGTTCCAGGGCTGTTCGTCCATTACTAAGGGCTATGAAGGGACATTCCCGTGTCCTGGCCGGGAAGGTTGTCGTGTCCAGCTCGGGAGCCAGGCACCTGCGTTCTGTCAAGTCCCAGTCAGCTGGGTTGGCGTGCAGCACCCACTTCCCAGCACAGGGACAGTTGTGGGCGGGAGTGTCACTCCACCCAAGGGGTGAGGCCAGTGAAGAAGGTGTGAGTGATGGAGGCAGAGTCAGAGGAACGTGGGGACAGGGACGGAGGCCATGCAGCAGCTCGGAGGTGCCCCTGATGGAGAGGGAGGCCCGGGAAGAGTGAGGAAGGCAACCACAGGATGTGGGTGACCCATCAGGGGAAAGCCAGAAGGGCTCAACATCCCAAGTGAGGACAGAGGGTCACATGGCAGGACCCTAAGGGTGGGCATTTTCTCCTGGGACCCTCAGAGTAAGTATGGAGGAAGTGAAAGCCCTGGAGTCACCTCGTGACTTTTCCTTCTTAACCCCAGGACATTCCCGCTTTGTATACCTCTGCAAAAACCCAGAATACTTGGTGAGATGCATGAAGCTGCACCTAAAATCAAAGACAGTCTTAAGAAAGGACACAAAGGCCAGTGGAAAAGAGAACATATCGGCGGTGCAGGCTGGGGAAGAAGGACGCTGCCAAGCCTTCCCTCCATGGAGGTCTCCTCTGCCTCCAGAACCGAGCACATCTGACCTTTTCAGTTGGGAGAACTTGGAAGGTTGATCTGCCAGGGAGTTAAGTATATGGAGAAAGATGACCCAGTATCCATTTTAATCTTTGCCTATACCTTAAAGGAAAATAAATTTTCCTAATTTGTGGTTATTTACAGCACTGTAAATCAAGCAAACACCATGGAGTGCCAATAAATTTTTTTTTAAATCAGCCTTAAATAGCTAAACTCTCAACGGCAGCTCATAGTGAGGCTTGGCAGTTGTTAGGTAGTTATGGTTAAATTGACAGTCCTTTGGGAGTTAAGATATCCAAAAAGCAGAGGTAGTTAAGAGTGTAGTGATAAATGGTTGGGTTTGCTGATTGAAGAGATTTTGTAGCACACATTTAAGCTTAAAGCTTGTGAGAAGGTGAACAGGAAATAGAGGTTATCACTTCTTCATAACTACTCCATTCATTTCTGACCTCGCGGGGTTTTGTGACACACTAGCAAAATCAAGACTCAGGCTATAGGAAGGAGGAAATAATTTCTAGGTAACATGATATTGTCAGGAAAAAAAAAAAGAAAAGAAAGAGAAAGTGCTATAGAGTTGAGCAAATCTAGCACAGGTACAAAAAAGAGAGTAAAAAAATGAGATATCAGAACAGGAATTTTTAAGACCATAAGAAAGAAAAATAGTAGGACTGTAATTTCCCATTGGACTTCTGGTTGAATTTGATGGTGCAAAGTTACACGACCACTTTCCCTTTGTTAGAGCTTCCCGTCAGCAAAAAGCAGCAGCAGCGCAGAGCGCAAGTTTCTGTCTTTGATGAAAGTTGGCTTTGGACCTGACTACAGAACATGAAGAATATCTGTTATTTACAGCAAAGTGCTGAACAAATTGATGGATAATGGAAGAGTTGCTGCATAACTTTCTACACCTCAGGCAGGGTATAGATTGATCTAAAAGAGAAGAAAAATCCTAAAATCTCCACCCAATAATCTCTTTCTTAAAAAGGCAAAGACTTGAGCCGTGAGTAGACCACAATAAAAGAGGTAAATCACAATGGGAGTTTCCTTCATATTACAGAAGTAGAAGAGAAGTGGAGCCAAGAGACTTATTTTGTCCTATTGAGAAATGGACGAGAAGGGAGACCTGCTTGATAAAAGAGAGAAAATCATAATCTGGTTTGCAGTTGCTGGCCTGAGTTGGTTAAGCAGAGACATAATGTGTGAGAGCTGCCACCTTCCCTGGAGGCACTCCAGTTCCTACTGCCTGGGGCACCCACCCATCCTGGAGAGGGAGCTATGCCCACCTGAAGACACAGAGCAGAGCGGCCACGAAGGACAGGTAGGTGTGCTCTGAAATACACATCTGTGCTGAAGCTGCCAGGGATCCTAAGCCCCACTCATCCATGCTACGCTTGAGTAAATAGTAGTACTAAGTATAAGGGACAAAAAGTGGGATCTGAATGCTATTCTCACAATCAGTGGTTTACCTACAACAAATGATAATTAAGCCTACAAAAAAATGGGAAAATCCCATTTACAAATGCAATCCAAAGATAAACACCAATGAACAAAACTAATAAGAAATATGAAGGAAATGTTAAAAATGCTCAGGAATATGAAACAAGAAAATTAGGCAAAATGTAAACTGATGTCTATATTTGTGCAATCCATTCATGCCAACAAGACTTTTTTTGCAGGGAGGAGACCTGGTAACATAATCTATCATGTTTGTCTTTAAAGGTTGTTTAGGTTTGCTAAAGCTGCCAAGATGAAATATATCAGAAATGGACTGACTTTTACAGTAGGAGATTTATTAGGTCACAGATTTACAGTTCTGAGGCCATGAAAATGTCCCAGTTAAGGCATCAACAGAAAGATACCTTCTCTGAAGACAGGCTGATGGCATCTGGGGTTCCTCTGTCACATAGGAAGGCACATGGCTGGCATCTGCTCATCCTCTCCTGGGTTTAGCTTCTGGTTTCCGTGGCTTTCTCCAAAATGTCTCTGGGCTTCTCTCCTAGCGTCTCCTGGGGGCAAACTCTGGATTACATTTCTTAGCTTCTCTCCTCATTCTGGCTTCAATGGGTGTCTCCAAAATGTCTCCAATATGTCAACTTGGCCAGCTGATGGTGCCCAGCTGTCTGGTAAAGCAAGCACTGGCCTATCAGTTGCTGTCAGGAAATTGTGTGGACTTCAATCATCAGTGTGTTGATTGAATCTATGGCTGATTACATTTGCAGCTGGCCACAGGGAGTGTCTTCTGCAGTGAGAGACGTTTAATCTAATCAGTGGAAGGCTTCTAAGGGGGATTTGACAACTTCAGTGGGCAGAAGAGTGCAACTTCGTCTCTACTTCAGCCAGCCATCCTCTCCTGGGGAATTCATTGAAGACCTTCACTGGAGTTGCCAGCCTGCAGACTGCCCTATGGAATTTAGACTTGTGCATCCCCACGGCTGCATGAGATATTTTTATAAAATCTCATATTTACAGATATCGCCTGTTGGTTCTGTTTCCCTAGAGAACACTAATATAGAGGTTAAGATAAGGAAAGTTCTGGGGAAGAATAGAAAGGAAGAGTCTTAATATCACTGTTATATTCTCCCTACAGTAGTGAGAGACTGCCCAAGACTTCAGAAGGAAATATTTCAGATTAGTGGACTATCTAGTAAATAGTTTTGAGGCAAACAGCTAAGTTTCCTGTTTGCTTAGGGATAGAAGAAGTGTTTGGAGAGTCAGATCCTTATCTCGCTTAAAAATAAAGGTAAAAGATTATTTTTAGAATAGTTTTAGGTTTACAGAACAATTGAGCAGTAAGTACAGAGAGCTCCCATTTACCACCCCCTACCCCCCCATTTTTCCTATTATTAACATCTTGCATTAGTGTAGTGCATTTGTTACAATTGATAGACCAGTATCAATATATTATTATTAAATAAAGTCCATAGTTTTCATTAGGGTTCACTGGTGTGGTACAGTTTTATGGGTTTTGACAAATACACAATGTTATGTACCCACCATTTAATCATTATATAGAACACTTTCACTGCCCTAAAAATGCCCTGTGTTCCAGCTATTCACCCCCCTCCCCAACCAAATCTCTGGCAACCACTGATCTTTTTTACTGTTCCCATAGTTTTGCCTTTTCTAGAATGTCATGTAGTTGGAATCGTGCAGTATGTAGCCTTTTCAGACTGGCTTCTTACACACTGCGATACGCTTGTAAAGTTCCTACAAATCTTTTTGCGGCTTAATAGCTCATATCTTTTTATTGCTGAATAATATTCAGTACAATATTGCTGAATAATGTACTACAGTTTGCTTATCTCTTCATTTATGGATGGTACCTGGTTGCCTCCAGTTTTGGGCAATCATGAATAAAGCTGCCAGAAACATTCATGTGCAGGTTTTTGAGGGTACCTAAGTTTTCAGCTCATTTTGGTAAATACATGGGGGTGTGAACATTGGATCCTTAAGGAAAGACTGTATTTAGCTTTGTAAGAAACTACCAGACTGTCTTCCAAAATGGGTTTACCATTTGGCATGTTTTGATTTGTTATTCCCTAATAACAAATGATGATGAGCATTTTTTGATATGCTTATTTGCATCTGTATAGCTTCTTTGATGAGGTGCCTGTTTAGATCTTTTGCCCACTTTTAAATTGGGTTTTTTTGTTTTCTTATTGTTAGGTTTTAAAAGTTCTTTGTATATTTTGGACATAAGTCGTTTGTCACATATTTGTTTTGTAAATAGTATTTCCCAATCTGTGGCTTCTCTTTTCATTCTCTTAATGATTTGTTTTGCAGAGCAGAGGTTTTTAATTTTAATGAAGTCCAACTTATTGACTATTTTTTAGAGCTTTTGGCATCAAATCTAAAAACTCATTGCTAAACACCAGGTCACCTAGATTTTCTCCTATGTTATATTACAGAAGTTTTTATGGTTTTGCATCTTACAGTTAGGCCTATGATCTATTTTGAGTTAACCTTTGTGAAAGGTGTAAGATCAGTTTCTAGATTTAGTTTTTGCACACGGATATCCAATTGTTCTAGCACAATTTGTTGAAAAGACTGTCCTTTCTCCATCGAATTTCCCTTGCTCCTTTGTTGGAGGTCAGTTGACTGTATTTGTGTTGGCCTAGTTCTTAGGTTTCTATTTTGTTCCACTATTTGTCTATTCATTCACCAATAGCACACTGTTTTGATTACTGTGGATTTCCAGTAAGTCTTGTTTTTAAAATTTTATTTTGAAATAAATTCGAAGTTATAGGAACTGTTGCAAAAACAATACTAACCCCATACACAGAACTCCAGCATTCCCTGACCCCCCTCCACCGATACCCCGATCCACCAACTTTACCATGCTGTCACACTGCTATTTCTTTCCCTCCCTCCCTCCGTATCTATCATCCATCATCTATTGCTCTGTCTTCTGAACATATGAGAGCAAGCTGCACACATCCTTGAACAAACACTATAATTCACATATACAATTCCCATGAACAAGAACATTCTTTTATGCAATCCCATTAAATGCAGCTAAGAAGTACAAGAGATTCACCATTGATACAAAGCTTACATTCTATATTTACTTTTTTTCCCCCCTTATGTCTCAACTGTGTTCCTTTGAGCCTCCTGTCCTCCATCCTCAGATCTCATCCAAGATCATCCTTGGCATTCAATTGTCATCTATTTACTCTTTTTTTTTCCCAATTGTGGAAACATATATACAGCCTAAATCTTCCCATTCCACCCCCTCCCTAGCTTTCCATTAGTGGGATTAATCACATTTAGAATGTTGTAGTGCTATCTCCTTCCCACCATCCATTACTAGAAATTTCCCTTCACCTCAAACAGCAACCCTACACTTATTTCTTAACTCCCCATTGCCCCTTCCCCCATTTCTCTTAACCCATACTCTACTTTTCATCTCTATGGTCATATTCTCTGATAATTTCTTTGTGTTTACTGGGGGGGGGGGGCTTAAAATTAACCTCTTAAATCCATAATGATCTTGGTTTTCTTTGATACCAACTTAACTTCAATAGGACACATAAACTATGTTCCTATACTCCTCCATTCCCCCACCTTTATATAGTTCTTGTCAAAAATTACATATTTTACATTGAGTTCAAAGCCACTGATTTGTCATTAGAGTTTGTATATTTTATATCATGTAGGAAGTAAACAGTGGAGTTACAAATCAAAAATTAGTGACTTCTATTTGTATTCCATTGTGATCAGAGAATGTGCTTTGAATACATTCAATTATTTGTTTTGTTTTTTTTTTTTAATTTATTGAGGCTTGTTTTATGTCCCAGCATATGGTTCATTCTGGAGAAAGATCCGTGATCACTAGAGAAAAATGAGTGTCCTGGTGATTTGGGATGTAAGGTACTATATATGTCTGTTAAAATGCTCTATATCTCTCTCTCCTTTCTTTGTTTCTCTGTTGGTAGGGCTCCCTTTAGTATCTGAAGTACGGCAGGTCTTTTATTGGCAAAATCTCTCAGCATTTGTTTGTCTGTGAAAAATTTAAGCTCTCCCTCAATTTGAAGGAGAGTTTTGCTGGATAAAGTATTCTTGGATAGAAATTTTTCTCTCTCAGAATTTTAAATATGTCATGCCACTGCCTTCTCGCCTCCATGGTGGCTTTTGAGTAGTCACAACTTAGTCTTATGTTGTTTCCTTTGTATGTGGTGAATTGCTTTTCTCTTGCTGCTTTCAGAACTTGCTCCTTCTCTTCAGTATTTGACAGTCTGATCAGAATATGTCTTGGAGTGTGTTTATTTGGATTTATTCTATTAGGAGTTCGCTGGGCATTTATGCTTTGGGTATTTATATTGTTTAGAAGGTTTGGGTAGTTTCGACCAACAATTTCTTTGAATACTCTTTCTAGACCTTTACCCTTCTCTTCCCCTTCTGGAACACCAATGAGTTTTACATTTGGATGTTTTATTTTATCTGTCGTATCCCTGAGATCCTTTCTATTTTTTTGATTTTTTTCTCCATTCTTTCGTTTTTTCGTTTTCTGTTCTGTGGACTTCTAGGACGCTGAGTTGTTCAACTTCCTCTAATCCTGTATTATGAGTATTCAGAGTCTTTTTAATTTGGCCAACAGTTTCTTTTATTTCCATAAGGTCTTCTATTTTTTTATTTACTCTTGTAATTTCTTCTTTATGCTCTTCTAGGGTCTTCTTTATGTCCCTTATATCCTGTGCCATGGTCTTCTTCATGTCCTTTGTATCATTTGCCATGTTTTCATTACTTGATTGTAGTTCTTTGATTAATTGTGCCAAGTACTGTGTCTCTTCTGATATTTTGATTTGGGTGTTTGGGATTGGGTTCTCCATATCGTCTGGTTTTATCATATGCATTAAGATTTTCTGTTGTTTTTGGCCTCTTGGCATTTGCTTTGCTTGATAGGGTTCTTTCAAGTTGTAAAAAAAAATACCAATCTAATTTTTCGGAAATACAAGTTGGTGGCATACACTTTAACTAACCAGCAGATGGCATCTGCGAGTCACCTATACCCCTCAAGTCAGTTCTCCTCAACTTTGTCTTTGCGGTGTGTGGGGAAATGATTCTTGTGGGGTTCAGTTGGTAAACTCAGTTTGGGTGTGTTGTTGGAGCTGTCCACCCTGAATGTGGGGCGTGTGTCTGGGCAGTTAGGGAGGCAGGGCAGCTTTAATATTCAAACCTCCCAGGTGTTCCTAGAGATTCAAGGCTGTTGCAAGAGTCTAAGCCTTCATTTCAGTTTTGCCCCAGATTTTCTCTGTCGCTGACCCACAAACCACCGGCATTGACGTAGTGTCCCTGGGTTCTCCGAGCGGGCCCCCCCTTCTCAGCTTTAATCTTCCAGGACCTCTGCTGAGGGAAGGCTGTGCTACATCACAAGTGCGCACCGTCCCTCAAGGGAAGCCTCGGGCCGCTGGGCCGTGCAGGGGCGCTCTCAGCCTGATGAAAAGATGGCTGAATGGGGCATCTCAACACCCCCCGTTTCACACAGCTCCACCTTTCCAGCTCTGGGACAACTGGCGCGGCTCTGGGCTGTGGGCACGGCCCCGGGCAGGGGTGTCTCCAGCCCGCCGGGGTGCCAGCTGCAAGCAGCAGGGTTTCTTTCTCCTTTTGGGTCTCCCTTCCACTCCCCTGGCCCTGAGGGAATCTGCCGTGGGCTATCCTCCATGCCAGACACTGAGAGCTTGGCTCAGCCCGCTCCTGCCATGCTTCACTGCGTGGTTCCCACCGTCGCAACTGCAGCCGCTCCTGGGTTTTTCCTTTTTTTTTTTTCTTTTAAAGAACCAGTCTATCTCCAAATGCCAACCCCCAGCTTCCCCACACCACAGCGCGGCTGCAGGTCTTTCAGCCAGCTTACTCACTCGTTTCAGAATGCAGACTCCTGGTTTCACCAAGTGCACGGCCCCTGTGGTTCTAGCAGAACTTGTCCAGCTGGTGCATCGCTGAAACCAGTATTCTGGGTTACCTTCTGGTATCTAGTATTTTTCACGGAGGTGTTTTTTTGCCCTGTCTCACCTAGCTGCCATCTTAGGTTCTCCCCTTTCCAGTAAGTCTTGAGGTTGGATAGTGTCAGTCCTCCACCTTTGATCTCAAAATTATTTTTCTGGATCCTTTTGCTTTTCCAGATAAACTTTAGAATCAGTTTGTCGATAACCACAAAGTAACTTGATGGGATTTTGATTGGGGTTGCATTGAATCTATAGGTCAAGATGGGGAAACACTGACATCCTAACAATATGGAGTCTTCCTATCCATGAATATGGACTAAATCCACATGTAATCAGAGTTGTATAGTTTTCCTTATATAGATCTTGTGAATTTTAGTTAGATTTATACCTATGTCATCTTTTTTTGGTGCTAATGCAGATTGTTTCATGCTTTTAATTTCAAATTCTGATTGTCCATTGCTGCTATATAGGAAACCAATTGATTTTTGTATATTAACCTTGTTGCTAAAGTCACCTATTAGTTTCAGGAGTTTGTTGATTCTTTGGGATTTTCTACATAGACAAGCATATCACCTGCGAATAAAGACTTATTTCTTTCTTTCCAATCTGTGTATTTTTTACTTCTTTATCATATTTTCTCACATTAGCTGGGGTTTCCAATACATGTTGAATAGGAGCAGTGACAGAAAACATCCTTGCTTTGTTCCTGATATTAGGGGAAAGCATCTACTTTATCATCAAGTATGTTAGCTGTAGGATTTTTGTAGATGTTCTTTATCAAGTTGAGGATGTTCCCCTCTATTTCAAGTTTGCTGAGAGTTTTTTTATCATGAATGGGTGTTAGATTTTGTCAAATGCTTTTTTTGCATCTATTGATCAAATGACTTTTCATATGATTTTTCTTCTTTAATCTGTTGATGTCATGGATTATAGTGATTGATTTTCAAATGTTGGAGCAGCCATGCATTCCTGGATAAATCCTACTTAGTCATGATATATAATTCTTTTTATACATTGTTGGATTCAATTTGCCAGCATTTTGTTAGGGATTTTTGCATCTATATTCATGAGAAATATTGGTCTGTAGTTTCATTTCCTATAATGTCTTTTATCTGGTTTTGGTATTAGGGTAATCTTGGCCTCACAGAATGAGTTAGGAATTGTTCCTTCTGCTTCTATTTTCCTGAGATGGAGGTAGAAAAATGGTAATTACTTATTCTGTAAGGGTTTCTGTTTTGGAAGTTTATTAATTATTGACTCAACTTCTCTAATAGATACAAGGCTATTGAGATTATCTGTTTCTTCTTGAGTGAGTGTTTGTAGATTGTGTCTTTCAAGGACTTGGTCCATTTCATCTAAGTTATCAAATGTGTGGGCATAGAGTTGTTCATAATATTCCTTCATTATCCCCTAGGTCATTTTTATGCCTAAATAAATTGCCAATGAATACAAGATTTAAAAATACAAAAATAGACCATAAAACAAGTAGCAGAAAACATGTATGAATCTTTTTATGGTCTTGGCACTAACCATGTACCTGTAAGTGCTTAATATATAATAACAAATTTAATCCCCACAACACCACTAGGGAGTAGGTATTATATTATCTGTATTTTACAGGTGAGGAAGCTGAGGCAGAGAGGGGTTAAGTGTCTTTCCCAAGGTTCTAGAGCTCGTAAGCAGAAGAGAGAGGATTTGAACCCAGCAGTCTGGCTCCAGAGTGTGTGTTCCTGCCTATTATACTACACTGCTTCTGTGAGGACCAAAAACTAGAAGACAGAAGGGAAAAAAAAAATATAGGTATAGATATAGATATATGCTCTCCAATGCACTTTATCTATACATAGACACGATATTTAAGCTTCTAAGTTTAAAAATATCATAAATGAAGTAAAAAAATACATATTACAAACTACTGTATTTTTAATATACAAAGCCCATACAAATTATTAAACCAAAAGACAACTCAAATTAAAAAAAAGACAACTAAACAGTTTACTGAAAAGAAATACCAAGGGCTGATAAGCTTATGCCCAGTGTTACTCTTTAAAAAGTGCTAATTAAAATAACAATATTACTTCTACCTATCATATTGTCAAACATTGAAAAGTTTAATAATACTCAATGTTTGATCAGGTTGAAGAAGAACAGACACACCCTATTTTTGGAAGTGTGAATTGATAAAATGGTAATTTGATAACATCCATCGAAATTTTTAATGTGCCTATCATATGATCCCTTAATTCCACTTCTAGGTATCTATTCCATAGATGGTCTTGCATAAGGGGCCAAAGTCATATATTCATAAGAATGTCCTTTGCATTGTCATTTCCTTTATAACTGTGCTTCTCAATATACGGTCTGCCAGCAATGGTGGTTCACCAATTTGTTTGTTACTCTGCAAGGAGATAAGGGGCTTGTGCCAGAATGCAAATCAAATACACCTGTCAGAGCACTGTCAGTTCAGTTGACTTTTCATTTTTTCAATATAAAGACATTCTTGGTGAAGAAAGCAGTGGGTTGATTTACATTCTGGTGCAAGCTCTTTATCTCAGTGTGAAACAGCACTCTGAATAGCACTAGTTTACAATAACAAAACACTGGAAATGACCAAATAGGCAGTAATTGGAGTGTTTGCTAAAAAATTCATATTGCATTCAAAAATAGAATCCTAAGCATTCATTTAGAATAATGAAACCTCTCTATATAATTACACACATATTATACATACCTGATGGAATAAAAAAAATGCCTCGGAGTAGTATACAGACAAAAAAATGAATGGAGTTTTGGGAAGCATGCACAAGAAACTGTTGACCATGGTTATCTTTGGGATTTGGGATTGGGAGGTGGTTAGATAAGGAGTGGGACTTTTTTTTATCTCATGAGCTTCCTTACAGCTTAAATTGTCCCATGGCTAGCAAAAGTTGCATTTATAATTTTTAAAACACTAATTCAAATTTCAAATTTTCTGCAAAACTCAAGGATACAAATTAGACTACATTCGTTGCAGCTCAAATGTCCAGAAACTGGCTTTGGGCTAAAATTTGTTTCAGAAGACTTCTTGAGAAACAATCTTTACATGAGATGAATTCCCGCCGTGTCATTTGTGTAAAGACGTAAGAACACATTTTGTTGTTTCAAACTCAGAAATCTGCTTTTCTTACCTTAAAAAAGAGTTTATTGTGGCCAATGCACACACCTTTCAAGCTAAAATCTTAATCCACCTCTGAGATGGGTTTCAAAGCTGGGAAGTGCTGAAGCCGGAATTGTATCCTAAGCCTGTGCTATAATCACTTAACTATGATCATGAAAATTGTTACAAAGTGCTCAAAAGGGCCTACAGATGGCAGACCATAAATGTGCATTTCACAAAATCTATAGGTCTCACGGAAATCACAACTTACATTGCCAAAAAGTATGGGCTATTAGGCCTTAAGGGGGCACCTGGAACACATGAATAATAGTTAACATTTGCAGGATGCTGTGCAGTTTGCAAAACACTTTTATAGCCACTGTCTTATTTAATTCTCGCAACAGACCCTGGAGGAAGTAACATTTCATAGGCTTAATTTTATAGATGCAGATGCTGGGGTCTAGACCGCTTAAGTTTGTTCCCCAAAGTGATTGAGGAGGGAAGAAGCAAAGTCAGGAGGCCTCGGCCGAAACCCTCACCTTCCGAGGCGCCCCTACTTAGCTGTCCCAGACAGAGAAGAGACTGGTCTGCTTGCTCTTAGTTTCTGTGTTTATTTGCATGATGTTAGGCCACTGAGCTGGATGAGCTTAAAAGCAGCCCATGGCTGCTGCTGCCACTGTTTGCTAAACATTGCTACTTGGAGCAGGCAGGGAGGACAGACAGCAGTTTAGACTTGAGTCATCTTGAACAGTATCGCACAGGACAGAGCCAGGGAAAAGCGAATGAAGGAAACTGTTGTGCACGTTGTGGGTTTCATAGCCATGTCTGTTCTTCTTTACCTTTCTGCTACTTTGTGCTTTTCTCCAGGAAGTTCAAAGTGATCATAAGAAAATGCTCTCCCTGGACACGCCCTCTAACCCTGATACCAACGTGCACCACTGATGACAGCTTTTCTCTTCCTGAGGCTCTTTGTTGACCTGCCCATATCGCCTGTTCCGATTGTCCTTCTACTTTCTTGCCCATCAACCATAAGAAGAGGAATTAAAGTTACCTGATAACACCTTCCATTGTTGAACACCTAATTCCTACCACTTGTATAGACTGTATCTTATCTCTGAACCTCATGGCAAACTCTACAAGGTAGAGCTCTCCACTCCCGCTTTGCAGACGGAGACTCTGAGCAAGACTGAGGGTCCGGACTCAAATACAGATCTATCTAGTTTCAAAGCCATGGTTTTCTTTCTGGCACCAAGTAATAATGCTTAATGGTAATAGCCACTGAGAGAAGGCATTTTGTGAAAAAGTTCATTTTGAAGTTATGCGTTTTAATCGTCAGCATCACAGGTTCTTTTCCTTGTCTCTTAAAAGGCAGGCTGGTGGTCTAGGGCGATGAAATTCAAACCTAATACCAATTCAGCACTGCCATATCATATCTCTTACCAGGCTAAGAAGAATTATGGCACAAAATGGGCCCTTCTGTTCTACTTCTTTTTCCACCTGGTCAACTCTCAAAGGAAAACAGAATTCATACGATCATTGAGGTCTAGAAATTAACTTTTATTTTAAGTCTGTCACGAACTCCTGGCAGGTATTAATTTTATTAAAATGATTACATATGGCAAAACACAGAAGAGAGGTAATTCTATTTCTCTACAACATAAATTATGAGTTAGATGCTCTGCTGCTAGCTCAGCATTGCTCAAGATTCTTTTAAAGGATCGGGGGTGGTGGTGGTGGTGGTAGGTCTTAATTTCCAGAAAATGTTAAAGCAGCAAAAGAAAAAATAAATTAAAGGTAATTGCCATTGGAAATATTGTCAAGGATGTGCTAACTGTAAAATCTTGCTGACATGCTTATAGGCCAAACTCCAAGCTTTGGTATTTTAAAAAAATCTTGTGAATTACTGTCCCACATTGGCTTGTCATCTGTAGTTTATAACACAGAACAAATTTGTTGCTTCTCTTTCAAAAGATGGCAAAAATGAACCATGACTGATTCAAATAGAAAACAACCAGTGTTCATTCATCTAACTGAAATACGTCAAAACAAAAAACAATTTATTAAAGTATTTAATATGAGAATAACTTATATTAGTATGATAAAGAGTGAAGTACTTGTCCTCGGTTTTCATTGACAAGCTCACATTTTGGCAACATCGGTTTATAAAGATTCCAAAGCTTTTATCCTGGATCTGTAACTACTTAAGGATGTAAATCAAAAGAACTCATACTTCATCTGATCATACAGTCATAACATACATATCTTGCTTTGTACTTACTGTTACTGCAAACAGCAATTTAGAAAACAAAGTAAAAATATATATATATACACACACACACAAAATATTTTTATATCAAACTATCTTCATGATACTAAATAAACCCAATCCCCAAATGCTATGTTACATGAAAAAGTGTCCTACAATTTATATCAAGACTGATAATTGTCCATGAAACAACTGGAGCAGCCTTTGGTTTTAAAAGCATTTTGCAAAATAAAAAATATCACCGCATGGCTGCACTGTTGGCTCTGAAACCCACTTACAAAAATGTTTTCCAGTTTAAAACAAAACAAAACAAACAAAACTACAAAATAGATTACATACCCAGAAAAAAAATCCCACCATAAAAGAATCAAATCCTTTTCAGTTTTCTGTAGCACATACATTCTGTTATATTTGGCTTCTCTATTGTTTATTCAAGTTTCAGGTTCTCCCAAGCTGATTAGACTATTATTGTTTGATTGAAAAAGATATTCCTCTTTTTTGTTATTGATTATTCTCACTCAGTGGTAGTCTAATTTAGAAACAAAGTGTTCTTTCTTTTAATGCATGATTTCACTTAATTTTTACTTTAAATGTCCTACTTGGCAAAATTCAGAGACTGTACAGTGTTTTGTTTTCCATATGTTTTAAATTTAAAAATCAACTTTATGTGCATACACGTATATTCACATAGAGAGACATTTCTTCCCAAGTCTTGTTCTCATTGCAATATAAATTGTCCATCTGCAATTGTGATTTGAAATGAACCAAACAAAAGGTTTTTTGGTCATTCATATGAATCAGTTTCCATCACACACAAAAAAACCCACTGAGCTCTAATGCCAAACAGTACCATGTTTTAAAACTAAACTATAGGTTTAGTTCTGCACTGGAACATGTTGAGTTATTTACATAACAGCGTCTTAAAAAACAGTAAAACTTGAGAGAGAGTCCAAATTAATCCTATAGGATGTTGTGTTTTTCAGCAGTGTTTGAAAAAGTTTTTGTGATCACGATGCATTCCATTGCTATTTTAAATTAGTCTTAAGAATCGTTTCTTAAAGGTACACATCATGTGGATCACTGCACCTTTCATTCTGGATGTTTGAGACCTATCAAATACGCGAGCAAGCAGAGGCATAAAAACCACACTGCCGTTCTGGACGGAACACTGAACAATTTAAAATACTGCAGAATTTTTTCAAAGGAGCATTTCACTGGGGCTGAACAGATTTCCAAGTTTTAACATGTGAGTTACTGAATACATTTCAAGGGCTTTCAGCAATTGAGGTTTCAGTCCTGGAACGGTTCGGCCCATCTGGGATGACACACATAGACAAATGAGCGTTACAGCGTTGTCATTTTGAGGCAGAGCTGTTTGGCTATGCCCACGTTGTAGCTTATTTGGGGGAAGCAAGGCACTTACTGAAATGGCAATGCAGACATTTTATGCATAGTTTGAGTAACATAAAATAAGTTAATATTATCGGTTAAAATAAGTTTTGTATAATTTATATGCTTTTTTTAATAGAAGCAATTAAATGATATATTTAGGATAATTAAAAATCAAGAAGTTCTCGGAAAAGGTCAACTGCTCTCCTGACCACATTGGCGAAGGTGCCTGTTTCACTCCTGCTTCGGCTCCAAGGATGAGAATTTACAAAACGTACCACCTTGGAGAATATCCACGCGATCTGCAAAGCGCTGGCTCTCAGAATGGCTGTGCCAGTGGCACTTTGACTGTCTTTACTTCTGCTATGTGCGACGACTTCTGGATGATGCAGCTGGTGGTTCCCTGCAGTTTGTCCTTTCCCTGGGCAAGATTCGTCAAGGCCATTGCTGCATTGATCTCCTTCCAGTACGTGTCATCCTTGCTCGCCCCCCTTCTGATAGATGCACTGGATTTAAGCAGAACAGAAAGACAGCGATCAAATTCAGGGCCGCCCAAGCTGAAAATGCCGTCACTGAAAAGCACGATAAAAACATATTGCTCACCTGTCACCCTTACTGGATCCATTTTCCAGAGTGTCTGTCAAGAAAAGCAAAAAATTCCATTACTTTTTTTTTCTTTCTTTTATTCTTTTTTTAATCTCAGGAGTTTCATCATTACCAGGAATGAAAGTTCATCAGGAAATATGATGGGAAATAAGGGCTATTTTTTTTACAAAGATATAAGAATAACTTAGTATGCAGAAAGAAAATCTCTTTGCAAAGAAAGCAGGGAATAACGTGCTTCATGAAAGCAGGTATAAAGAATTAAGGGAGCTTTCAAAGATACACAAAAATCTGAGGTCAATTTACTCTGAGAAACTGGGCCTTTCTGTCAGGAGGCCAAAGGAGCAGTGCCTGGACTTTGGGACGGTTCTGGCCTGGCCCTACCCTCACCTGCTGTGTAACCAGGCAGATCACTCTGCCCCACAGAATGGGACTCAGTTTCCTCAGCTGTAATGTAAAGGGTTCCCAGAAGATCTTAAGGGGCCTTTGGCTCTGTATTCTATGATTCCATAGCAATCAAACCTTCATCTCAGAAAAAACATGGACCAACAGTTCCCTTTGGCCAGTCAGCAGATGAGTACCAGATCCAACGCTGAGAGCAACACAGGATTTTAGAATAAACAGGCTCCAGTCTTCGTCCTCCAGACAGACTCCGCCATGCCCCTCTTGACCAAGCAACGGCAGGAAGTGGAAGTCGGGGTACTGGCTGTTGTCTTTGTACTTCACCTTTCGTTTGGGTTTGCTGCCTCACTCAGGACACCAGTCTCTACCAATACCACATAAACATGAAGAAAGATGAAACTGGTTCTTGATCTTGATGGAATCTCTCAGGTTTGGCTACTTTTGCTAAAGGAATATGGTACTGGGAACACAGAAACAGGCATATACCAGAGAGGAAAGCATTGGTGGTGAAGAGCTGCCAACATGGCACCTGAGGGGAGACGAAGGGTGGGAATGAGGCTCCCCATCAGTCTCTGAGACCCCAAAATGAGACAGAGGCTCAGTCCCCACCATATCATCATCGTCAACAAGGACAATGACTGGGCAGCCAGGTAAGGAGGTTCCACATGGAGCCCCAGCAACATGGAAGACACAATGGCTGCTCAAGGGCCCTGTGTAGTGGTCTGCAGCTTTGGAAAGCAGTCTCTTCCTGCCTTCTCAGTCCTTGTCCTTCCTTTTACCTTCTCCAACTTAGTATTTCTCAAGGCTTTTCTCTCTCTCTCTCTCATGCTCAAGGTTAGTCAGACAATGCAGGCTCAATTTCCAATTCTGGGCCCCAGAGAGCCACAGAACCAGAAGAGGCTGCAAAGAGGAGAACCAACATGATAAACGTGCAGTCCATCCAGGGCAAAGTTTCCCAGGGAAGAGAAAAACAATTAAATGGTCACTTAGATTAAGCAGTGAAGCTTCCAAGTGCCCGTAGGAAAAGAACTGCAAAAGGCCCTTTGCCTGTCCAGCCTGGGGTCTCACCGTGTGGACCATGAAACAAGATGCTCACCAACTGAGTGCTCTGTGCCACCACTCGCCCAGAGACCCAGGGAACGCAAAAGAAAAACAAGGGCAAACAAACGAAATGAAAAGACAGTGAATAACGACAAGGTGGTTGTGAAGGATAAAGGAGAGCATGTGGGCTTGGCCAGAAATGGAACCACGAATGTTTGCTCCTTTCAATGAATAAATACTCAGACCTCATTTTAAAGGGTTTGGGGGAAATGCCCAGGCCTGTGGGAAGCTGGACGGTCCCCCTTTGGAGCCCTGTCAGCCTCTGCAACTTCTGGTCCCGTCTTTGTTAGCTGGGATAGTTAGCGACCCCTCTGCTGCTTTTGATAATTTTGGAATCGCAAAATTGCCCACATAAATGGAGGAAAAGAAGGGTAATTTTTAATTCTCAGACCTCTGAAAATCCCAATTTAAAGAATGTTGCTATGTGCAGGCATGTCGCTAAGCACTTTGCATTTTAGCTTTTTTTACACGGATGGCAAGCCTCTTTTGTGGCCGTTAAGTCATCACTTATTTAGTATTGTTATCTGTAGATCTTTGCTCACTAATGGAAGAGGCTCCACCAGAACAGAGAACAAGTCAAGGCCTTTGTTTAGGGGGAGGAAAGCCAGCAATGTTGGACATTTTACAGAGAAAAAAAAAAATGAGCTAGGCCTTTGCTCAATTTTGCCCACAAATTGCAATAACTCTGTTGCCAAAGTGAAGCAATGGGTTACGGAGCTATTTATTCAATGGAAAGACTTGGCAGAAGCTGAATAAGTTCCATGAAGCTTGAATAACATCAGGGAAATAACAAAACATAACTTAGAAAAGACCATGTAACCAACGCACTGGCTTGCAAATGAACTCACAGATAACCGGGGCAGAAATTGCTTCCCTACCTGAATGGTCAACCTGAGTGTGATTATCGGGCAGACAAGAAGGCAGCCTGTGGCTGTTGAGTGCGGAATGGGTTACAGAACCCAGAAATGTCCTGACCAAGAGGGGCCTGCCTGCAGAAGACAGAACACATAATTCGCCGTGCAGGTCCACGCAGCGCTTCTACTTGAGATGCAGAGTTAGTTTGCATGTCCTGCAAACTTCGGAGACTCCTGGTCACAGCTAGCAGTCCCAGGGGCTGCCTCCTGGAACTCGTTCCACTGAGAAACGAGTTTGCTCCAGCCAACTGCGAAATTATAACATTCTGCTTACTCTTTGGGGGTGTATGTATTTTAAAGTTTGGTGCCTAGGAAAATACCTTTGAAGTGTGAAAACACACACTTCCTCCAATCCCTGCTCGGGTATTCTTAATTCATTTCACGAACTTCAACTTTGTACTAGGCAGGATTCAAAAGACCGAATCCTGTGTTTTATTTTTTAAGACAGATGGGCACATTTAATGTTAGCAGATATGATGCAGGTTCTTTTCCCAGCAACTGAAGAAGAGTCTTCCCAAAAAGTAATGAATAAAAGAAACATCTTGCTTCGCTGTCAACAGTCAATGCTAAACATTACCAGGATGGAACAAAGCTCAATCTCAAAGATTTTAAACCAACAAGAAAAGGCTGACTACTGCCGCTTTTGGGGGTCTCTGTGTTTAAGGGTGGTTTTGGTTAGAAAAATAAACTGGTGTTAGAGAGGCATGCTTTTTCTGTGGCTGGATTGGTGGGCTGCCAGTATCACTGGGATATTATACATCCAAGGGGCGTCTCCTGTGGAGTGGTGCTTTCCAGTTCCCAGAAGCGCTAGCAAAAGGAAGATCGCAAACAGGGGCGCTTTTGCTCTGGAACATTTGTGCTTTTGTAGGAAAGCAGAGGACCATACGGATCTGGTAGTTTGGGGAGATTTTCCTATTTGTTACCCTGAGAAGAAATCCTGGGAAATAGCTGTTTTAGAGAACCGATATCATTTGAGGGGAACTGAGAAAATTTATAGTCTACCCGTTATATTCAATGTTAAAAGCTTCTTTAGTATGCTCTTTTGCTTTGAAGCATAAACTTGCTGGCTTCTATCTGGTTCAAGTATTTTGTGTCTTTTCTGCCAATCAGCAGTGATTAGGGTCTGCTGTACCCACCACCAGTGCCCACCAGGCTCAGGCTGCAGCTCCCTGTTGCGTCCAGGGGGGTGTCACTGGCTTCTTGCCAGGAGTAGCACTGGTAGCTCAAGCAACGACTTAAGGGACTCTGAATCCTGCTGAAATGCGGGAAGTCACAAGCCCGAAATGGCTTTTGTCTGCAGAATCTTCCAGGCCTGTCCTACATTCAGCTCAGTTGCATCTCTCACTCTGCAAGTAGCTTGGCTGAGCCTCTCCAAAAGTCTGAGCTAAAATGACTTTTCAGATCCTAAGATTCCAAAAATCAGCTACACTGTCAATTACCATAAAAGCAACTGGTTGGCAGGAACAGCTTATTGAATCAGCCAAAAGAGTGTGTTTTAAGACCGAAAAAGAAAAGGAAAGAAAAAAAAGAAGTGCACAGCTAGGAAAATCTTGGATGCTGTAAAACCCAAATCACGTTGAAACTTAAAGTAGGGCTATCCTAAGTTTGGCCATGTGTTTCCTTATAAAGTTAAGTACAGAAACAATTATATGGAAAATTCAGTTCCACCGAGACTTGAGATGTGTAAGCACAAAACTCTGTGGGTAAAGTGTCTTCTCATCTTTAATATGTGCAATTTATGAGCACAATAATTCTGATACATATCCCTGAAAGTGACATCTGTGGGCACAAAAAGAGACAAAATATGGACAAATCATTTTCTCTGAGGTTTTTTCCCAAATTTAATCAATAAAACCCTAAAGTTAGGAATGTTTTTAAATACTCCACAAAATATATGTCATGCCACTTGAAACAGATAAAATAAGTAAAATTAAGAATATGGGTATTTTCAAATTAAATAATCTAAAATTACATCTATATATTTCCCTAAATTAAAATGGAGAGAGTAGAAGAGAAGAAACTTGAGGGAACATGGGGAAGGGAGATGAGTAAGTGAGAAATCGACACTGAAATAGCTTTGCCAAGAGGAAAACACCAAAGAAGGCCACTGGGACAGGTTGGGTGGGAAGAGGAAGTCATCCGATATTCCAAGACAATCAAAGAAGGCCTTCATGTCAGAGATCTTCAGGACCTGGCCGGTGGCCCTTGAAGAGATTAAAAGCAGGGGCCCATGGCAAGGATCCCAAGCAGGTCAGAGTGCAGATGCTTAAAAATGACGCTTCTGCAGGCTCGGTCAGTTTGGGGGCCGTTACTGGGAATAGCAGCTATAGACAGCCAGGGTTTAGTGTGCTCCTGATCTCAGAAGTCCAACGGGGTCCTGGGACACAGGGTCAGCTTCTAGAGTTATTTATACACTTGGAACCAGAGGAGAGAACAAGGCAGGTGCAAAACCTCAACGAAGATTCTGTAACACTGACTGCCCCAAATTTGCAGCACTTGACAAAACATGCCAAGCTTCCCCTAGACTCCTGCTCCCAGCAACCTGCATCCACTTCCCCAGGCCACTGGGTCCAGGCTGGTAAGCACACTTCTCCAGATCAGTTCCATTTGACAGCATGTTTGTTTCCTCATAAAAACAGCATTTGTTGTTTTTCTCTAATAAGAAAGCAATACAGTTTCACTGCAGAAAATCTGGAGAAAGTATAAAAAGAAAAACAAAGGGTACGTATGATCCTTCCATTTAGAGATGAGAATTAATGTCTGGATAAATGACCTTCTTAGTAAGTACATACACACTTAAACAAGTACATACACACTTCTATACATATGTTTAATAACCTCCTTTTCTCACTTAACTTCCACTTTCGCCTCACCCTTTGTCAATAAATAATGGAACAATCTACCATTTGGCTGCCCCTGCTGTGGCAGTGGGTTTGGCCTGTCAAATAGAAAACAGCACGCAAGAACTCAAAATCCAGCTACATCCAGGTTAAACTTGAATCTTGAGAGACTCAAATCACAAGAAGAGATTGACTTTTAAAGCAGCAATTACTAAAATTTATTGAATGCTTTATTCCCATGCCCGGCACTAAACCAGGAACTCTACACATGTTATCTGGTTACCTGCTTATAATAACCCAAAGAGGTAGCACCACAGCCCTCACTCACAAACGACACTGTAGCTCAGCGGGGTCAAGCAACTCACAAAGAAAATGGGGCTTGTGAGAGGAAGGTGCAGGGCAGCTGTTTCCAGAGGCCACCCTAACCACTGTATTACATCATCACAACATCTCCACTGATAAAGCCCCAGGCAGAGACTGCATCCTAATGCATCCTTTACACAGCAAGCCTGTGGAGTGAGAACCCATTGAAAACATACTCATACCCTTTCTATACTTTGCAAGTAATTTAGACATATTTATTGTTTTAATCTATAGCATCAAGGAATCTGTCCAAATTACAAAACAGGGACTCTAAATGAGCTCTCTGGAGCTTTTTCCTGACATCTAAACAGAGTGCTATTTTAATAGATGTGATCTCCCTGTAGTCACTCTTCTATGGCCCCAAGCGTGAGTCACAGCTAAATTCTAGTCAGCTGTTGCTCTGTCACTGTTAGAGGAAAGTTTCGTGGTTATCCTCTTTTTGGGGTAGTTAGAGCTTCTGAATAAGTAAAGATAAATCATTCTAAGTGATATTTACCAAAAAAAAAAAAAAAAAAGGGAAAGAGAACACCCGACAACCTGTCACACCTGCTAATGATTAAACCACTTCTTCCAGCTCCATTCACCAACACCGAGTTCCACTTCAAAACTTCAGTATAACAGGAAAAGATTCAACCCAAACTTGGCAAATACCAAGGCTACTCACTGATTACAGAAGAATTATAGGGAGGCTGGATCATGTGAGCCTAGAGGTGGGGAGGGCTTGGGTTGCTTTCTGCATTGGGAGAATTATAAAACGAAACCCACCTCATCATCATTGATGGATCTAGTATTTCTTTTTTTTCTTTTTCAATACAGTAGCTAAATTATCTATCCTGGGGCCTTATAGAATGAGTGGCTTCCAAAGCCATTTCAGATATTGCAGAGCAGTGTTTTCCACAAATTAAGCCAGCGTTTCCTCCAGCCATGGCCCAAGACCCTTCCCTTCCGGCCACCTCTCTGTGGGTTGGCCACGCGCTATGGCTGGGAGTGTCCTGGTGGGCAGGGTCTGCAGCGCCCCGACCTTCGGCTGCCTCCCTGTCAAGGCCTCGTGGCCCCCACCTGCTACCAGAAAACAAAACTTAGGAGCCATGCCCCACTACCTTGGGCCAACAGCGCAGAGCTCCCTGGGCAGGATGGGGGTAAGGTGGCATTTCAGGGCTTTCAGGATGGCTTGTTTCCATCAACAACACCACAGAATCAACAGGGCATCTTCATCGTCCCAGGTATACCCAGGTCAGTCTGTGGGTAGACAGGGGATAAAGTGCCACTTAGCTCCCTATCTGTTCCAGAAGTACGGCCTTGATGCTGTTCCCTAATACGGCAGAGGAGAAGGGCGTGGGCCTGGGGTTGCCTTATGAACCCCCAGTTGCATCTCTGTTCTGGCCCATTCTGACCTCATCAGTCTAGGCTGGTGTATTATCGGTGCAGGAAGTGGGATGTGTAACTTGAAAATAACCTTTTGGAATAAACAGAATACCACCCAAAGAGAACGCTTCGACTTCACTTTCAATCTTTTTTTCATTGACTGTCTTAAATATTTTATGGTTGACGCTAAGTGATTCCGCACAGTCCCATCATCCAAGAACCCAAAGGCTTCACCTTCCCCAAGTCGAAAACGTTCAGTCTGAAATTTCACTTTGAAGATTAGAATGGAGTCTTTAGGGGAGGAAATTGTTGGTGAGTGACCAGAAAGGGGATCTGGAAATGTTAAACCTCCTCAGCCCTAGCCTTGGCCGGCTGTTCTGAACTCCGAGGGTGGCCTGGGGGAGACAGAGAGGCAGGGGAGGGCAGGGGTTAGGAGCCCACGTTCTGGAACCTACCAGCATGAGCTGGATTCCTGCTGTGCACCCTGCTACCTGCTGAAGAGCTGGCCCACTGCCTGACCTCGCCGTGCTTCCCCTTCCTCGCCAACAGAATGGAGATGACAGCACCAAACTCATAGTGCTGTTACGAGGACTAAATGAATTAATATTTGTAAAACACTTAGAAGAGTCTGAACTCATACACAAAGAACTATATAAGTGCTTGTTAAATAAAAAAAAATTTTAACTTCTTCTTGCTTTATTTTTTTTTTACATGTAGAAGATGGGGCTGAACGTAGTCACCAGAAAAAATTTGTATTGTTTGGACATTTAGTATGAAAAGCACTTTGTAAGAACAAAATATTTTTACTCTGGGCAAAGCCCCTCAACTTAGATTAATGGATTAAGTGTGCAGAATCTTTCATCCTCAAAGACAATATGGCTTTTCTGATGTTGTTCTGTGTCAAAGTCCCACAGCATGCCAAGACCAAGAGTACTGGAGGCACATTAAAGAAGATCTATTAACGTTAAGTGTCTAATGGATTTTGTTACTTCATTTTCTCAAGGGGAATATTGGAGATGTGACCCAAACTGTTTCATCCATGAAAGCTAATTTCCAGACAAAGTCTCAAAAAATGACCTCCTAACTATGCTTAAATAACTTCTCTGTGTGTCTGTGTTTTTGCAAAGAGCAGTAATTGTTTGTGAAAGCATTATTTTTTTTCCCCCAAGGCAACTTGGGCTATTAAGTTCTGAAAACCGGATGTGCTTACTCTGATTCTTAGCTAAGCCTTAATTTTGTCCTTATCCCAATATGATATCCATCCTTGAAGTTCTTCAATCACACAAGGGCTTTTTCTCCTGAGATCAACTGCACTGAGGCCACACCGCAGTTCTAGAAGAGCTGACTTGTTTAACACACAGACAGCTGTGTGGTGTTAGGCTACAAAGTACTAATATGACTTTCTTCAGCAAAAATGCCTTTTAAATAGAAAAACGTGCATTTATCATAATCTAGAAATTGGTTAGCAAGTTCTGGGCCCCATCCATCTAATTTCAAGCTCTTCAGTATCTGTGAAAAGCCATCAAAAGTCTTTTTCCCTTTGATATATGAACCACAGTGTATCTTTGAATTGGCTCACATTCTTGCCATGCTTTTCAAGTTCCTCAAATTACAATCTCCAGAAATGACACTTCAGACTGGAGGATGTCGGTGTTAAACCTGTCTGACTGCGTTAACACCAGAAATGACACAGCAAATAGACGACATTCACAAACTTCTTGGCTCTTTCAAAAGAGTAGCGAGTGACAGTTTCTCGACTCACAGTTCATCTGCTGTGCTTATTAATAGGAAAAAAGACCCATATTTTAGACAGATGAACAGTGTTACCATCCTTCTTCTACATTTCAAATACACTGCGATGTTCTTAATAAACTTGAGTTTTGAACCGTACTGGCCTGCCAGTGCTCTATGTTCACACTTTTCTACATTTAAAGATTATGCGATTTTCTGCTTTTGGCTCAGAAACAGTCATTTAAAGTCTAAACTGGGACGGGAGAAAGACTTTGAAATGAAAATTGGAAAGATTTTTTGCGGCCAGTACTGAAGGAGGGGAGAAGTTAAGAAGGAACCTGGGAGGCCTGAAGAGAAGGGGACCATTCCTTGGCAGTCCCAGCAGCTGTGGCTGTAATCCTCTGCTGACCCATTTTAATCAAAAGAACACCAACAACTCCCCTCCACTTTAAATCTTGCCATATGGATCCACTCTAAATTTTATGCAGGGATCTATCGAGATCTACCTCCTAAACCACGAGGAAACAGAGTCTCCAGAAAAGAAGAGGCACCTGAATGAGAACCACTCCCGTGCTCCTGAGGTCAGACTTCCTGCCATGGAGAAGAGGATGTGGCTGCAGGATGCCACAGATGGGTGACGGGGGACAGGTCTTGCTAATGAGTGATTCGGCTGCACTCACGTTTCTTTTCTATTCATTTACCCAGCATTAAACTACATGTATTAAATTCCAGTGGCACACATATCCTAGTCTGCTTTTATCACTTAAAGTACAAGAGAGTTCCAGAAAAAAGTAGGGGATAAGTTGCTCAAACCTAACAAGATGATTTGTTTGGGGGATAACTGAAGACATTTTGTAGATCAAAAATCACCATCTTGCACAAAGATTTGTCCTAGGATCATGGGAAAATAATCAGCAGACTCACTCACTAGCTTTGGGATCCTGAGTGTGACGGTTAGGTTCATGTGCCCAACTTGGCCAGGTGATCGTGCCCAGGTGTCTGGTCAAGCAAGCACTGGACTGTTACTGCAAAGCCATTTTGTGGACTTAAATCATCAGTAAGTTGATTGCATTTATGGCTGATTACAACAATAGTCAACTAAGAAGAGTGTCTTCAGCAATGAGATGTTTCATCCAATCAGTTGAAGGCTTTAAAGGAGAAGTGGTGACTTAAGCCATCAGAATAGAGGATTTTCACCTCTACTTCAGCCAGCCAGCTTCTCCTGAATTTACTGAATACCTTCATCAGAGTTGCCAGCCTGTAGACTGCCCTATGGAATTTGGACTTGTGCATCCCCACTGTTGCATGAGACACTTTTATAAAATCTCATAATATTTATAGATCTCTCCTGTTGGTTGTCTCCCTAGAGTCTGCTTCCTGATTAATATGTTGGGTGAGGGATTTGTGCATGCTGAGCCTGAGTTACTTCCCCTACAAAATGGGGGTAATGGTGATGCCTGCTCCCCAGGGTTGCTGGGAGGATTACGTGAGGTAATACATCTAAAGCTTTGCAAGAGCGTCTGGCCACCGTGGGGGCTCTGGCACGGTGGTCCAGGGAGGGCTTAGCCCATACCTGGATTCTGCGCCCCTACCTGAGGCCTCTAACGCATCTGCTTAGGATGTTGGAGAGAACAAACCCACCAGGGAATTTCTTAAGAGGGCAGGTTCCTGGATTCCACCCTCGGAGACTGAGGGCCACAGGCCTGGCCTAGGAACCTGCACTTGAGCGAGCTCCTCGGCTGTTCTGATGGAGTGGTAAAAGGGGCTGGGGCTGCCCTAGAAGAGAAACCGTGTGGGGTGGGAGGAAGCAGACTGGTGTCACCAATGGCCCACACCAGACACCCAAGCAGGGCAGCACAGGGCAGTGTTCTACTGGCACACTTCAAAAATCTTTATAGGATTCCAAGAATTCCAACGAGGGTGGCATAGCAGCCTTAAGGCAGTATCTAACGAACCCAATTCCGTTCTACCTGAGGGTAAATAACAGAAATAACATTTTTATAAGAAAATACTGTTCAGAGAGGAGTGACTCCAGCTTCAAAAATACTTTTTATTGCCGATCTCTGCTTAAACATGACCATAAAACCACTAAAAACACTTTTTTTTTTGGCGGGGGTGGGGGTGGGTAGGAGGTAAAACACTTTACTTTCATTCCTTTCCCTGGTTATCTCAATTTTTACTATACTCTGAAGTACAATTCAGTGACAGTCATCACATACACAAACCTCAGAGAAAAGAAACCCAACATTGTCATTGTAGTATGTTACAGAATACTTCAGAATAATCAAATCGCCTTCCTTCATTTAGTTGGAACAGCTTCAGTATTAATATACTGTTATAAGATCTGTGCTTTCTGTTTTGAAAATAAACATGCTGGTCTGCAGCTCTACATTGCTGTGATCACGGGGCCTTTTATTTTTGTAAGTCTTCTATTTTTTTAATCTTTCCTTTGGGAAAATAAGGTGGCAAATACTAATCCACACGGGGTCATCAAAAAGTAATTATTCAACCTAACAGAGAATGTCTTTTTAGGGTAGGATAATAAGCTTTTACAAATGAAAGTAAACTTAGTCTCTGCTGCCCTTAGTAGAATACTGTATTCAGGCCTGCTTTAAAAAAGGACACAGCCTGGTTTTATTATACACTGACATAGTGATGGGGTTTTCCGAGCAGACTTTTGGTTATTTTTAATCCGCTATTTCTACAGCAGCCCTGAGAGGGAGCTGGAGCTTTTGCAGACCCCAAAGAAGAAGGGTAATGTATACAGAACCACCACGCAAACAACTTGGCCGCCATCTAGACCCAAATCCCTGCAATGAAGTGCAGCCAGCTGGGATGTGGGATTTGTGAAGGAAGACTGGACGGCCCCGGCTAGGCCTGCTGACAGCTTTGCTGCTGGGGAACAGGAGAACGGAATCTGTCAGAGCACCTGGGACCAAAGTGCTAACTGACGGTGGCTGTCTCGAAGCCACCGAGAGGTCTAGGACAGAGGCTGGGGATGTCTCCTGGTTGGGGGTCTGCCAAGGGTGGGCTGAGCAGCTCTGACCTCCCCCAGAGCACAGGGGCCCTTCTGTGTTGCGACCCCCGTCCCTGGTGCCAATACAAATCAGACGGAGCACGGTGAAAACAATTATCACTGCCTTAAGAAACATACTTTCAGGAGGGTTATTACCAGATATTAAAAATCCAGTACTTAAATATGAATTAAAGAAAGAGCAGGAGGGAGACAGCACCCTCATGACCTCAGGGCAAAAATACCAGAGCTAAATGACCACCAGGAGGGGAGAATGAAATACAGCAAGGGACACACAAAAGAATGGCATGCTCAACATAATTTACATATAGTTAAAGGCCCAGCAGTCACCATATGTATTGCCTGCATTGTACTGTATGTCTTATAAATGCCATGTGCCATAAGGAAAAAAGACAACTTAAAAATAAAAAGAAAAACGCATTTCTTTTAGTCATTAAAAATCACTGATTTCAAGAAAGAGCTAATGAACCTGATACTCTTTGTGGACTAAAAGCAATCCTCTCATACATTTCAGCCTTTGCCATACCTTTTGATGACATTAGAGAAAAATGCAGTATTCTAATAATAAATTATATAAGCTTACTAATTTCAAAATAAACAAAGAGAGGAAAAGGCAGAAAGGGAAAAAAGTAGATTACGTTTTCAGGACAAACCGGACCAGCTTAGCCACACATTTTCAGTTTGGTGATAGAATATACTACCCATACTCAGAAGTGGTTTAAAACATAAATTTCCCAATTCTAAGTGTTCTCCAGACATCCAGAAATAGAGGGTGAATGAGCAATGAGACAGAGATACTAGTTGTTGCTGGAATCAAAATATTATACAGAAGAGCCTGGTTCTCATACACAAGGATAAATTACACATTTTCGTCATGGAAGCAATGAAAAAAAATTTTTTTTTTTTTTTTTTTGGTTTTGTTAATAGCCAGGAAAACCATACGTTCCTCGCAAGGTTTTCAAGTTCCATTAGGGACGTGGCCTTCTCCCCATCTCCAGTAGGAAGGCGGTTCCAGTCACTCTTGCCCATCTTGGGAGGGGCAAACCAGCCTTGGATTCCAAGAACGAGAAACTAGGAGCTGCGAGGGCCCCAGAACCTTGCAGCAGGCCTCAGTGGCTCAGCTCCTGACGTCCTCTGTCACTTCAGATGGCCGTCCAGTCAGCCTCACCCCAATGGCCAACATGAGGGTGCATAACATACGGCATGCACATGGGTGTGGACCCATGGGAGACAAAGGCAAAACCAGCCTCCCAGGCCACCCACATGGGGAGCTGAGTGCAAGACGTGAGGAACACCCATGGAGAAGGGAATGACCGTTGCAGCATTTTCACAGCCCTCCGCATCAGTCCAGGATAGGAGGTGGGCCAGGAGGGGCGGTCAGAAGGCTTTCCAGAAAAATAGCATTTCTTTTATCTTCCAAGCTCTAAGCAATGGGATACGTTACTCAGCTGATTTTCAGCTCCCTTTTAGGAGGCTTGAGATAGTCTTCCCACAAGATAGATGGAAGCATTAGGCAACTTAATACAGAGATTCTTATTTGGACAGGAAGATGCACAAAAAATACTTTCCGAGTAAAAGAAACAAGGAATCTGAGTTTGAGTTGACTTATAAGAACTGACAGGAGAAGAATAAAGAAATGAAGGGCAGGTGGTGAAGAAGGGCCCAAAGGGGAAAATCCATTTAATTAAATATTCACATGACTAATCACAGGAAGACATGAAACACTTGGCAAGCACAGGAATAGCACAAAGGGGGCCCAGAAACAGGGAAAAAAATGATTTTTTTTCTGTCCTGAAGAAAAGATGAAGTAATGGGAGTTATGTGGGGCAAGAGTTGGAAGCATCTGTCAAAAGGGTGCTTTTGTATACAGATGGATGAGTAGAATAATGGGGACAAAAAACTAAATGAAAAATAGGGTGGGGGTATTTTAGGTGTTCTTCTTTACTTTTATTTATTTATTTATTTTTAAATTTTATTTTGAAATAAATTCAAAATTATAGGAACAGTTGCCAAAACAATACAAACCCCACACACAGAACTCCAGCATACCCCGACCCCCCCTCCTCCGATACCCCAATCCACCAACTTTAACATCCTGTCACACGACCATTTCTTTCTTTCCCTCCCTCTCTCCCTATCATCTATCATCTATTGCTCTGTCTTCTGAACATATGAGATCTAGCTGCACACATCCTTGAACAAACACTATAATTCACATATACAATTCCCATGAATAAGAACATTCTTTTATGCAATCCCATTAAGCGCAGCTAAGAAGTTCAAGAAATTCAACACTGATACAAAGCTTACATTCTATATTTCCTTTTTTTTTATGTTTCAACTGTGTCCCTTTGAGCCTCCTGTCCTCCATCCTCAGATCCCATCCAGGATCATTCTTGGCATTCAATTGTCATCTATTTTGACTGTCTTTTTTATTATTATTTTTTCAATTGTGGAAACATATATACAGCCTAAATCTTCCCATTCCAACCCTCCCTAGCATTCCATTAGTGGGATTAATCACATTTAGAATGTTGTAATGCTATCACCTTCCCACCTTCCATTACTAGAAATTTCCCTTCACCTCAGACAGCAACCCTACACTCATTTCTTAACTCCCCATTGCCCCTTCCCCCACTTCTCATAACCCATACTCTACTTTTCATCTCTATGGTCATATTCTCTGATAATTTCTTTGTGTTTACTGGGGGGCTTAAATTTAACCTCTTAAATCCATAACAATCTTGCTTTTCTTTTGATACAAACTTAACTTCAATAGGACACATAAACTATGTTCCTATACTCCTCCATTCCCCCACCTTTATATAGTTCTTGTCAAAAATTACATATTTTACATTGAGTTCAAAACCACTGATTTGTCATTAGAGTTTGTGTATTTTATATCATGTAGGAAGTAAACAGTGGAGTTACAAATAAAAAATTATTGACTTCTATTTGTATTCCATTGTGATCAGAGAATGTGCTTTGAATACATTCAATTATTATTATTATTATTATTTTAATTTATTGGGGCTTGTTTTACGTCCCAGCATATGGTTCATTCTGGAGAAAGATCCGTGATCACTAGAGAAAAATGAGTGTCCTGGTGATTTGGGATGTAAGGTACTATATATGTCTGTTAAAATGCTCTATATCTCTCTCCTTTCTTTGTTTCTCTGTTGGTAGGGCTCCTTTAGTATCTGAAGTACGGCAGGTCTTTTATTGGCAAAACCTCTCAGCATTTGTTTGTCTGTGAAAAATTTAAGCTCTCCCTCAATTTGAAGGAGAGTTTTACTGGATAAAGTATTCTTGGTTGGAAATTTTTCTCTCTCAGAATTTTAAATATGTCATGCCACTGCCTTCTCACCTCCATGGTGGCCACTGAGAAGTCACTACTTAGTCTTATGTTGTTTCCTTTGTATGTGGTGAATTGCTTTTCTCTTGCTGCTTTCAGAACTTGCTCCTTCTCTTCAGTATTTGAGAGTCTGATCAGAATATGTCTCGGAGTGGGTTTATTTGGATTTATTCTATTTGGAGTTTGCTGGGCATTTATGCTTTGGGTATTTATATTGTTTAGAAGGTTGGGGAAGTTTTCCCCAACAATTTCTTTGAATACTCTTTCTAGACTTTTACCCTTCTCTTTCCCTTCTGGGACACCAATGAGTCTTAAATTTGGATGTTTTATTTTATCTGTCACATCCCTGAGATCCATTTCGATTTTTTCAATTTTTTTCTCCATTCTTTCTTTTGTTCTTTCATTTTCCGTTCTGTGGTCCTCTAGGACACTGAGTCATTGTTCACCTTCCTCTAATCTTGTATTATGAGTATCCAGAGTCTTTTTAATTTGGCCAAGTTTCTTTTATTTCCATAAGATCTTCTATTTTTTTATTTACTCTTGCAATTTCTTCTTTATGCTCTTCTAGGGTCTTCTTTATGTCCTTTATATAACCTGTGCCATGTTGTTCTTCATGTCCTTTATATCCTGTGCCATGCTCTCGTTCTTTGATTGTAGTCCTTTGATTCATTGCGCCAAGTACTGTGTCTCTTCTGATATTTTGATTTGGGTGTTTGGGACTGGGTTCTCCATATCATCTGGTTTTATCATATGCATTAAGATTTTCTGTTGTTTTTGGCCTCTTGGCATTTGCTTTGCTTGATAGGGTTCTTTCAAGTTGTAAAAAATACAACTTATGGGGCGTGTGTCTGGGTGGTTAGGGAGGCAGGGCAGCTTTAACAATAAAACCTCCCAGGTGTTCCCGGAGATACAAGGCTGTTGCAAGAGTCTAAGCCTTCATTTCAGTTTTGCCCCAGATTTTCTCTGCCACTGACCCACAAGTCCCCGGCACTGATGTAGCGTCCCTGGGTTTTCCGAGTGGGGCCCCCTTCTCAGCTGTGATCTTCCAGGACCTCTGCTGAGGGAAGGCTGTACTACGTCACAAATGTGCACTGGCCCTCAAGGGAAGCCCTGGGCCACTGGGCTGTGCAGGGGCATTCCCAGCCTGATGCAAAGAAGGCTGAACGGGGCGTCTCAACCCCCCCACCCCCTTTTCACAGAGCTCCGCCTTTCCAGCTCCAGGACAACTAGCTGTGTATGCACCCAAGGCCACTGTCCACAGCTGATATTGTGGCGTGTGCACGGTGCCATAGGATACACTCCCTGTCACACTGGGATTCCTGGTGCAGCTCTGGGCTGTGGATACGGCCCTAGCAGGAGTGTCTCCAGCCCGCCGGGGAGCTGGCTGCAAGCAGCACGGTTTCTTTCTCCTTTTGGATCTCCCCCGTCCCCTGGCCCTGAGGGAATCAGCAGCGGTCTATCCTCCACACCAGACACCAAGAGGTTGGCACAGCCCGCTCCTGCCGTGCTTCACTGCGTGGTTCTCACCGTTGTAACTGCAGCCGTTCCTGGGATTTTTTTTTTTTTTTTTTTAAAAAGAACTAGTCTGTCTCCAAATGCCAACCCCAGTTTCCCCACACCACAGCGCAGCCGCAGGACTTTCAGCCGGCTTACTCACTCATTTCAGAATGCAGACTCCTGGTTTCACCAAGTGCACGGTCCCTGTGGTTTTAGCAGACCTTGTCCGGCTGGTGCATCGCTGAAACTGGTGTTCTGGGTCACTTTCCGGTTCTACTATTTTTCATGGAGGTGTTTTTTTGCCCTGTCTCACCTAGCTGCCATCTTAGGTTCTCCCCTACTTTTATTTTTTATTCTTACTTTCACTTTTTCTGGTACAAGGAAAATGTTCAAAAAATAGATTGGGGTGATGAAGGCACAACTATATGACGGTACTGTGAACAACTGATTGTGCACTTTGGCTGATTGTATGGTATGTGAAAATAGCTCAATAAAATTGAATTAAAAAAAAAAAGAATCACTGGGAGACTGCCTCAAACCTCCCAGATGGATTGTTTTGTCTATCACTCTTCTTGCATATTGACTGAATGATTATCTCTTTGTCTCTGAACCTGAGTATAAAACCCAACTGGAGAAACACTTTGGAGAGGCAGATTTGGGAAAACTTCTGCTTTCCACTGGTGTAAAATAAACAATCTTTCCCTCTTCAAATTAAAAAAAAGGGGGGGGCTTTAGGAACAGGAGCCAGAGTTTATGATTACTTGAGGAATTATTCACATGGAAATTCCATGCTAACTTTAGTCAGCTTACTGCACAGCGGAAGAGAATAATCAATGAGTTACTCAAATTCTTAAAGCTCCTTTCTTCGGGGACTCATGCCTCTTTTGATTCATCTTGAATTGAATGCACCTGTTCTCTCCTAATCAGTGCAAATTGTGAATGGGTGGTGCTATTTAATCACACTTCATTCCTCTGACAGCAAGGAACACCGGAAAGAGGAGAGATTTGGAACCAGACGGGGTCTGCATCCAGCTCTGAGGCTTAATAGCATGTGGTTTGGGACAAGTAACTTTATCTCTCTGAGCCTCATCTGTAAAAAAGATACACGAATATCTAACATTCAGGATGGTTAGAAATGAGAAACAATTATTGTACAACACCTGGCATCCAGTAAGACTCAATAAATAGTAGCTACTTTTATTCCACAGTTGCAAATACTCTTTGTAGTTGCAGGAAACCTTTGATGAATGCTGAAGGCTTACCTTGAAGTGGAACAGATGGCAAGTAACACAACAGTGCAAAATAGTATTGTTATTTCAATTGTCTAGGCCAGGTCAAGGGCAGCTCCAAATGTTATGTCTCTCTTGCTGTAGTGTAGAAATTCTCAAAAGAGCAGGGCTGCATAATGTGGAGGCGTCAGTTATGCAATGGCTCGGAGAAGGTCACTGAAGTTGCTTAGCAGCCAAATATGCAAAATCTTAGGATGGAATCTTCCACGAGACGGAGGATGAGCCCACTAATGCAGATCCGGGGTCCTGTCGGCATGGAGTTCTCTGCTGTTCACGCGTGGGGCTGTCCTATGCAACAGCTACTAGACTAGCAGCTTGCGCTGCCACCCATTTAATCATATAGGCATATGAACAAGTGTCTTACTCTGAATTGCCTGGAGAAAGCTTTAACTCAAGATAGAATATGGCATTTGAATTTGGGGGACTAGCTTTGGAAATTCCCAATTTTTAAAAGCTATTTCTCAAATATTTGTTATCAAGCATTTTCTATGAAGATCTAACTAATATACCTATTTTTTTACACATGGGCTAAAATAACTACTTAAAGCACTTATTATCTGAAAGACTTCACTTGTATCACCATTTAATCTTAAAGCACTATAGTTGGTATTCTTAGATTGACTAGAACAAGAATGTTTAAATTACTTCAAATACTCCCAATATTTTACAAATAGCAAGGCAATGACAATAGTTCTTTTTACTGCTCAGCAGAATGGGAGGAAGACCCAATTTCCTTGGAATTTTCTGTTACTTTTGGATGCCTGCTGCTTCGAATGAAGATGTGCAACCACGTTAGAGAGAATCTGAACTCACCTAAGTGTAAACCAAATTATCTTTTTCTAAGTGTCAAATGGAAAAAACTAGACTTTGTATTCAGCATTTTATCTTTTTTTTTTGAAGGGGGGCATAATTAAGAGCAAAACACAATTTGAGGTGATGATAATAGCTATTGAGCATTTTGCAAGCCATAAGGGTCTTTCACTTTGATCATTTTCCAAACAGTCCTATTTTACAATTGAGACTCAGAAAAGCAAAATGACGGGCCAAGAACAAACTGTTAGTGAACATTGGGGCGGGTACTAGAAGCCAGATCTAATTTCCAGTGCGGCAGAATCTGCCCTTCTGTGTGTCATCTTCCTTTATCTATCCATTGGCTCATTCGGGAAACATTTACTGAGTGCCTACTTATATGCCCGGCACTGTGACAGGCCCTAGGAATACAAAGTGTGATTGCAAATGGAGCTCATCCCCATGGAGGGCAAGGTTTGGTAAATAAATTAAACCATTTCAGTGTGGTAAGTGCTGTGGGGCAGCAGTGCTGAGAGGTTGGGGAGCGGGAGGTCTTCGTGAAAGTTCAGAGATCCAAGAAGGTAATGCCCTGGGGGCAGTGGGGTGGAGGCCCCGGGGCAATTATGTCCAGAAGCTCAGCGTCTCCTCCACTCACCCCAGTGTGCCTGACAAATGCGATCATTACCTGATGCTCAGACATGAAAAGGTGGAGACCGCAGGAGTTATGGAGGGGAGGAAGGTGGGAAGAGCATTGCAAGGACAGGGAACAGCTGTACGGAGGTGTCATGAAACCGCAGGAGTCCTTTGGGACACTTTTGGTGTAGCTGGAATGACAGGCGGGGACAAAGGGCAGCTGGGAAGTGAATTGAAGCAAGGCAGACAGCGGAGGCCGGGTCACTGCGGGCTGGGGGAGGGGGAGTTTGCATGGCAAAACAATCTGAGCTTTTCCTTAAAGCTATGTGTGCTACCAGAAGATATTTAACACTGACATGATGAGATCTGGATCTTAGAAAGATCCCTCTTGCCCTAGTGTGAAGACTAGACCGTAGGGAGCCAGGCAGGGCTAGGGCAGGAACTGAAGGGAGAGTTGAGGACCCCAAGGTCAGTGCAATGGCAAGTGCAATGGCAGGTGCAATGGCAAGTCTCGCAAGGCGCTGAGGAGGCGATGACTCAATGGGAGAGGGAGCAGGAGTCTGAAATGTCTCTCAGATTTCTGCCTTGGGGGTCTGGGCAGATGATGCAGTCACTGAGCCGGATGAGGGTAGGACAAAGGAGGAAGTGTAAGTTTCACTGTGAGAGAAGGCAGGATGTGTTGAGTTTGATTTGGGCTTATTGCAAGCAGGAGGTGCTTTCAGGACCTTCGAGAGCATCTAGAAAAACTCTGAGATGTGCCATGCAGCCTTAACAAAAGAGAGGAAAGCAAGATGCTGGATCTCTTAGCAACATATTAGGAAATAAAATTTTGATATTTTTGTCCCCAAAGCATTCCTTTTATAAGGGAATTCAGCATGTAGGAAAAAGAAGTTGGCAAATAAAGAAATGAATGAATGAATAAATGAATGAATGAAGATGGGTTTTATATAAGACTAATTACAGAGTAATATTTTAGCACGGATCTACCTATTGTCCCATATGCTCAGTTAATATTATTCAACATGTGATTAAAAAAAAATACAAGTGCAAAATGCCAAAGTTTTGAAAGATGAATTATTTTAAGATCTTTACTAGTCACATACCCTTCATACATACTGTGTTTACTCCCAGAAGGGAATGTACTTCCAAGGGGTGAAGGGGAAAGAAAGAGTTCCCGTGAGTGAAGAAACGGAAAAAGCAGAGGATCAAACTGGCTGGTTGCCAGTCACAGAATACTGTGCAAATGCAAATCTGTACTAATGCACCTTTTACCAAAGTTCTTACTTAAGATCCCTCCTTATGACATGAAATATTTAATAGGAATTTCACTTGAGCCACAAAGTACCCTAAAAAAATTTAATATTGGGCTCTGTACCAGGCTAAAAGAAGAAGGTATTGGGTGATTGGAAAGAAATATGTATTTTACAAAATGAGAAGAAAAAAGGGACTTGTGGAAAGCATAAAGCGGTTCGTGAGATTTTCTACTGAAAACCAAAAGTTAGACACAAAGTTCCTTTCCTACTGGGGACAGATGCTTCTAAAAGAATAAATAAATCACTAAAGCTCATTTTCTGGTGGCCTTTGCAACCACAATTTTAATCTGTTGAAATGGCACAAAAAAAAAATAAGAAGAACACAAAAGGTTTTCTTCTCGAGAGAAAATCCACGGAGTCAGTTCCCACTCTAGCTTCCCTGGGTGACACACAGCTCCACAACTGGGGAGTGATTTGCTCAGAAAAGGGGGCTTTTTATTGGGTACGTGCATAATGCTTATTTGAACTGCATCTAAAAATTAGAACATAACAAGCTTCTAATCATCACTTGTTAACGTGAAACAAAAAGAATTCATTTTTCCATTGAAAGCAGATTGTAGTAAAAAAAAAAAAAAGCAGCATTCGCCAAGGTCATATGCTGTTGGCAAAACTCAAAAAAACCTTGTAGTCCAACTTGCTTACGTTCAGCTGTGTTTACTTAGACTTAACTCAACAAAGTCTGCCTCTGATTATGCAGACCGGTCATCTGCCCACAGATAGATGGATATTACACAAAGTTTTGGAGGGAATGACATTTGGCCTCCATAATTTTGGAATAATTTACTACGTACCCTCAATTTAAAACACCAGAATGATTCACGGTATATTTTTTGGGATTCAAACCTAAATACTTCATTTTGCTAAGGGAGCAGTCTCCATGATCTTTATGGATTTTGGTGATTTACTAACAAAGTATGGTACTACTTTGGAAGGTGTAGAGTTGTTCTGAAACAAGCAGTTTCAGGCAACATTTATTTCAGTCTTTTCAATAACCGTCAAGATTTCAAGGAATTTCTGTAAACAAACTGTCACTTAAAGAAAATAACTTTCCATCAATTTGTGCAATGAGTCTCCAGAACAGAACAGGCATGTAAAAACAAGAGTTAACTAAATTATTTCCAGAGACCACATCTTGGAGCAATGTTTACACTATCAGTAGAAAGCAAAAGCTCCAAGTTTGACCACTCTATCTTACACTAAATGCAAAATTTTGCTTTTGGAGTAATGTAAACCTTTTCCACTGCTCTGACTGTTCCTAATTACCTAAGAATTGATTCAGTCCCATCACAGTTACTGTGCTTGCTGATATATTTACATTACAACAGAGATACCTACTTTCCTCTGCAAACTGAAAGTGTTTCAAAGGTGCAAGTACTTCCTCTATTCCCCAGCGATGATCCATCAATAAGCCAAACAATCATCCATCAATAAGCCAATCAATCAACAGATTGTTCCTGCACTTTGCTAACAACTGGCACAACAGCAGTGAGCAAGAGAGAGCTGATTCCTGTCCTCTGAAGTTTATCTAATGAGAAAATCACCAAATTGAATACACACTATCATTTTCTAGGTTACTCGTCTTAATTTATAAAATTATGAAGAGTGTATGTAAAACTCTTCCCCACTGAAATGCATACCTTTTCTCCCCTGCCTGGTGTTGGTGACTGCCATGGTTTAGGGATGACTGAAGCCTGGCATTGGAATTGGGGTCTGTTAGGGAAGCTGTGAATATTCTGCTGGGCAGATTCCTCTAGTGGTTCAGGCTATGGGGCTAGAGGGGTGAGTTTGTTGACTGATTTCATTTAATGCTTTCTATTTTGTTTGTTTGTTTGTTTGTTTTTTGTAATTCAGCAAATTTGCTCTGATAAGCACCGTGTAGAGTGAGCTGGGGCAAAGGATGCTATTGCTGCCACTGGAGAAACGGCTGTTGCAAAGCCTTTCCCTCTAAATAATTGAAGGGATCACTTTATGCCTCACTCCTCCCTGGTTCTCCCTCATTATGCTTTTGCTTTGAGATTCACAAAGGATGATTTTATCTATATGGAGGGAGAAAGGAATATGTTTGCAGATGTGCGTGCCTTTCAGGCAAACAATCCGTAGCATGAGCTGGAGACTACAGTGCCCTCCTCACACCAGCCTCCACCAGAGAATATATTAAGGCCTCGTTAGCTTTTATGCAAAACTGCACTGACAGTCATTCCAGAAAGGGCAGAGTCTCAGACTCGAAGGGCAGTGGAAGGGCCAAATCCAGGGAAATGAGGGGTTGTGGAACTCTGGTGAAGCCTGGCCACGCAACAGGGCCACGGCTGCGGCAGCAAGCCAAGGGAACACGGCTGCTGCTATTCAGAAGAATACTTTCATGGATTGATACCATTGCCCTGGGAGAGCTGTCTAGAACAGGAAAGTGAGTGGCATGGGGAAACCTCAGGGACACACACACAACCACACATTCAATTTTTCAAGTCAGGTGACTGCATGGAGAAGAAAGGGGACACTTGATAAACACAACTTGAAGTACCTAAAACCCTTTGAGGAGTGGAACACTTGCTGGGTGCTTTCTTACAAAGGCAAAGTAAAATTTGCAAATCTTATCAGTTTGACCCAAGATTCTGAGCAGGAATTGCACAGAAAGCAGGACAGAAGCTCATTTTTAAAAAGCAATCCCCAACTCCTACACATCCAAATGATGTCACCTTCAGTCAAGGCCACGGTGTTGTGTCCAAGGGAGAAAAGGAGAACAACCTTCTTATCTTCAGACAAGTACTTCATTGTCTGAAACACGGAATTTAACACAGCAGAAGAAAACGTCTGTTGTGGTTCATTGACCAGGATTAGTTTGGAGAACATCTGCAGTTGAATCAAACTTACATGGACTTCTCAATGTTAACCAAAGGAGAGGAAAAAAAAAAAAAAAAAAAAAAGAAAGCTTTCACAACCCCAAATCTTGAAAACTTTCCTATATTTTCTGGTTTCATTTTTCCCAGAACTGAAACACCACAAAATAACACCACCTCAGTGCACTCCCTTCCAGCCCAGTCAGGAAGTGCCGAGATACATAAACATTTTTTATTTCACTTTTTTACAAGTAGGTGACCAACATTTTCTTCGTCTTCCAAAAAACTTCAGGTTTGGAAGATACTTGGGTTAAATGTCAGAAAAGGAATCTGCTCATCGTTCAAAAAACACTTTTTCCTCCCAGCCTTGGAATATATGTAGACACTTGTGTTGTGAATGGAATAAGGGGCTCAGAGCCACGAAGGGAAACCCAGTATTACAATTCCTTAAGTCTCCTGGAGGGCAGCATTCTGTGCAGGAAGAAGCCGGGCTCACAAGCAACACTTATTTCAGCACTGGCTGCCACGTGCGTCCCCAGTCTTTATCATGGTCGTACCTCATGACAGCCCTGGAAGTGGGTGTTTTTATTTCCTTCATTTTACCAATAAAGAAATAAACCAAAAAGGTTAGGTAATTTACCTAAGGCTTCTCAGTTAACAGGTGGTAAAGAAAACTCTGAACCCAGATCTTCAAACCTAACCCCGTAATCTGAATGAGTGTCGACTAAACCAGAAAGCCAACACTGTACTTAATGAGAAAATACTAGAAACATTCCCCCCAAGGTCAGGAACAAGACAAGAATGTGAACTATCATCATTATTTTTTAACACTGTACTGGAGGAACAATTCAACACCATTACCTAGAGAAAGAAACCTAGGGCATAAAATTCAGAAACGAAATAAAACCATCACCATTTGCAGACAAGGTGAATCCACGACTAGAAAACACAGGAAAATCAATGGAAAAACTATAAAAAATCATAAGCAAATGTAGGGTGGCAGCAGAGTGTAATAGTAATACACATACAAAAATTAATGACTCTCTTATATAAAAACAAGTCAGAAAACATAATGGAAAGAAAGACTGTAACAACAAAAAACAACAAAAAAGATTAGCTAGCAAGGACTAAACTTAATGAGAAATGTGCAAGACCCATTGAGAACATTTTAAAACACTACTAATGGCCATAAGAAGATAAGAACAGACGTATGAAGTTTAGGGGTTAAAAGATCTATATCCTAAAACATGGCAATTTTCCACAGTTAACTCACCAAAGTAACACAATCCTAAAAAAAAACAGCTTTTGTGTGTGTGTGTGTAGATAAATTGATCCTGAAGTTAATATGGAAAAAAAAAAAAACAAACAAGCAAGAAAGTAACTAGAAAAACCAAGACAAAGAAGAACAAAGAAGATAAGCACCACCAGATATTAAACATATTATAAAGCCCCAATAATTAAAAGAATGGGACTCACTCATGAGTAAAAAGGAAAATCAATAGAAGAGAATAAAATGATGAAGTAGACTCTGTTCAGAATATATATTACTAGCTAGGGAGGGAGGAAGATGGACTGATCAATAAATGGTTTTGGGGTAACTGGGTAGCCACTTGAAAAAAAAGTAAAGTTGGACATTTTCCTCACCCCACATTACCCCATACCTTAAACTGAGATATGCACCAAAAAGATAAATGATTTAAGGTAAAAATTGAGACCATTGAAATTCTAGAAGAAAACTTGGGAAACTCACTTAAATAATTTCTGAGTGAGGAAGTTCTCTCCATCACTTAAAACTCAAAGGCTATTAAAGGAAGACTGGTAAGTGTTAGTTACATTTTAAAAGGGCTACACAGGAAAAAAACGTAAGGAAAATCAAAATATATTTACCTTACCACAACGAAATAGTTATTTCTCGCAAATATCACAGGCTTATCACCCTACTCCATAAAATGCTCTTTGAATTCATAAAGAAACATCAACAACATAATCCACAGGAAAAAAACATGAACTTATAGTTCACACAAAATAGAATACAAATAGCTCTTAAACATCTGAAAAGATGCTCAGACTCCTCTGTAAGAGAAATGATAATTAAAGCTGTACTGAAATATTTTTTTTTTAACCAATCTATGAGTTTAATGACACTATGTCAGAGAGCCTCTGCGTAACAGGTACTTCCATACACCGTTAGTGTGAGTGCAAATTGATACCAAAATCTTTGGAAGTCAATTTGGAATTGGCATGGAATGCTACACAGCTACAAAAAAAGAAAATTAAGAATGCTTTCCATGTGCTACTGTGGGAAGATCTCCAACACACACATGAAGTGCAAAAAAAAAAAAAATAAAAAGGTACAAAACAGTGTGTATAAGAAGCTACCTCTTATATAAAATGGAGGAAATAAGTATCTGCATTCATATTTGCTTTGAAACATATAAAGAATCTCTGTAATAATCTGTGTGCTTAGACTCGAGCCCCTATCTTATGGTTATAGCACCCTGCACTTCTTTGTAGTATTCAGCACGATTCTTTGTTCAATGCTTGTCTTCTATAATACACTGTCTTGACATGTTCACTGTGTTACCCCAACACAGAGCAGAAAAGATTCACTGTGAATATTTGTTAACATATTGATTAGCTGATGAAGAGAGAGTAATTTAACACATTAGAACACATAGATGTTATCAGGATACTAATCTGTCAGGTTACAAAATAATAGTGCCCCCAGGGAGTTACGGGATGGGGTCAGGGCCATGTTATGACTTTTGTGGGCCCTTTCTTCCTTAAAAAAAATATTAAAAATTATGTTTCACAATGGAAATGGTATAAAGTCATATATAAAATCAGGCTGTGTTCCTTATTAAATATTCATTATGGTTCTATTCTTCTGATTTTAAAAGGAATGAAGATGAAAACATTTTCAAGGGTCTTTAAAAGTATCAGGGGCCCAGGCACTGTTCCTGCAGTGCTTCATGGATCAGCTGGTCATGGTGAGGCAACCAAGGAAGAAAGGAATGAATGCGATGTACGTCTTGAAGCAGGCCTATGGCACCAAAGGCTGTGGTCCTGGGTGACCAGATGGCCGCATGAAGATAGAGGAGCCCAACCCAGCAGGAGTGGAAGGAGAGGTAACATAAACAAACAAATTCAATCACTTCCACACTCACTTTCCCTGCTTCCATGCCACCGTTTCTCTTTCCCCTGACAATTACTTACCACAGCTCTTGGCTTCCGTGGGTACCAAGTATGGGCTAATTCTACAAAACTAACTTAAGTCTTAAATTTCAAAAAAATAAAAATAAAAGTGAATTTTCCCCCACTCTGCCTTAAATGTCCCTCTATTTAAGGCACTTGAATTTTCAAGGGAAAATATAGTTTTAAGGAACATTTTTCCTGAATGTAAGTGTATGTCCTATAAACAAAATAATTCTATTTGAAAGCACAGTGACTCATGTCCTGCAGATTAAATTAATACACACAGATTAAAATAAACTGGCCTCAGCATTATTCTACCAGCAATGAACAGGTTAAACCAATGACAGCTCTGTACTCTAAGAAATATGGGAGAGTGGATGATGACATTATCTTTTATAAATGTTCTAAGTAATTTCCTTCTACATTCTGTCCTTAAGGAGGAAAACTATTACCTTTCTTCATTGACTTGAATAATTTTTTTAAAAATCTTAAAAAATACTTCCAATCAGAGAATATTAAAACACTTAAGAGTCAAGAATGCATGGACACCAACCCATCAGAGTTGAGAAGCTGGCTATGAAGAAACATCAGGGATAACATCTGACCACATGCTGTAGCAAGAGCTCTTCTCACTGGACAGATTTTTCTTGATTTAGGTCACCGATCACCCCAAGGCCTTCAATCATATACTTGAACATATATTTTCTCATGCACTATTCATTTATTTATCCATTTGTTCATGCATTCATTTCTTTTATTGCCTTAATGCAAAAAAATCTTTTTGTCAAATAATATGTTAGGTACCAGGCATGAATGAGAAAGAATCCATATTCCAGGAGTCCCAATCCAGTAAGGACCACAAAGTGGTTCTTTTCACCACCTCATTTCTGTGAGGTCTGGGAACAGGAGCAAAACAAAGGCAGGCAGGTAGGGGCGTGGCCCCTACGTTACATACATGACTGCGTATGAAGATGGCATGGCTTCCTAGAAAGTAGGATTCTGTGCTCCTCTGGAATGAGGCTGAAGGTCATACAGGCTAGTCTTCAGTCAAGGAGAACTCTGAGTTGCTTTCCCCTGACGCCTCTAGGAGCTGCAGTGAATCGCTCTTAATCTAGCTTGTTCCCGACCACCACCATTTTGGAAACTCTGCTACTCTGAGGCTGTGCTGTCCAACAGAAATATAATGTGAGCCACAAATACAATTCACATATGTAATTTTAAATTTTTATCTTTAAAAAAGTAAAAAGAAAAAGGTGAATTAATTTTAATAAATTTTATTTAATCTGGTATTTCTGAAGTAGTACCATTTCAACAAGTAATCAACATAAAATGAAATATTTTATTTTTTTCATAAGTATGAAACCTTCGAAATCCAGTGTTTATTTTACACTTCCAGCTCATCTCAATTCAGACGAGCTACGTTCCAAGTGCTCAGCGGCTACCATAATACAGGACAGCACAGCTCTAAGGGCCTCCAGGTAGAGAGGACCCATCAACCAGTGCGTAGAACCTCTGGGCCATTCCCTTAAATCTCATAGTGCTAAGCTCTACTCCAATTCCTTGAATTCTGGGGAATCTTTATTACTATTTTGTTTTCTTTAAGTAAAGGTTTCTTTAGAATTTTTTCAAAGCATGTTACTGATTCACTGACAGTGACAATTGAGGATTGATATGGAGGTACATTACAGTCTATAGTTTCCGTAAGAATCTCCTAGTCCAGTTTCACTACCAACTGGTCAAAATGGTCACATCCCCCCACACCAGCTCATTTTTAGTTTCTGCCAGAGCAGGGGCAGGAAACAGTCCCCGATGCTGTGGACTCGGGGTACACTTCAACAAGACTCTTTCCCCCAACAGTATCTTCTCATCTTGCTCACGGGCCCCCGGAAGAAAGCTGGACAAGGTATACAGATGAGACTCACAGCACTCAATAAATAAAGAAGAATACTATGTTAGGGAATCATGCAACACTACTCAACGTGGAATCCACATACTCTTTCAAGAGACAATTCCAGTTGGAATCCATCAATATTCACTTCCTGATACTCAAAGACTCTGAGCTTAACTCTGAAACAAGAGTCATTCTGTCTTACATTCTGATTCTCCCTCTTCTTCCTCTTGGGCAGCTCTAATCTCTAACTCTCTCCTTTCTCGATTAAGTTGACTTCCAAATATTCTTTCCCCAGATCACTACGAGGCTTTTTGGACCTTCCTCCTCTAGATTTTCTCTCCTATTACTCATTCTTTCTTTCCTATTACTCATTATTTCTTCATCATTCTATCTCTGACTTATCATTACTTCTCCCACCTGGCACGTAAACCTATTTACACTGTCTGTCTTTGTTCTGGCTCTGTTCTCTCTCTGAATCAGATCCTCTAACTCTTTAAGCAAGACTGATTTATCTGATACATTGTCAAATTCTAAGACTATCCACCCTTCCCAGGAGAAAACAAAATTATATATACTTAGCACCAAAGCACCCAATTTAGATGTTCAGTGATTAAAGTCAAGAGGCGAATCCAGTACCATTTGACCCCGGCTGAGTCTGCCTGTGAAAGCCAAAAGGACCTGGAGAAGCCAGTTCAATGTGACGAGGTGGTGAGAGAAGACAAAATGCATCTAAAGCTGCGCCTTCGATCTGGTGTTCTGATACTGCGTCTTCCCAGCTTTTCTCGATTGAGCAAAGAGGGAATGAGCAAGGTCCAGGCACCACAGAAGCAGAGCCAGAAGGGACCCCAGTGCTTGACAGAGGCACGGGCTGGTCCTAATTTCCAGTTTGAGACTTTCTACTTCTACACAGCCTCAGCAATGGCAGGTAATGTAGGTGTAATGACATTTCTGGGCTCTCCCTAACTGCAGACCTGTGCCAGTGCATCTCGACATTTGTATTTACTAGTGATATCTCTAAGACACATCACTGGTCTGAATAGAGAGCTTCCTTTAGAAATAAGATAAAGCCCTAGCCCAATCACAGCACTGCTTTTCAAGCAAAGTGCTTATCGTTTCATATTGCCCAGTCATAGATCAGAACAAAACTACACATGCTTGAATACCCTGGAAATAAACTCTTTGAAGTCACAGACCATTACCCACGAGGAAAACTCCATCACTAGAGAAAAAAATACATCTATTAAAATAACATGGTTTCAAGTTTGAATCACATAGAAGAAATCACTGAAAAGAGACTCCTTTCCTAGAATCACTATCCAATTTTCCACACCATGTTCTATTTCTATATCATGTTCTCACTTTTCCTTATAGATAACATGCGCCATTTCTTTATACAAGACAAGAAGTAGATAGATGGATAAGCACAAAGAGAAATGTTTTGTTGTTGCTGCTATGGCTTAACTGATCCATTTTTCATTTTCCCCAGAGGCTTCCATACTGCCCTTGGGTTCTAGACTGGCCAAGGGAATGGAATGGGCAAGTCGATTAGTCTCCTAAAGCATGGAGAGGACACTGCACCAGCCATCACAACATGGACACAGTCCTGCAGTGCTGGAAAAGGTGTTCAATGCCTCAAATCCACCCCTGTGAAAAAGAGGAGCCCAAAAAGAGTTCTGAACTCACACAGACCAAGACCAGAAATCCCAGAGACATCTGCAAACGGAGTTCTCAACCTGTGGGAGCACATGATTGGGTTCCCGGGCATCCCTGCAATCCCTAAAATTATAAACAGGGGTAGCTAAAATAATAAGTGCTGTTTAACATCCTGAATGACTTGGAAAGAAGGTGAAGGTTGTGGGCTCCAAGGTCCCTTAGATTTGCTTAGCCTCTTGGTGGGTGGGTCTGAGCAAAAGCCAGCCTGGAACAGAGAGGGGAGCTGAAGCTAGTGAGAGCTGAATCACGCTACGTAACTGCATGAAATGAGCTTGGAGATTTGGGGGCATTTGGGGAATTAGAGGAAAGAGCGGAAGGGGGAAGAGTGGAGCTAGTGGGGTGCTGGGAGCCACCAGCAGAGCACGCAGCTAAGAGCCCTGGTGGGGTGGCCGAGAGGAAGGAAAGTTGTGCTGCCAATGATTATTTGAATTGCTGTGATATAAGACCCTCCTCACTTCCCCTGAATTTTCAATAAACTCTACTATGCACACAATTCCTTCTGGGTGTGGGGGGCTCCTGTATCAACACCATGCAGAACAGGGACCACGTGTGTGTGGCAATACAATCCTTACACTTTGGAAAGTGCGCGGAGCCAGAGAGCCCTCCGGCGTGTGCAGAGACTTGAGGAGGGTTCGACATTCCCAACATGGAATACAGTATCCAAGGGAACCTGATTCAGATCTAAAGACACCCTTGCTGATATCTGGGTTACCCAAAAGTGCATGGGGGTGGGGAGAGTGGAGGGGAGGTGGATGCATGGTTTGGGGGAGAAGGAGCCAAAACTTCTATCCAATTTTTAAAGCAGTCCATATACAAAAGGAGAACCAGCTTCAAATAAGTTTAGAGTCACTGCTCAAAAGAGTTCTACTCCATAAAAGATTTTTTTTTTTCTCTTGAGTACACTTACCCATAAAACAGAGTGAAAGAGTTTGAGCAAGTTGCTGAGAGATTTGACTTCTTTTTCTGGCTCTGTCATTGAGTAGCTGTGCAAGAGCCGGTCACTCCCTCCCTGTCCTTCATGAAAGTGGGAATAATTATGCTTATTTTTACTTCATAGAGTTGTAATGAGGATCAAATACAATAACAGATGTTCGGGCACTTTCTAGAGCACATAGCGCAACATGGTGGAGATATTATTAGCTCTAATCTGGCATAGGTTTGCTAATCTAATACCAGAATAGTAAGTATAAAAATGACCTTAGTAGAAATATTTTTGCAATTCAATCATGGGTACTATCCCCTTTTCTTGCCATGCTAAACAACAGCGTTTTGCTATAAATGGTATTTTTATCGTGCATACAGCTTTCAGCGTTTCACTGAGTTCTAGGCTCACTTTACAACTTTCATTTCATGGCATCTCCTACCTATTGCTTTGCTCCTCCGTGGGCGAACACATTCCATTTGTGCCAAGGCAAAAAAAAGCTCCGTTTGCTTTTCCTACGTGTGGCAACAGGCATGGCATTTGATCTTACCCAGGGATTAAGTCATTCATGAGCATAGCCCAAAGCCAGGAGCAGCTCCAAAAAAACAACCAGCCTTGCTGATACTACAACATCCAGAAATTCCCAGTTATTTTGCTACAGTTCTCATTTGTAGTCTGTCTGGCACTGAGGCCTCTAACTGCAGGCTCTGTGGTTTACATAAAACGTATCTGTAGCAGCTTGGATCCATGTTTTAAAATGTTCTATGTTATTTTAGTTCAAGGACAAGCTTTTAAAATTAAAGGAAAACTTTGGCTTTAATTACAGATTAAAAATGAAAGTTGTTTAAAGGAATGTTGGAGAAAGCATTTGAAATGAAAAATTAATTCTTTTCCCAATGCAACAATCTTCACGAACATATGAAGATCAAAAACTGACAGAATAATTCACACACAAAGAAAACATTTTTGTGGTTTTTCGACTATGATAGTCCCAGCTCACCGACTCAGTATTATATGTTTCCAGGGATTTCAGTTACATTTTATAACCAGAATGCAATATATTAATAAGCGCTACTGCTGAGACGATGTTGGACCTAATAAAAAGCAGTTGATAATGTGGGTTAAACAGGAATTTAAGACAAACCAGTATCTTAAAATCTAAAACCTGCAAAACACAGAAGTTGAGTTGCACTGTTTCTACAACAAAAGGATTTGCTGCAGGATTATTTTAAAATACCAAGTGTCAGCACTGTCCGAAAAATTTTGATTCAATTTAAACCCAATGCTTTGGGAATGTATCCATTCTGTAAATCAAGGCACAGCACTGTTTCTGTGGATTTCTGGAGTGGCCTTAAGCACGAGCAGTAAGAGCAGGTTGGGAGGTGAAGGAAAGGAGCTGGAGGTAGAAAGAGACTTAGAAAAGGAGGCAGAAGGGTCTCTCAAAGGTAAGTTGCCATCACTGGAAACTTCCCCAGGTTTGGGGAGAAGTTAAAGGCAGTGGCCCAAGAGCAAGGTTTTGGAGTCCGACTTTTGGATGTGCACGGTGCCAGCGTATGTGGGCAAATTCTGCTATCTACATCTGGTCTCACCCCTGTAAAGTAGGGATGGCGACACACACACTCTGGAATTACTGTGGGGGACTGGATAAAATAAGGCAAAGCACTTAGCACGTAGTGAGCGCTCACGAGGTGCCACTCCTGTTGTGCTTCCTGATCAGTCAATCATCTGCCAGCCCCTTGCCGGTGCCGTCAGCTGCCTGGTGCTTGGCGGGATGTTCAGCTCCCTGCCTTGTGTTATAAGACAAAATCCACGTAACCTTAAGCAGAGCAAGATTCGCCGCTTGTATTGAGAGAATACACGTGTGCATTTTGTGCTCACATGTAAGGAATCAAAACTTCAATGAACTCTTTATTTAGACAGGATTTGAGTACTCGGTTTAGAGATTATCTATACTAAAAGTATTTAAAGCAGTTCATTCTGATACTTCACAATCAAAAGGCCACACTAACAATGATGCCTATTGTCTAAACATTTGGGATCGAACTGACCACGGGCCGGCACGAGCCCCACTCCCCCCGCTACACCATCTATGCTGCGGTGGTGGAATTTTGCCCCCGTGACCTTTGCCCCCAGCATCACAGCCGTGAATATGTTATATTACGTGGCAAAAGGGACACTGCAGATGTGATTAAGATTACTACCCAGCTGACCTCACAACAGGGAGATTATCCTGGATTATGTGGCAGGGCCAGTAGTCACGTGAGCCCTTACATGCAGAGCTTTTCCCCGGCCGTGGGGAGAGAGGGAAGGCGGGGATTCTACCACGAGGGCTCGGCAGCTGGTGAGTTTGGAGACGGAGTGGGGCGTGAGAGAAAGCCTGGAGGCGCCTCTAGGAGCTGAGAGATGAAGAGATATATGGACCTCAGTACTGCAACACAAGGCACCAAGTTATGCTTGTGAGTGGACTGGGCCCCGGTGCCATGGGCTCAAAGCCCAGTGTGACCTTGACTTTGGCCTTGTGAGAGCCTGAGCGGAGAAGCCAGCCACACGCTGCCGGACTTCTGATGGACACAACAGTGAAACAACGATGGGGGCCGTTGTTTAAAGCGGCTATGTTTGTACTGCTGTACACAGCAACAGAAAACCAATACGTATGCATAAAAATTATTTTCTGCTAATTAACTGAAAAACAGCACATCCCGTTCCCGGCCGCTGTACACAAGCTGTCCAGTCTTGGTAACATCTGTGCCATAGCCTCTAGCAAGCCTTCTGGCATTTCTCGCATCCTTCCTGGTTTCGGGGTCTTCATTTAGGATTGTCCTAGATTAAGAGCTTGGGTTCCTGCTGCCCACTGGTATCCCCAACAGAATATATTCAGGATCGCCTGAAAACAAAAACTCTGCCAATCCCTGTATTTCAGGGAAAGACGTGTGAAGGGCATGCTGCAATTACTATCTAAGACATAGGTCTAGATATTCACTATTCATGCTCTCTGCCGGCTGGCATGCTCAATTAGTGACAATCTATAAACCCTCTGGCCTCATCAGAATTATTCCAGGGCTTGAAGGATGAACCAAATCATTAGCTATACAATTCAGGGAAAGATCCGCCCAGAATAACAGATCCGGCCTAAGACAACAACAATAAATCCACTGCAAGGAAAGGATCCTGGAAAAGGCAGGCGCGCTAAGAAAAGGCTGGGGACTGAGCTGGGGGTGGGGACTGCACTGGTAAAGATATCAGAAAAAGTGGCCCATTTTTAATTCACGACTGCATAACCAGGCATCTCCACATGCTGCCAGCAGGATGAGCAGGCTGTGCCTGAGGGAAGAAAGAAAACTCATAGAAAAGCATTCTGTGGTCTGTGGCCCACCAGTGCCCAGCGATATAGAAATATGGTGAAATATTCTATCAGCTCAGCTACAGACAAACCAAGGGAGAATCTGAACTGGCAAACCCTGGACAAAGACAATGTGCTTTATTGGAGAGAGAGAGAGAGAGAGAGAGAGAGAGAGAGAGGTATTGGGGAAAGTAATATCTTCTGATTTGTTTAAAATAACTAAAATATCCTAATTTTAACACGTACTTTACTAATATAATGTCTTTGAAATACGATAATCCTTTTCCCCCGTGGTATCTTTTTATTTTGATGTAAAACTTTAATCAAATACATATGCAGCACCAACTATAAATTATTAAAATAACCCAAGTCCGAAAGGGTAAGAAAACAATGTGAAACATATGATGTTTAATGCAACATTAATTGATAATTTCACTGAAGGAAAGAAGATTGGCAAAAAGGAATGGAATTCTGAGCTCCTTGTTTTTATTTAAAAATTTCCACCAGTACTCAGTCAAACAAAGAACTTAACATTTCCACTGGAAAGAAAAAAGAAAAGTTGGGTCTAGCAGGCTCTGCTTCATGCTTAACTAGAGAGTTAAACAGTGTGCATCTGCATTCTAAACCCATTTCAAAAGTATACTATTGATTCGGTACATGAATGCCAAATAACACTATTTTATCTTATTATAATTACAGGCATTTTTTTATTTAACTAAATTATAGTTATCTCTTTATTTCAAGCACAGTAGTTTGTAACTCTAGCCATCACAACGTGGCATTAATGTACGTGGAGGCTAACAGGAATTTCTGGAGAGTTCCCATTGCCACATTCTGAACTACATTACTCTATTTACCATTAAGCATAAGTCTGAATTTGTGCAATTTGCCCTTAAAAACTATCAGAAAGAAAGGAAAAATCTATGATAAAATAATTTACTAAAAGTCTCAGTTTCAGAGTTCCCCTTTAAGAGAGTGCACTCAACAGGCTTAATTTCTTCACTTCTCTCTCAAAATCCCATAAAAATTACCGAACATGGATTTAAAAACAGATGAATGCCTAACAGTGCTTGCAAACAATAAAGGTTACCATCGCCAAATCAGAAAAGTCGAGAAATTCACAAAGGATAAAATGCATATGGCATCAACTTGTGGAGAAATCAAAACAGAAAAACCACAACTCAAAACAGGTGATGGTAAAAGTGCAGCAGAGTGTGACCTGCTTCTCCCAACAGGAGACAGAAGACATTCCAGAAGCACAGTTCACACGAGCAGAGAATAAGTGAGAATATTATCTTCAAGGTGACAGCGTCAGGACAGCAACTTATTTCCTAGGGCACCGTAACAGGGGACCACAAACCGCCTGGCTTCAAACAGCAGAAGGTTTGGAGGCTCCAAGTCTGAAGCTGGGTGTACTCCCGCTAGCGTCTGTCTGCAGAGACTGGTGGTGGCTTGCCACCCATTGGGGCATGTCTGTCTTGGCGCAGCCACATGGATTTCTTCTCTCTGTCTGTGCCCTACTCACTGCGCCCAGCTCTCTTCTCCTTAGAAGGATGCCCCATATTGGATTAGGAACCCCTAATCCAGATTGACCTCATTTTACCTAATCATATCTTCAGAGATCCTAGTTCCAAACAGGATCACACTCACGGGGTTTGGGGAGCGTAGGTAGGACCTGATGGTGTCTTTTCTGGGGACAACTCAGTCTGTAACTGACAGCCATCAGAAAAGTGTGGTCATGCCCCTTCTTCCTGAGTGCACAGGGTGGCATCTGACTCATCTGACCCCAGGACAAAGTGTCCACAAACATCTTCTAAGTTGGTCAGTTAGTGCCACCTAGCAAAGGCACCATGGCATTAAAAAGAGAGGTTCAGGTTACTTCTGGGCGCCATAGGGAACCTGGCTGCTATGAAAAAGGTGCAGTAAGGAAAAAAGGAATTGTTCTTGGGAAGTAACAACAAGACACAAAATTAAAAGAAACACTGCAACAGAAAGGATGATTAATGGAATGGATGGGGCAAAGCCGAAGACCAAATTAGTAACCCGGAAGACAAAGTTCAGGGAGCTTTCAGAACAAGCTTCTCAGGACACGGAGGAGGACAGTGGGAAAAGTGAGAGGGAAAGTAAAGAACCATGGACTCCCAGGCCAAGATGCTTCCCAGATGGATCTTCCCAACCTTCAAGATGTCAGGAAGAAACAACTCCTTACTTCATCTAAACTTTTCCAGAGCAGAAAAAGGCGAACCACTTTCCAACTCATTCCACAAGACTAGCGTAACTCTGATATCAAAATTGTGCAAGGGAGTCCAGAAACATATTGTAAGAATATGAAAATGGAATAGAATTTTCCCCAATAATTCATGACCGTTAATATTAGGAAATTTAATTATGTAAATAACTAGAGAAATAGATAAAAAAGAGCACAACCAGATGACGATCTGAGAAGTTGTAGAAAGAGCATTTGGTAAGATGCAATACCCTATTCAATTATGTGTGCATGGGGGCGGGAATCTCTTATTAAATCATCTAAGAAAGGAAGGAGAATTCTTTAACTTAATAGTGACTGCACCAGAAACCTTCTGTAAACATACTTAATGGCAAAATATCAGAAAAATTCCCTTTAATATCAGCCATGTCTGCTACTATTCAACATTATTTTGGAGAACCTGGACTATGCAATAAAATAAAAGAAGGAAAAAAATGAATGGCGAAGGGAGGAAAACAGGAAGGATGGGAAAATACAGAAAACTGTTATTTGAAGGTGACGTGCTTGTGCACTTTGCTGACTGGATATAAGAAAAATATACAAAACCCAACAGCTTTTCTACATATCAGTGATAGCTGCTGTAAAATATAACTGACAAAAATTTACCCACAATAGAAACAATAAGTAAAATATCTACTAATTAATTTAACAAGAAATATGTAAACCCCATCTAAATAAAACTATAAAAACCTACTGCATGTCATGAAAGATGACCAGAATAAGTGGAGAAATATATCACATTCCTGAGTGGAAAGACTTGATATGAAAATTATAAAAATTTCCACAAATTAATATATAAATTCAAGGCAATTCCAAATTAATTGCCAATGGAATTTTTGTATGGAACTTGTTAAACTTTTTCTAGATTTCAACTGGAAAATTAAATTCAAGAGCCCGGTCAAGAATATTTTGAAAAAATTGAGAGCCATATATCAAAATGCACAATAAAGCTATAATCATAAAAACAGTATGCTTTTAGTAAAGGGATATTTTTTAAGTCTGATGGGCTACAACAGAGTCCAGAAATAGGTAGACATATAAAGAAAAGTTAGTATATGTGCTGGTTTGAATGTATTCTGTCCCCCTAAATGCCATTACCTTTGATGTAATCTTGTGTGGGCACACCTATCAGTGTTAATTAGATTGTAATTCTTTCAGTGTTTCCATGGAGATGTGCCCCACCCAACTGTGGGTGATGACTCTGATTGGGTAATTTCCATGGAGGTGTTACCCCACCCATTCAGGATGGGTCTAAATTAAATCACTGGAGCCATTTAAATGAGCTGACAAACAGAAGGAACTCAGTGCAGCTGAGAATAACATTTTGAAGAGGAGCTACAGCCAAGAGGGACACTTTGAAGAACGCACTGGAACTGAGAGAGGAGCTTCAGCTTAAGGGACATTTTGGAGACGGCCTTTGAAAGCAGACTTTTGCTTTGGAGACGCTAAGAGAGGACAAATGCCCCAAGAGCAACTAAGAGTGACATTCTGGAGAGAAGCTGAAGCCTAGAGAGGAACGTCCTGGGAAGAAGCCATTCTGAAACCAGAACTTGGAGCAGACGCCAGCCACATGCCTTCCCAGCTAACAGAGGTTTTCCAGACACCATTGGCCATCCTCCAGTGAAGGTACCTGATTGCTGATGTGTTACCTTGGACACTTTATGGCCTTAAGACTGTAACTGCGTAACCAAATAAACCCCATTCATAAAAGCCAATCCATCTCTGGTGTTTTGCGTTCCAGCAGCATTAGCAAACTAGAACAGTATATTAAAAAGGTACCATTTGAAATGAGTAAGGAAAGGTGGAAATACTGTGCTAGGACAACTGGCTATCCATTTGGGGGGAAAATGGTAGTCAGATTATACCACATCCAATCTATAAAAATGTAGGTAGATTATAAGCACGTAAATATAGAATTAAGATAATAAAAGTATTCGAAGAAAATATAGAAGCATACATTGATAATCTTGGGATAAGTCTTCCTAAACATGACAGGGTCCTACAGAACACAGTGACAGAACTGTCCCTGTGTCCTTCCTGCTCTGAGCCTCCTAACCCACCCTCAGGGCCCCACACCACCCCTGGGCAGGGACCTTTGTTCGCCACCAGGTGGGCTTCCTGTTGCCAGGCTCCCCAAGTTTCCTTTGAAATGTTCTTGTCCTGTTGCTCAGAACCCAAGTTCTGTTCCTAACAGAGATAATATGATGTGCATTTAACCAGAACTTTCTGTAAACTATGGGTCACCATCTTCCCCCGTGCATTTCAGAGTCACAGATTGCCAGATGTAACAGATTCATGGATTATCTTGTCACAAAACCTTCATTTTACAGCTGAGGAAATCGAGCCCCTGGTTAATAAAGGGACTTTTGAACGCATACCTGATTCCTAGCAGATCTGCCTGAACAGGGGGCTCCTGGTTTCTAGTGCAATGCTCTTTGACCTTTCCATCTGATCACAGCCTTTGGCCTAATCCACAAGTGGGTAATTTCAGGTCAGGTAAGGAGGCTGATTACAGAGAAAATTTAGGCCAAGCGGAGTCATATTCCAAATCACAGTTGAAGTAGGAGGACTTTATAATCAAAATATAGATTAAACTGTATCACTTCATTCAAGTGCCTACCCAGACCTTTATATTATCCTTTTAATCAAAGCACCTGAGAGCCAGGTGAGGGCAACAGGTATAGGCAGATCATGTGCCTTTGTTCTTCCTGTCTGAGCTTCATATTAGCATTTCACCCAGTGGGTGTGTTGGGGGGGTGGGGGGGGGTTAGGGACGGTATCTGGGGCTTGGTAATATGTCACGAAATCATAAAGTTGAGCTTTTTATATTTTCCTAATGAGAGGAAAGTTATTGTAACTATAAACTAAATTTTACTGCTTCAATCATAGTAACCATGAAATAATCCTCAAACACCTTTCAAGATAGTTGAGAATTACTATTCCAGATGATTTATGTTTACACTTTTAAAGCACATCTTAAGAAAAAAAAACAAAAACAAACAATTCCTAAAAAAAAAAGAAAAAAAAAATCTTCCAGAAGAGAACAGGACACAGGTTAGATAAACTGCAGGCCCCATGGGTTATGAGGAAGTCTGAATTGGTGTCATATTTCTTAAAAGGACTAAAATAAAGGAACCCAGGAGACACAGTAAAAACTAAAACAAGACCAGTTGCACTACTGACAAAGCTGTGAAAAACTCCTTGATCCAGCTGGATGGATTTAGCAGCTCAGAAGAGAATTGAAGGAGAAAAAAATGAAAGAGTAGAGGCATGCAAAGACAACGATGAAAGAAAATGGAGGAAAACACCTGCACTCAACCTCATCTGCAAGCTAGAGAGGGCCGGGCGCATTTGGGGGCTGCCACCATACCCCAGCCATATAGCTTCATGCTAGACGAAGACATCAGAGTGAAGGCACTTGGCACCAGGCAGCTTCTGGCCAGGAATTTTACGTTTAGAAATGTAAGACCCAGTACACTGAAGGAATTCTCGCTCCTGCCAGAGGACCATTCTCTTGCCCTGAAGCCATGGGACAAACGATCCTGAATACCATTTGCCTTCTGTGCATCTGTTGTCTAAATCAATGGAGAAGCTGGAAGGAGAGACGCTGAATTTTGGCCCTTAGCAAAAGGGTACATTTTACTGTTGTAATGACAGTCTTGGCAGAACAGGGCATTCTTACTTGAAATGTCTCTGCCATACTGAGAGATCTGTTCAACATAACCTGCCTCTGGCTCAAATGAAGGCACCATCAGTTCTGAGTTTTTAACACGCAGTCCACGATGTGAAAACTTAAAGAGCAGACTGTTTCTTGGATAATCCCACATTACGAATGGCTGTCTCTGACTACCTTTCAGCATTTTAAAAGGTTTTGTTTTCATCTGAGTTCTCTGTCCATTTGAATGTTCTAGTACCAAAATGTTCCTCTCTAAATCACTGTTCTTAAAATCTTTGTTCTCATTATTTAAATGAAGCCTAATTGAAAGCGAAATTGCTTTTGTGTGCAGTATATATACATAATGATACCAAAAAGGGAACTCGTGCTTTCTATCAAAGATGTACATACAGCTCACTATTTCAAAGGTGCACCAAAGCAATGATGTCAGAGGGCCTGAGGCAACTTTTAACCATGTCTGTAGTCCCATGATTCTGGAGGATACAACAGACACTTTGAGCACTCGGGCCACATCGCCATCGCTAAGGCGCTGCAAAATCTGTGGGACAGAGGATGTCCACACTTCCATTTGTGGTTCCTAGGGGCGCCTGCCGAGACACCTGCCCTGAGGACGTGCAAAACGTGAATTAGACCTCACGGCACCCAGCGTATCCTATGCTGCACGCCCTAGTCAAACTGCGTTCGGAAAAAAAGGTCACGACTTGCTTTAACTGTTGGGAGCGGACGTTGCTTCAAGTCTAGACTCACTGAAATATCGTCCCCAAACCACTTTCCAACCAGATCGCTATCACCATCAAAACTGTGTCTGACCAATTCCAGGTAATGATTCCAATGGTGCCGGAGTATGCACAGACAGAGGGAAGACACCAGTAGCCATTTTCAGATGCTACTTTATTTTCACAACAATGTCCAACTTGTAAATTCATCTATCACTGACGCCTCTGCAGCTGTCCCCGGCCCCCCCCACACACACACACACAACCCCCTACCCCAACGGCAGTATCAGTGGTTGGGGTTTTCTGCAACCATTTCCCACTTCCCTTGGCACTGTATGGCCACTACCACCTGCGACTCATAACAGCACGTGGGAAGACCTTTCCACTGCACTAATTAAACCAGAGAATTTTTAAAAAATACACACCACCTACCCCAAGTTCTCAAAAGCTCAATAGTATGATTTAAATATTTTAAAACTAAAAGTAAGTACCTGAAATTGGCATTTCCTACAAAAGCAATTTGATTCACTGTACTGAGAATCAGGATCACATCTCCAAGAAACCAGGCAGCTCGTCTCCAAAAGACCAACAATTTCAGCTCCCAGTGTAACGCCTATGACACTTTCTCAATATGTAAAATAAGGGATTGAACTAGGGGATCCTTTAACGTTCACTGCTGGATCTGTAAAAACCGCTTATTACCTCTTTAGTACAATAAAAATGAAAGAAATTGGGTAGCAAAGTTGTCAAAGGGGAAAGAGAGAAAGTGTTTTTATACAACCCTTATTTAAGCATGCCATTCTTCATTTAAACTAAAAACCAAGAAAAAAATTCAGATTTGTGAAAGCAATTGGGCAAAGCGGACAAAATTATTGATTTTTTTTTTTTTTTGCTTTCTCAAAACTCACAATTATAAATATCAGTTCTAATAGGAAACAAGAACAGAAGCTTCCAAAACTTAAAAGTTTCAAAATTTTGGACTAGAAGGAAACAAATATTATCCCGAGTAAAAATCCTTTTACATCAACAAGACATATTTTGACATAGAAAAATACCTGTTTAATTTTAGAAACAAAATAGGGAGGCAGAAGGGAAAAACTAACTGCAACTAACTGGGGCGGCAGTGGGGGTGGGGGAAGAAACCACTTCCATCTTCATTAAATGGAATGTCTTATTATTTACACAGACAGTAAAAACTTTGACATCCTTTTTAGTCCTAGGCTGAAGAGGTGTCAGTGGATCTCATTTGGTCTTGTTAGTGTGTAAACAGTTCACAAGCCTCACTAAATTTAGAATTACTGGGAGTTACACACATATATTTCTCATACATAGGAGAAGGAAAAAAAGACCCTTTTATGCCAGCTTTGAGTTTGGCTTGAATTTTTATGGCTTATTTAGAAGCTCCAGGGAATGAGAAAGTCTCTTAATGGAAATATTGACACAGTCTTAAATATAGTGACATGAACAAGCACTTCTATGAAACTGCACCAGCCTGGGAGTGACAATTCAGGCCAGTCTGCAATGCACGGAGCCCCAAAAAATCAATTACGATCGATTCAGTGTTAAATGCCTATGGAACAATAATGCTAACATATAGAGAATGCCTCTGCACAGTCAAATTTTCATGTTGAAAAATTTGTTTTTAATAGGAATATATGTAAAAGGTATGGGATACTTACTCTTCTACATGAAAGAGAGAGAAAGTGTAAAGTTTCTGCATATACTTCTCCTTGATTCTGGCATATAAGTAAAAAATCATCATTCTTAAAAATGTCAAAGGTGTCTTGGTAACTCTGACACTGAAAGTGGTCACCGTTAGCACAGAGGAAGAGACATTTAAATCAGTGGGTCTAAATCTGAATTTTATTTAAGTCTCATTGAAACGGCTCTGTCCTAGACAGATCGACAATAAATACCATTACATAGTGAAGTCAAATTTATAAAAGTCCACCAGTTTTCATTTGTCTATCTGCTATGTTTTTATTCTCTGCTGGCTCTTCTTTAACCTTGCTAACGTTTGCCCTTTACCCTTGAAATTTCTCTGGAAATCACCCTTTTAGTGAATGTCTGCTTAGTTTCATTTTATACTTTCTAAGATTTTATTCGGAATATTTATAATATCTCATTGTTTAAAGCTTTATTTTGTTTTGGTTTTGTTTTTTCCTCTGGTTTTTATTTTTTTTACATTGGCCTTTTTTTTTAATCCAATTTAAACTCCGGGACTCTTTCTCTATTCATATTCACGGACATAGATCAACATATAAATATGTACATTAAAATGCCTTTCCTGATTTAAGAGGCAGACAGACTAAACCATTATAACACTAACTCATTCACTGAACAAACATTTATGGAGCAAATATGTGAAAAACACTGCATGAAGTGGTACAGGGACCATAAAAATCACTAAAGCTCCATTTCAAGGCCTCAAAAAGCTTTTAATCCAAACGAGGTAGCTAGTGACAGCCCAAAGGAAGAGAGAGAACGCAGTAGTATTTTAAAAAACAGTTTGTCTACATTCAGACATAAATTTGATTTTCTTTTTTTTTTTTTTTTTGCCTTCCTTCTTAGGTACCACACAAGGGAAACATAATATAAAAGGACAAAAATGTCAGGTCAGGACCAATTGCAACCCTGAAGAGTTTGTGTATTTTCTTAGCTTGACTGCATTATACTTTCTATTTTTTTTGTAAGCCATGTTGTTATACATTTGTTCTATATATCAGCACCTACATTTAGACTTTTTCTGGCCCTCGCGTGACACCAAATGACAAAGAAAAGTGACTGCACAGCCATCCCTACAGGACTCAGCAAATTGCTCATGCCAATATTTCTTCTTTTTTTCTCTTTTTGTCTGCCATTAATCTCTCAGTTCTTAATAGTGGGTGAAATACATGCAATTTCATTTAAATTTTGCAAGTGAATCTTTGTAAAGAAAATTTAATTTTCAAAAAGAAAGTTAATTTGAATTTAAGAAATTATTCCTGTAAATGTGTTTGCCATCATCGTCACTGATATTTATTAGGAATCTATGATGTTCAGAATAGTGCTTACACTTTCATATTTCTATAGTTAATCCCATGCATACCCAAAGGTCAGAAGTTTTACAAATCTCATTTAAATGATTACTGCTTTGAAATAAGTAATTAGGAAAGAACTTTTCAAAAGGAGGCTATCAAAAAGACATCCTTCTTTGCTCAAAGGAGTTTGGGGCAGTTTAGGATTGTGGTTAACCCTAAGTTTACTGGTTTGAAAGTTGGATAAACAGAAAAGAAGCAATAGGAGGAAGGAGTTTAGAGAAGAAAAAGGATGTTAGAGCACATCCCAAAACCTGTTTTTAATATTTAAAGGTTAGGAGAGCAAAAAACTCTGTATTTTTAAAATTGGAACTTCAACTTCTGCTATCTGGAAAACACATTCCCAGATGGTGTCTGATAAGTGAGGTATTATAGTAGTAAAGACACAAGACAAGAAAGCTTGGATAACCTTTCAAGGATCCTTTAAATGTCACTAACTGGGCTGGCCACGGAGGGTTTTATTATTTTCCGCGGCAGTCCATCAACAGTCATTTATATGCCAGGAAAAGAATGTCTGGAATAATCCAAAATGGCAAAGCTTAATTCTTTCACTGAAAACAAGGACGTGACAAACACACAAAGGGAACTAAAGTAAGAAAAAAGTAGCTAAAGTAGACTCACTGGTCAATAAAACCCCACAGGAAAACCTGGCCAGCGCACGGACACACTCACCCCATCCTTGGGGCTGCATCTGAACGCAGTCCCCACCCCTCCTGAGCGCCATGAAGCTTTCTTCAAACTACTTCCAAATAACAAGACCTGAAACTGATGAAACAGATAAACGAGGGGAAGATGATTCACTGTTAAGAAGGATCTGCCAAGGGTTCCCTTAATTCTTTCTTCGGCTGCATTTAAATGTTGAGAATGGGCCCCAGCAGGGGGCCCCCAGGGAGCTCTAACAGGCTCTTAATCATATTTCTGCTTGTGGAACAAATGCATGAGGCTAGCCCCTCACCCATGACGGATGCTCTGCCAGAAGGGTCCTGGTTAGGTCAGTTGGGTAGAACCAAAAATTCATGTCTCCCAAGAATCCATGTGGTAAGTTGAGGTTAAATCGCAGGCTACCCCAATCGTCAGCAAACCTGGATTTTACTACTGAAAATGCCAGCTTAAATTCCTAAGGAACATGAGCGTGCAGAAGAGAGAGAGGAAAAGAACATTTTCTCCCCCTGGGGTCTTCACCAGTGAAGAAGTGATGTTTGAAAATGGCAGCTGGCATTAGTCTCCTTCCCAAGCTTTCTTTGTACTCCCTACTGCCTCTTTCCACACTAACCAAAATGCCCACTTCTCTCATTTTACCCCCATTCCCCAGGTGTGGCAGGCCAGCCACATGGAGCCCACCTCCCAAAGCATCCCATGCATCAAAGAAACAACTTCTTTTTTCTCTCCACCGAAATCACCATTTCTTCAGGGATATTCACCTCAGTCAAGTGGAAGGGGAGCTAATCCGATTAATTCACCCTCAAAGAAGAGTCCTTTCCGTTTAGATACCTGTTACACCAGATATATTGAATTAAGAGGCGTTTTAAACAATTTAACAAGATGAAGCTTAAAACTGCCGTCTTGTGGGAGAGGGCAAAATGGATCAAGTATGTCTCCACCAGGGTCTATAAAGAGGCCGTTGATCATATGGGAGCTGCAGAAAGAAAGAACTTAATAGGAACTCGTCCTCAAACTGAGTCAAAGAAGGGAGTGCCACCCGTTTTCTTTCAAGACTTGCTCGATTTTTCCCTCATCAGTACACTTCTTAGGAGCCTCTCCTTTCTCCATCAGCAGATAAGAGAATTTAGTAGGCTTGGTTCAGAGGATAAACCAAACTAACTCCAAGACAGGAAAGACTACACTGAGGATTCACTGTGAAACACGCCTCAGATGCGCAGTGACTTCTCCATGGATGGTCCCCAAGGAGGCTGCCAAGAAAAGCATCTGGAGAATTCGAGCCTGATTCCACATGAATGGAGGTGGTCAGTGTAGCCAAGAGTTCTTATCCTGACGCCTCTGAGAGAGGACCCACCCAGGGGTCCGGGCCTGAGGTCAGGCTGTAATGGGAACCCACTCTGCCAAACACCTGAAAATTATCATCTGTTCATCTAACATGATGAAAATGGATTGTAATTTTAATTGAGATGACTTGGTAACGAATGGCACCGAGAGACCGACTATCCTTCGTGTTACTTGCATTTAGCAGCAATCATCTTAATTATTCTGATCAATGCTAATGTCATAATTACTGCTGCCACAAGTATTTCCACCAATGTTTACTGAGAGTCTATGGCGACCTCAGCCCCATTCCAGAGAAATGCTCAAAGTCTGCATAAATTCAATAAAAATGTGTTTGTATCTGCTTGGATGGTTTCTAGTAATAACTTCCATTAGGATTGCTACTTTATAATCGGGCAAGCTTCTCTTTCCTAGAATTTAATAAGGAAAAAGGAATTGAAATTCAGTGATTCATTTTCCTTCCACACACCAACTCTCTCATTTGGCTTCTTGATTCGATACTTTTAAGTGAAGTACACTGTGAGGTAACAACTCTTTTACAATAGATACAAGTATAAAATTTCTTAGCAGAGATAAATCAATAAATTGTACTTAAAGTGATCTGTTCTTGAAGAGGAATTTAAAAGTGAAAATCTTTGTACTATGGCAGAACTGGTTTTTTTTTGGGGGGGAGGGGTGAAGGCATATTAATAGCAGTTGATTTCTATTTAGGCGAGGAAAGATATAACCAGAAGGAATTGAAGGAATTCGGAATAAATGTGTTACGCCAGAGAAAACCACAGCAGTTACTCAGAAAGTATTTATTGAAATCCCCTTTTCTACTGTTTATGCATGTGTTAAACCTAGCTACAATAGCAGCAGCATTGCCAGTCACTTTCCATACAACAGAGCCACTTGTTGTTTTGGTCTGAAACTCAGAAGACTACCAGCCTTTTTTAATTCTCCATCCACAAAAACAACAACAACAAAATAGTCTGTGCTTTTTAAGTTTATACACATGTAGAAAAACTCAGAAGTTTACATGCCTACACTGCTTTCTCACTACTTACATAACTTTTTAAAAAAGTGTTTTATTTAAAAAGAAAACTTGGCAAATGACTAGTTCATAATATGGACCAAGTGTATTTGGAATGCCTTCATAAAAATAAATGACCAAGAAACTTAACTTTGAAAAGCATCAACTCTGCAGGCCCACATTCCCTTTTGGCCATTCTATTCTGCCACCTTTAAAAAGAGCATGCATTTTCAGAAGTATCACCATACCAGGTAAATTTCATAGACATATGACCTTGCTTCTACTGAGTAACATACAGACATTTATTAAAAAGTTGAAAAGAAACAACAGATCTTCAACTACCCTACCTCATCAAAAGTAATTTCTTCCCTCTGCCCCCCCCAAAACCTATCTTGTTCTTGTCCAAAACATTTGTGTTGTCTTAATTTTATTCAGTTTTTCCACAGTTTTGAATTATTTTTCACCTACCTTTATATTAGCAATACTTCTCATGTTGTTTCATAGCCAGAATCAGTTTCACAAAGAAAAATTTTGACTTTTATGCTATCTTACTGTAGTTTGGGATTAGGATAACATTTACATTTTTTAAAAAAACTGATAGACTTTTCATATTTTATATACCCCAGCAAAACTTATAAAACACAGAAATTAATTATTTCTTAAAAGTTTGAAAAGAAAATATTACCAATGAATCTATCAAGACACATTTTTGGGGTGACTGGTTTATTAATAATCTTATTCACTTTTCCTGAGTCTTTGGCTGTTTTTAGTTAAGAATTTATAATCCTATTTGTGTAGACAACACCAATTCATTTTATTCAATATTTAAATATATTATCAAACAATTTTGCATATTACTTCCTTATCATAATTTTAAAAAACCTTTTTTCCTTAGTAATAATTTGTATTGATTGATGTATTTCCCTTCTCATCTCCAACTTTAACTTGTGTCAGTTTTTGCTTGTTTATTTTATTATTGCTTGCAAAGACCCAATTCTTGATTTATCTGTTTTTCAGCTTTCCACTTCACCTTCTTCGTCTCATTTTTTATTCTATTTTCAGTTATCTGTATTTGGATGTCTTGGTTTTTTTCCTTTCTCTGAAAATAAACCTTCATACAGCTCTGAATTACCTTTAAATTCTGCTCTAGTCACACTGCTGAGATCTTAATATGTAGTTTTTCCATTTTCATTATTTACTACATAGTCTTATTGTGCCTTTTACTTCTTTACAGCTCCAGTTATTACTTAGAAGACTATTTTCATATTTCTGAATGTTTGGAGGTTAGAGGTGGAGAAGTGAACAGAGAGTGAGGCTGATTTAAATTTTTGAACATTTTATTGAGAATTTATCTGAATCCCCATAAATCTTGTACCTAGTCTGTAGAAGCATGAAATTCAAATTACTAGCTAAATAATTTAATGCATGTATTAAACAGACCAGATCAGGTTCCTTTGCAAGGGCCTATTGTTCACCTACCACATACTTTGAAATTATGAGAACTACAGGTCATAACATTTGTGCAGTATTTAGCACAGGTCCTAGCCCACCAAACTACCCAACAAATGGCTGGTGGCAGTAGTTGTAAAATAATGCCAATAAGAGGAGTCTACTAGTAGAAAGGTGCCTCCTACATGTTGTGCAGGCTCAGTTGCACTGCTGATCTAAAGAGTAACCAGCTATGTGCTTTGGGTCTAAGATTTCTTATCTGTGACACACCACAGTTGGATCAGATGCTTTCTGAAGTAACTTCCAGCTCTAAAATTCAGAATATCATTTATTGGCATTTTCAAGACACAGACTTGCTCTACACTGGATGCACATAAGGCACAGCCCTTAATCCTAAGCAACTCGCTCAAACCCTAATTCAGAGCAAAGGTCTCTGAGGACTGAGATCACGATACAAAAAAATTTGCCAGACTTGCAACTCCCATTGAAAGTCTGGGGCAGGTAGGGATTGATTCATTATATATGGAATGGAAGTAAAATTTTCAAACTTGTGCTTACCAGGAATGAAAGAAAAATTTCTAAAGCAATTTTAAGCCAGACCCTCTTTTTTCCTTCCTGAAAGCCGCGACACCCATGCTAATTTGTGTTCATTTCCCAGCAGTATCAGCAATCAAAAAATTTAAGTGAAAAGACTAATGCAAAGTAATGCCTCGCTACATCCAGGACATTCCTCCATTATAATTATGCATAAATGCCACCTCTAAAAAACTTATCATTATGATGAGAAATTATCATGAAGAATGAAAGTCTAATCATTACTACTAAGAATGAAAATTCCCCAGTGTCTGCAAAACCATCATCTACCAACAAAATACTGATTGGCAATTAAAAACAAAACAAAGCTTTGAAACTGAATTATGGGCAATAGATGAATAACCAATGCAAAAGCAATACAAATTACGCCATTTTACCTGCACCCCCCAAAAACAAATAAATAAACCCTTACTGAAGTTTTAATTCTCTTGCATACAGGGTATGGTGGTAACTGCCATAAAAAGCCCAGACTCACCTGAACGATAGATGAAGTTGCCTTCGGTTTCCGAGGATGACGATGGAGACACCAGTTCTTCCTCAAATTCATTGGAGCTAAATGACCCTGAATGGTTCCTTTGCCTGGTTTTCCCCATCATGGCGGCGTTTGTGGCCATGACATGTCTCAAAGAGTCATTAAGGTAACGGTTCAACAAGCTGCTCTTGTACTTTGGGGGTGACACGTAGTCCTCGTTGGCACCTGACTCTGGTCTCACACCAGCTTTTATCACCGAACTCTCGCTTTTCATCACAGGGTGGTGAACTGGCTTGTTATAGCCTCCCTCATTCATGTGGTTTCTTGGAGGATTCTCTCCATCTAAGGCAGACAAATATCCTTAAGTAGCATTTATCCATACTTTTACCCAACCACTCAATTGTTATATTTAATCATGTAAAACATACAAAGGAAAAATATTTAAGGTGTAAAAAATTATCTGTGCCATCCAGGATTATGAATGCAGGAATTGTATGTCATTTCCCCATATGGTAGTTTAATTTTAATGGATTTTACAGAAAATGCTATTCGGACACATGATAAATCCATAAACAAGAGAAAAAGGCCATAATTCTGTTGGTCATTTGCAGTATTGTAAAAGTGAAGTTACATCATGCAATAAAAAAAATCCGTTACGGCACCACCGTGTTTTATGAGATCAAACCTAAAAACAATAATTGAGATGAAGCAAAGAAAATGAAATAAAAGTACAAACACACCTTCAGAACAGGAATCATCACTGCTTACGCTGAGCCGCTCAGCATTTCCTTGAACATACTTGTTGTATAATTTTATCCTTAAAGCCCAGCTTAAATCTGGCTGCCGAACAGTATTCTTAAGCCGACGTCTTGCGTTAGCAAACCAATTTGACACCTAAAAAAGTATTAGTTTTCAATTAACAAAACATAAAAATGTAACCCATCATAGGATTATTTTCCCATTATTCTCTCAGCATCTCTAATGGTTAAATATACTCAGGACTTAATGGTACCGGATACTCATATTTCCATGGTCATTCACTTATTCAGCAAGCACATTGAGCGCTTGCTACAGAGATTGAATACTTTCTATATTATGGGAATTAAACAAATGAAGAGACCTTGCCATCAAGAAAGTTTCAGTCTACTATGCGAGGTGGGACAGTATACAAAGAACACTTTTATATAGGACATAATGTGATGAATGCACAAGGGGCATGAAAATAAAATGACAGAGGAGTTTAAAGGAAGAAGGCACTACCTACATGGGACTCAAGATGGCATAAGGAATTCAGGCTGGGCTCTGGAAGAAAGGCAGAACATGGCAGGGAGAGGGGGCAGGTAAGTGTATTCCCAATAATGAGGACACGGGAACCAATATAAGTCAAATTCAGGAGACTCTGTGGTGGCTGAAGAAGAGAACACATTAAAGAAGGGCTTGGCCGATCAAACCCATGTAACCAAGAGATGGGTGGCACCATTTTGAGAAAGAAAGAAAGTGATGAAAGTGAAAGAAAGTGATGCGTTTAGACGGGGGAAAGTTTAGTCTGAGGTGTGAGGAAAGCCAACAGGGAGACATTTAGCAAGAAAATAAAAATATATGTGGCACATAGTAGGGAGATCAGATGTGGGAGTCCAGCAGAGGTGAGAAATGAAGCTGGGAGAGTAAGCAGAAAAGAAAGGGGGTCAAGGACTGAGCTTCAGAAACCACCACCAGTTAAGGAGGCAGGACTATAAAAAAAAAAAAGCTAAAAATGCAGTCAGAGATAGAGCAATTAGAGAAGTGGGGGAGAGAAAAAAAGGCAAATAGCATTGCTCTTTAAGTTGGAAGTCAAGTGCTTCCAAAGCAAATATATGATGGCAGAGAAATGAAGAAAACACCCAAAAATAAAGAAAAATTATTCTCATCTTTTTTTAAGGTGCTATTGGATTTCTAGAGGCTAAAATAGTACTTGAGGTTTTTTCCTATTAGTATATATGTATATTGTTTAAAAACTGAAAGGGCAATATTTGTCCTTAAAAGAATGAAATGCGGAAAGAGAATTAAACATCTTTCTGCCAATTTGTTCCAGAACATGATTCCATGTTACTATAATAATTTATGTGGCAGTGTTTGCACTGGAAGTTTCTTTTTTGTTTTTCCATATTTATACTATAAATACACTTATTTTTTGCATGTTGCTCAAGCCCGAATTATTGAATGGACTTCCAGTGAATTCTACTTAAACAAACAAAAACTACAACTTTTCCCCACGTCCCCATGAGTAAAACACCATAGCTTTCCCCAGTTTATATAACGATGACCTACTCAATATTGCCTCCTTTGCATCTTAAACAAGTAATGGTCCTTTCAAATTATGTGCAGTCATGTAATATCTCACCATGGCATTTCAAAAGTCTTCATCTTCTTCAAATCCTCTCCCTGTCAAGCTGTTGTGCTATTACTACTATGAGTCACTCTGATTTTAAATTCTCAGTCTTCTGTATCCTCCATAGACTGACAACTCCCGGGACTATTCATTTCACAAAAATATACCGAGTAGCTCCTGTGCTTTAGCCACTGTGTTAGGTGCTGGAAATGGAAAAGCTTGTCCCTGGGATGCCCAGACGGAACAGCAGTGAAGAATTAGACGTGAACATTCAAGGCAGAACATTCCCTACAGAAGCATCAACTTGCTGCCAAAACGTTCATTCCAGGCCTGGTTACTAGTAACCAGGAATTTAAGAAAATCCTTCATTCTAACTTCTTTATCTTCCCCTGTACTCTTGAATTGATCTGAACAACCATCATTACATTCAGGTGTCGATGCATCATTTTGATTTAATCACTAAGCTTCTTCAAATTCTCATTAAAATCCATTATCGTATAAACGTGGTATCATGGAAAGGGACCTAGTTTCCTGCTCTGTAGCTACCAAAAACATGCTGTGTGACATTAGCAGAGTCACTCAACCTTCCTGAACTTTAAATCCTTCATCTATAAAATGGCAGGGCTCCATCAGATGGTTGAGTTCTTGGCCAACTCTAAAAACTAAGAGCTATGAACACAGCTCAAACGCCCCTAACAGGACTGATAGTTCTCTTTTATGGTTGGTACTATCCTGCCTTCTGCTCTTGACCACTCCTCTCTAGCAATCAGATATGTGTTTCTCATTCTCTGCTCCTCCCATGAACAGAGGACAGCTTGCCACTTTCCCTATGCACCCACCACTCAAATTCATTAGAACCCAACCCCAAACCTTCTTTACCAAACAGCACAGAATTCAGACTAAGCTTAGAACTTAACACAACCACCCCATGGTACAGTGTAAAATCAAATTTCAGGAAACTCTTCACATAATAAAAATGCAATGGCCCTCTATTTTAAAAACATATACTTATTACACTATAATCCTAACATAAAAAACTGGTAGCTTTAAATGTTATGGTAGGATAAGCTAGCTTTTCTATTGTTTTATGTACTTGTAATTCTTATCATATTTTAATAGTTACACACCAGGAGATTTTTCAGAAAAATTTGCTGCAGTCTAACATAGACTGTTTCTAAACTGATATCGTAAGTTTGACTGGCATCCAATCTGCTGATTTATTTACTCAACCGATATATTATTACCAGAAATTTACAACTATAACCTAAAAGCTGGCTATAGTCCTCAGTGTTTAATATCTACTGCATTAAGTTGTGCAAACAGCAGACAAATAGTTGGTTAACTAATTTGCATAAATAATTTTTTTTCAATTTTTTTCCTGATGAAGTAATGCAAACTCCATCTGTTTCACTGAAGATAAAAACATCAGTTTAGATTTTCAATCTATAACCAACTTGGATTCCTTCAGCTTGTCATTCAGAGTCTCTTTAAATTCTATGTTAGAGGCCTCCTTACCAAGGGTAGGTTCTGGAACAGCATTTTAATGTCATCTTCAGAGCTTTAAAAACCCTGTATTTTATAGTGAATGCTTAGGGAACCCAATCTCTAGAAGCTGGAAGAGAAAATTAAGTAAATTTCATCAGACTAGCAAAGGTGTTGCCATTGCACATACTGACAGAGCGGTCATTGGAGCCAGCCCAAAGGGGTACACTGGCCTCTGTTCACCTACAAATACACTGAATTGATAAACTTTTTCTGGTTTATTCAATGGAAATATGGAGCACGTCATTTCCACAAATCAAAGCACTTGGAATAATGCAGAAGGCGCAATCTGAGATTTTGTCTGAATATTTAACAGCCGCTATAAGCTTTGCAGTTGTTAACTGGGTTGCACATCTCAGCAGAAACACTCAACCCAAGTGAAACCACACACATATCAACACAGGAGGCACGATGTGCAACACAGCAGTTCTAACCAAACGGTACATGGACATAGAACAGGAATTGGAAACTTCTACTTTAAGAGGAGGAAATATTAGCATCCAATCATTTTAATGTAACCTCAGACTCGATCTGCACTATACTCTTTATTACGGTCATGAAAGAAATCATCCCAAGAATACAATTCACTATTATACTCCAGAAAAACTATAAATCTATTTAAAGTATATAAAAGCGTGAACAATGGGAAATATTGAAACCAGATTCAGCCCCCATCTACCTTTCTTTTAAAAGCTTATTCAAAGACAATTATTCCTTGGTAAGCTTCCTATCTTATAATATTATAAAATACCAATAGCATTCCACAATATATTATTCCACAATAAAGCTGTTTATATTTTGGGAGGACAGAGTGTGTTTTCATAATGTTTGTATAATGGACAGTGATAGGATCCAAGCACAGTGGAATGTTTTGCTTGGTTAAAATCAAGACACAACCTAAACTCATCTTCTCGTTCATTTTATAAAAATGCTTACTCTCATCAGGAAATAAAATGTCAGATTGACAATGCAAATGAAAGTCAAGCATAGTCACAGTAAATTAAGATAAGCTGCCAAGTCTACTGAGTAGAAATAAATGAAAGTTGGATAAATGGTTCTTTCTGCTTCATTTTAAGGAATGAAAGAATGTAGCTGTTAATGCCCTTGGGGCTTCTATTTATCAGAAAAAGTACTATGGAAGTCCTAAAAAGTATTTCTTCCACTAAAATTTAAGCTTTTTATTTCTGGGTTTCAAGGGAGCTTGCTGTCCAGGTTCCTACCCTTCCTTATTCATTGAAGAGTAGTGAAATATGGCATAATTACATCTTAAGAAAAGTTTGACAGTTTGACACACAACCAAAAGGAAAATGCTCAGTGTAAAAGACATTCACAAAATATAAGATACTGCTGTAGTTAAGAAATAAAGCAATTATGCTGATAGCTTGTTAATTTAAGCCAGGGGAACAAAAGATAGGAGGCATTGCACTAAACAAGAGACAGGAATTTGGAGACAGAAAAAAAGGGGAATACACCAGATTTGTCTTTAAACATAAAAATATGACACATTTCCAGATACTTCTAAAATGAGTTATACTTGTGCTTGTGCTCTGCAAAACCATCCTATGACACTCAAGATAACAGGCTGCCCTCTGTGTACTTCTTCCAGTGGGACAGAGTTTAAAGCTAGAACAACTTTGTCAGATCTCATGACATCCTCTGGTTGTCAGGAAGGTGTTCTGGAAAGCTGCGTGGTGTTCTCAAAGGGATTTATTCACTCTACAAATAGGCAATGTGGAAAGCACAGGACTGGGATGCTCCAGAGATAGGAAGATGAATAAGACAGGAGCACCCTCCTCCAGGCCTGACTCCACAGGAGCAGTTTATGCCCTGGGAGAAGCTGACTCAGTAAATGGGGGTCTAACTGGCAGAGATCAAAAGCTTTATTCAAATCCCCCCAAAGCGTACAGTATTTACATAATATATTTGATTTCTCAGAGAGTCAGAATTTGCTTTGAATGAGCAAAGTATTTTTGACTTACACAAACACCTCCCCTGTGTGAGTGTGTGTGTGTGGGTGTGTGTATAAACATATAATAAATATATATAATTTATTTACTTAAAGACATTGCATTGGCCTAATTGAAAAAAAAATGGACCTTAAAATATATAGATTATATACATGGTCCTTTGGTTATTCTAAACATTTTGATTTTTCCACTTTTTACCCCTCTAAAATTCCAGAAATCAACTTCATTTACTGTACAACTTGGAAATCCTTATACAGGTATCACTTAATATGATAAAAAATTATCTTTGCTCCACTTAAAAAGTAAGTCTTTCTGCACATTTTTATTTTCTGAAGACTAGTGCAAGAAAAAGAAAAAGATTATGAATAGAAAGGGAATTTTGTGTAAATGAGAAAAATATAACAGCTTTACCAATAATGCAAAAAAATGTGAAAAAATTATTTGTATTTGAGCTATCATATACGGTAAGAGATAATTCTACTGTGTTAAAATTATAACTACTTGTATAGCAGTTCAACAAAACTACGAAGAAAATTTAAATGTCTCCGATAATGACAAATGTTAATTTTCCCAATTAAAAAATGCCTTAAGATACATCCTAAATATTATTTGCTTTCTGCATGAAAGAATGCCAAGCATTAAATATGGAACTATATAACCTATCAAAATAAACTAATGTGTTATTGTTGGCGTCACTGTGAAATATCCAAATAGCTCTATATTTCAAAATAAATAGCATACCTGTTTAAACTGAATTTTGCCAACATGCATTTACTTGCAAAAGTCAAGTTTTTCTAACCTTGAATAATTAATTTTAAAACTACTTTCGTAAATCATCGAAAAGTTAATAGCTTTATGTTACACAGATATTAAGCCAAGAAGACTAAATTAATTTTCCCCTCCAGTGCTGCAGCAAATCACTATTAATACTATTGCCTGTTAAATATGAAGGAAAACAGATGTTTTTCTCTACAATTGTATTCTGAAAATAAGCAGACAAATGTACATGAAAATTCTGGTAAGCCTGAATACAAGTCAACTTTCATTTCCAGTATTTCCTAAATGACAATTTTAAATACCCTGGAAAGCAACAAATAGTCAAAATTTGCTTTCTACACCAACCTTCCCCTTACTGTAAATTAATGAAATGGCCAAAATTCCACAAATGCAGTGATGGAATGCTACTATAAAACACATCCAACTTAGCAGCCCATCTTAGCCCATCTTAGCTCCTCCTCCTTTTCCTGAACAAATTTATTCTTTTTCATATCACCATGTCTATTAAAGGAAACAGTGGCCTGATGGAAATGGCATTTGATCCGGAATTATATCATTTTATTTCCAAGCCCATCTCTGCCCCTATCAACACTTAATTTCCAAGGGCCTTGGTTATGTCATCTGAAGGGAACTGATAACTGCTCTACCTCACCATATCTGTCAATTATCAACTAAGATTCTGTAGAGAGAGGACAGTCAAATGCACACAAGTGCTGTTCCCTAGAAGGGAAACAAACCTGCACCATTTCACTGCACATAACAAAGTAAAACAACCATGTGAGCTCTGCCTCCTCCTCCTAAGGCCAGCTGACACATGCAAGCAGCACATTCTGTGGATTATGATATCTCCTATTAATATATTATATACATAAACACACATACACAACATATACATCCCCAAACCACTTCTTGCCCTTCCACTCCATCCCCTAGCTCTGTAGTAATGGTGATTCTGGAAGTTACTCCATATGTGAATTTAGGGACCCTAAAAAAGGGCTCCATTCTGTATGGTTCTCCAAGTGGGGTCCAAGGCCAGAAGTTTCAGCATCTGCAAACTCGTTAGAAATGTAAATTCTTGGCACTCCATCCCCCCACCCCACCCACCCCCAATCAGAAACTGTTTTAACTACCCCTCCAGGCAATTCTGATCGCCCTAAAGCTTGAAAATCACTGCGGGTGGTAACATCTGTATACATGTACATACGGTTCGTGAGCCCATATTCGCAGCCACCTTCCCCAACTCCGCAATTAACTTTCTACGCCCCTCCCCCGCCCCACATCCTGCAGGCCCCCCTGGACACAGCAATTGCGCCAAGACAGAGGGGAGCCCCAGAAACTCCTTGCCGGCCACAGACCAGCTCTGCACCTGTGCCAACCCCTCATCATTCTTCACAGCAGGAAGGAGCCGTCCGAGCATCGGGGTCGCTCTGCTCCACCTCCATCCTTCCCCCAGCGAATGGCGCCACGGGGAGAACCTCAGCAACGCGCAGTACCGCGCGCTCTTCGGCCCCTGTCCGGGAGACTCAGCTTGGTGGACCCTGATTACCTGCACTAGCGTCATCTGCGAGCCGAGGGCCAAGAGTATCTTCTCGGTCTTGGTCGGGTACGGGTTGTCCCGGTGCTTGTACAGCCACTGCTTCAGGGGCCGAGCCATGTCTTGCAGGGCCTGCCGCTTGTGCCTCACCTTGCCGCCGTTCTGCCGCGCCCTGGGACGCGGGGAGAGGAGGAGGCCCCAGTGAGCCGCGCGGCCCACATTTGGCCGCACTGCAGCCGCGGCCACCCGCCGTCCTAACGACCGCGGAGGGACGCAGAGACGCGAAGCCCCAGCCCCGCACCCCAGAGTCTCCATCTCAAAAGCCGTGCTCCGCGCCCCGCGCTCTCCCGGGGGCGCTGAGCTTGGGGCGAGGCAGGGGCTGGGAGCCACCCGAAGGCGTCTGCTTCTGAGTGAGGTGTCGTTTTCCCGGCTCCCTCCTTGAAAGAGCCTGTCGCGGGGGTCCTGTGGCAGGGAGGACGCTAGGTTTATCTTGAAAAGGGGGCTATCCTGAACCCAGTAAACCGAGTTCAAAGGTTTAGGAGACGAGAGTTAAGTGATTTAAAGAAAAACATGATTCGAGTTGCAGATCTGGGTATCTAGGCCCACTGTCTTCCTTCGCTTGCCTGCCGGCACCACACGCCCTAGGGCAGTTTCGTCCTCGTGGGCTGGGTCGGGGCTGCCGCGGGCTCTCGAACATTCTTCAAGAACCCCCCACCTGTGCTCAGGGAAAAGGTCACTCTCTGGACGGCAGGTATAAAGCAAGGGATGACGACCGCCCCACCACCCTCGTGCTCCTCCAGCTCCCTCATATTTCCTTTGACCCTCTAGAAAAGGTGGGGGGGGGGAGACTTTCCAAAGGAAGGGGGTTTGTAGAGGAAAGACGCAGAACCTAAGAAAATACTCTAGGGGTCGTTCCCCGACAGGAAGAATTAAAAACTATGGAAAACGCTGTCCCAGGTGGTAAAGTAAGAAGACCTCAGGGAAAAGCCTATTCAAAAGACAGGAGGCAGAAGCGGCACCGGCCGGGAGTCGGGCGGCGGTCCCTGCGCTCCCCGGCGGCTCCGGGAGGTGTCGCCGCGCCGCCGCCCGTCACCCCGCGTCCCCCAAGGCCTTGCGCGCTTGCGCCGCAGCCTCTCGTGCTTTGGCCTCTTTAAATACTTTGAAATGCAATCCCACCCGAATGGATGTAGTAACATTTTGACGAAACCTAATCTCTACTTTACTGAGCAGCAGTGCCGCAGAACAAGCAGCTGATGCAACCGTTCAGGTGGAAGGGGCCAGAAGGGGCGCCCCTCCCCCAGCGGGCGCTCCAGGATTCGCCAGGACCCAGGGACAGCCTGGCAAGGGACAGCCCTCTGCGCACAGGCAGCGCTGGCAGCTTGCCCGCCCCCCACCCCCAGCAACCCCCTCGCCCCGTTGCCCGAATCCCCGGCTCTCACCGGGCTCCTAGAGGTGCGTCCGCGCGCCCGACCCCTTGGCGCAGGCGAGGTGACCCGCGAGAATGTGCGATGCCCTCTCGGGAAAAGCAGGCGGCCAGAGGGTTCAGCCCGCGCTGGCCCGGTCTGGGAACTCCCAACTGCCTCGATTATCCCGCAGGGACCCTGCCTTTTCCTCCCTGCCCTGCTCAGTCCTTGCCGCTTCGCCCTCCATCGCCCGCCTGCACGCGGGGCTCGGAAGAGGCAATGGCCCCGATCCCGAAGGCCAGGCCCCAGAGGACTTAGGGGCAGTTCCTAGCTGGCCTCTTTTGAACTCCTCCGACCGACTGACCCCTTCATATTTTGAGAAACTAATACCTTCACATGATAATGCGCGGGACCCGGAGGCGGAGCCCGGCCACCGAGGAAAACTGAGGTCCCCTACCGCGCAGGCTCGCCTTGCCTCCCCGCACTCCCGCGCCCTGGCCGCGCCTACTCCTCGGGATACAGGCCGGTCCCGGGCCAGGGACCCCGGAAAGGCTGCGCATACCCATTCCTCCGGTGTCTCAGGCCGAGGTTGTCCTTGAGGGGCGGGCCATCGGCAATGCCCACCTCGGGGCAGGCGTGGGGACCGTCCAGGATGCCGCCGAAGGGCCGGCCGCCCCGCTCGCGCCCCGGGGCGCTGCTGTCTTCAAAAAGCACCGCGCCGCTAAGCTTGTTGAAGACGATGGTGTTCATGGTGTGCTCTGGCAGGGGCGCGCGGCGTGACCGTAGCGCCTCCGGGCCGGGCCGCCGGTAGCTCCGCGGGGCTTGGGCTCTAGGAGATGAAGGGGCATCACGTTACTCGCGGCAAGCGTTCAGGCCCGTGAAGCGTCCCGGCTCCGACCTTGGCCGAGGCGCGGAGCGGGAGAGACGAGCAGGAGCCGCGCGCCTAGGCTAGGAAACCCCGTACATCCACTCCGCACGCTCCGCGACATGCTCGGGAACTGCACCCGGCCCACTCGCGGTGTCTCCGCGCCCGTCCTGATCCCGGGAATCGAGTTGACTCCAGGGAACCTCAACCAGGGCTTATCTACCCGCGGGAGGCCAAGGGAAGTAATTCACAAACGAGCGTCCGGGGATGCAGAGAGAGGGGCCGGACAGGGGCTCTTCACTCACAGCGGAGACGAAAGCCTCTCCGAGCTCTCACTCCGGAAGAGATGGATAGAAGGGAGATGAAAAGGGGATGTTTTTGGTAATACGAACAACCGCATCTGCAGAGCCCAGTTAATGAGCCCCAGGCCAAACAGGGATTTGGCTAACTGGTTTGGCTGAAACCTCTGCGTCCTTCTGGCGGCCAAGGTCCCCCAGGGTGGGGGTGAAGGCAGGGAGAGTTAGAAACGGACTCTGGAGCAGGCAAGTTAAGTGGCGTCAGGGACAGATGCACCACAACCCCCTCCCCCCATCTACACAGTCTTTTTCCCATCCCCCAGACCCGCGCCTGGACGCGCCGGGTCCGGTCACGTCCCCGGAGCCTCTCCACAGCCACCACTCTCTGGGGTCCTTGGGAAGCGCTGCAGGGGCTGGGAAAATGTTAGAAGCGGAAGGTGTAGCGAACGCGGTGCGCATCCTGTCCGGCCCAACTCCTCCCGGGCCCCGAGCGGCCACCTCTGGAGACAACCTCCAGTTCACCCTCGGGGACGCGGCGGCCGGGAGCCTCTGCCCACTGCGAGCGGGCGTCCGGGGCAAGTTCGCGTCGCCGCGGAGCAGCCAAGTGTCCGCCCCGAGGCATCCGTCCCATCGCCCTGCCTCGGTGCAGCTCCCGTTTCACGCATCGGCCTCCTTCTGGTGGCCCCAAGTCCCTCTCCCCGCCACGCGCTGCGCCCCTAGCCGGCGCCCTCCGCCCCGCCCGCCGGCCACAGCAGCAACGGCCTCGCACATCTCGGACCGTGACCGCAGCGATTAATCAACAGCTACCGTCACTGTTGGTGGGGCGGTGAAAGACCTCGGCCGGTAGCCCGTGCCACCTGGGACTGGGTCCTCCGGCGCCGACAGGTACGTGACAGGGGGCTGTGCACGACGTCGGCGGTGAGTGTGAAACTGAATTTCCTTGCTTACAGCCCGCGTCCTACTGGCCAGATTCTCCCGTGTTTTCTTTTTCAGTTAGTGCGCTTAGAGATTTGCATTCACACTGCTGCTGGTAAAACACGCCCTCCCACAGCCCCGCCACCCCCTACCCAGCCCCGGCCTCCTGTACGCATCCGAATGTTTTTCCCAGCGAAGCCGCCGTGAGAGACGCCATCCGGGATCCTTCCCATGCTGTCCCGAGAGCCCGCAAAGAGATGTCCACAACAGTCTCCCCAGCGCGGTCGGGGGTCTGCGCAGAGCCCATGTGCCGGATCAGGCGCGGTGAGCCGGGACGGGAAGGTTCGAGAGCTCGTTCCCTACAATTTGGTCCCTACGCACGCGGGTCCGGGGGGCGTGCGAACCTCGGGCGCCCAGCGGGCTGCGGCTCCATCCCTCCCACCCCGAGGGGAGACCGCGCACAGTCTCCAGCGTTCTTTTACGGGTCCTGTTCGCCCCACTTGACCCGAGGACTCCAAACCGCCGCCGGGGAGCTCACTCCCTACGGACCCGCCCCGCCCAACCCCCGCGGGTAATTTCAAAGCCAAGGAGGCGCGGCCAGGTGGGCCCCGGGTTCCTGGCAGACCCCAGGGACCAACCGGGACCGCCCACCGAGGCGCGTCCCCGGGGAACCTGGGGGGGCGAGAGTGGGGGAAGGGCAGGGACGGAGCGGCGCGGGAGCGAGAGCGACCCTCGTGTCGCGCGGTCGGGCAGGACTCCCCGGCGTGGGGGCTGTACCTGTGGCGGCGGGGCCGGCGGCCTGCGGCTGGGCGGCTGGCTCTCCCGCGTCGGGGCTAGGCGCGCTCCCATCCCCGCCGCATGTTCTCTGCGCGGGCTCCAGCGCGCTCGCCGCCGCCCGGCCGGCGTCTCGGCTTTATTTACCCAGACGGGCGCGCGCGGCCCGGGAACAGGAATACGAGGGCCTTCTCATGTTTCCTGAGTGCGCGGCCCAGCCGGCGAACATCCTGCGGCGGCGGCATCCACGTTCCCGGGCCGGCGGAGAGGAAGCCTCAGCGCGCGCCCGGCCGCTGTTAACCCCCTCGCCGAGGAGCCCCCGGCCTGCCGAATGCTCCCCGCCCGGGCGCGGCTCCCACATCCGCCGACCTCGCAATCCCGGAGCAAAGGGGGCGATTTCCTTCACACTTAGGCAGAGAAATTGGAGGCGCCGGCCGCAGCGCTCGGCTCTAGCTCCGGGAGCTGGGAGGCTGCGGTGCAAATCCGGTGTCACTGCTGGCTGGAGTTCCGGGGATTTCACTACTCGTGGCTAGGCGGGAGAGGCCACCGCGACGCGCCCCATTTTCCCCGGCGATTAGCTTGCGCGAAGTTGGTATTGCCTGGAGCTGTTTGCGTCCCGGGAGCCTCTTTTATGGTGACTGTGGGCTTCTGAGGTCCTGGCTGCGTAAAGTACACATTCACCTCCCTGGAGGAGCGCTGGAGAGGCCGTGCTCGCCGCGGGGTTTTAGGGGTGGGGGCGAGGGCTGGCGAGGCGAGCTCAGGTGTGGAGGACACAGCGAGCCCAGACCCAGAGATCCGCACGGAGCAAAGGGGATGGAACTTGGAAAAATCCTGAAGTGGGACACAGTGCAAAGAGAGAGATGGCTGTCGGGTTTTCTTATCCCGGATAGTTTTGCTTCCTACCATCAGCCCCAACTATGAGTAGCGAACGCTGCGGTTTAAAGCGCAACTGGAGAACTCAGAGCTTCTGGCAGCCTGGAGGATCCCCAAGGTGCACGAAGCCGCCCCGGCCCGGCAGTCCCGGCAACACCTTTCCTCTTTTTTTGAAGAGCGAAAGTAGATTTCCCCAAATCTGAAAGATAGAGCATCTTTTTTCTAACTCTGGAGAAGTGATTCACCTAAGCATCTTCCCTTACTGTGGCCTGAAAGTGGTTGAAACATATACTTACACCATTATTTCCTAGACTAATAACACCCCGAATTTTCAAGTAAGTTATCTCCCAAAACACGCCGCAGCACACCGGGGCACTGGCATACTCTGAAGTCGAAAAGGGCGGAGGCTTACATTTTTGCGCACCAGACAGATAAATATTACCATTTCTTCACGTTTCCGGCTGGCCTCCATGCTCCTTATTATATAACTTGCGGTTGCAGCGCTTGCACCTTGTCATTGGCGCGGAACTTGAGTTGCTGCGGTGTGGTTCCGCGGAGGCTTCGGTCTGCAAACCTCGTTTTAGGGACTTAAGGACGGGGGTATAGATACCCTGCGGTTTCAGCCACCGACTTTTAGCGAATAAATTTCACAACAAACAGCAGACTTGATTAATAATTTATAGGACAGTGACGCTTTCCTCTATAGTCTGTGAGGGATGATGGTCACCAGAAATTATAGTGAAATAGACTGTAACAGGCACCTCTGACATATTTTTCAGTCAGCTGTCCGAGGTAAAGTGGCAGGCGTTTTTACAATACTCTTGATTTATTGGGCTGTATAAATAAGTTAGTATAGGACAAAGGAACTGTGTTGTTTTAGTGTTTAACTGTATTCTCACGGTTTGAAAATGCATTTGAAGGACTTTGATGTAAAATATCTTTGCATGTAGGAATATTTTCTTAAAGTCTGGTAGCAAAAAATCTTTCTGCAAAATATGTTTGATTTGTTTTAGGAATAATATACATCTTAATAGGTCTCAGGTTGTCGCTGAAAAATTAATATATGATAATGCCTTTAGACTATGGTTTAGTAATTAGAATCAGTCAAGGACAGAAAGAACAATGGAAAATCTATTCAAAAATGAAACCGTATGGAGGATACCTCTATAATATAAAGATGAGCATATATTTTGTGACAGACCCAGATTTATCTTGTATCCAAAATGAATATTACTCAGCTTCTTATATTTTATCCCAATCTCAGCATATAAAATGTTGTATTATAATCATGAAAATAAAAATTCCAGATTTAGAAAGTACTATTAGAAGATTTAAGAAAGTGTCAGTAGTTTGTGGGCCATGGCCATAAAAAGAAAAACAAATAAACCATAGGCTAGAAGTCAGAAGACATGAGCCCTGGTCTTAATTCTGATTAATTTGATGTTGGCTTATTGTGAGTTTTCTGAAGTATAAAACGAGGGTAATAAGTGTTCCCAAAACATTCCTTACATTGTTAATTGTTTTCAAGGTGAAAGTAATGTATTATTGTTATTGCCAAAGTTAGAAAGATGCTAAGAACATTTGGCAAAAGTCTTGATCCATTCTATTGAATTTGTAAGTGTAAATAATCTTTACTTTCTAGTAAAGAAAAGAAGGCTTCAGTTTTAACATTTTGATATCTTATCAAGGCACTCTGCCATTCCAGAACAAGTTATTGGTCAAAGTTTTTGAAAATAATGAGTGCTATTAACTTCCTTTCCAGTAAATACGTATAGGCAATGCAATAAATTACAAAGACAGGAGATGGCTGTCAGTTCCCTCCAAATGGTATAAAATAGTAAATTTGTGAACAAATAGCAGGTTCACACCACACTTGTTCAATTTGACTCAGATTTATATTAGAGTGTGTAAATGGGAAACCTACAAGTGGCAAAAGCACATCTACGGAAACATTATAAGCTAACTAGTGGAATGGTTGGCATTGAAGCATTTCACAGCGTTTTTGCTTTATTTATAAATTAATTTAATTGCATAACACAATTTTCTCAGAGAGAGCCTTTTCCAGAAATTCATTCTCAAATAGGCGAAAGCCCTCCTTTCGCCACCTCCGTCCGATTGCATTCCTCAAAGGCAGTCACCCAGGGGTGGCCCATTGATGGTGTGAAGTGCTTTCCACCTTTTTTCTGCATTGACATGAACACTATATATATATAGTTTTATTTTATGATGTTTTTAAAACATAATTGGGATCACACTGTAAGCATGACACTTGCTTTTTTCATTTAATAATTTCATAGAGAACTTCCTACTAGTACATATAAATGTAACCCCCTTTTTCACTGTTACATAATGCTTCATAATCTATTTCACCATCCCCCATGAACATTTTGGGTCTTTCCATTTTATCCATGATTATAAACATCAAATATCCTGTATCTGACTCTTTCTGCTAATGCATAAGCATTTCTCTAGGAATAGCTACACAGAAGTAGAATTGCCAGGCTGAAGGAAACGTTATTTTTAATTTTTGATAGATACTCCCAAATTGCTTTCCAACCTGTACCTCCATCTACAAATACGCAACAGTCCCCTTTTCCTCACATGCTACACAGCACTGCATATATTCAGTTTTCATGTTTGCCTCTATGGTGAGTAAATGAACATCTCATTGGTTGAGAACCTCTTCATTTATTTATTCATTGAATTCATTTAATTTCCTCTTTGCCTTTGCTTATATTCTTATTAGATGCCATTTGATTTATAAAGGTTCTTTATAAATTCTTTTTCCATGTTATGTATGCTTGATGTATTGCAAATATGTTACCTGGTCTGTGGCTTTAAACGTGAATATAGGTAAATATGCCTGTCTTTTCCTTTATGTATTCTGGAGTTTGTCTTGCTTAAGAAGGGTTTTTCTATATTTTCTTCTTACACGTTAAAAATTTTTTTCGCTTGGCTCTGTAACCCTTATGAAATTCAATTACATATGTTGTGAGGTAGGAATCTTTTATTTTTTTTCTTTTCCAAGAAAAATATTATTCTCATGGTATTTATTAAAGAGTTTCTCCCCACTGATTTGATGTAACTTTTCTCATACATATGGTGAATTCCTTTCCATATGTAGGTTGTTCTAACGAGGATTTGAGAAATGTTGGAAAATACCCAATGTACTCTAATAAACTTAATCTTTGATTTTTGAAAACCATTTTGCACTCCAAAGGCTCCCCAAATTATGCTATTTCTAATTTCAGAACCTGTCAAGTATTGACATAGCTCTGTGCATTGCTTGGTTGTGGTTCTAATTGAGATGGCTGATTCGGAGCTGTTCTAGAATAAAGTTGTCACTATTCTACTCACTTGTGGAGGAACTCAGACTCTAGAGGGGAGGGGAAGGGAGGGGAGGGGAAGGGAGAGGAGGTGAGGAACGGGTCACAGCTCATGGCTTTTGCAAGACATCACATAATGAAGAAGTGATCACCTACCATGAGCAGTATAGGATTATTTATAAAAGACCCTGCATCCATGGTTTGAAAAACCAAAATGCATTTCTCTTTTTGCTCAATTCTTTATGGAACGTGAATTAAGTTTTTCACAAAGAAGCTGGTCATAATAAGAACCTCCTATGTGACTGTGTATGAATTGAGTTCACTCTGAACAAAAATACAAGTACTTTGTGGCAGCAATTTAAAATATTAGCTATGTATAAGTGCAGAAAATACAAATAATGAGCAATTGTTATGGGTTGAATTGTGCCCCCGCCCCAAGACATGTTCAAGTCCTAATCCCCAGGCTTGTGAGTGCGAATCTGTCTGGAAATAGGATCCTGGAAGATGTGATTGGTTAAGATGGGGCCAGACTGGATTAGGTGGTCCCTAACCCTGTGTAATTGGTGCCCTCATGAGACCGGGGGACAGAGGCACATAGATGCAGGTGGAGAAGGCCATGTGAGGATGGCAGCAGGGAGTGAATGCTGCAGCTACCAGCCAAAGAAAGCCAGGGATTGTTGGCAGATCACCAACACTGGGAAGTGGCAAGGAAGGAGTCTCCTTTACAGGTTTCAGAGAGATCATGGCCCTGCCGACATTTCTGTTGTTTGAAGCCCCCCAGTTTGTGGTACGTTGCTATGGCAGCCCCAGGTAACTAAGTCAATGGAACTGAGCTCCAGGTGGCTTAGGGCTCTCTCTACTTCACAGACCTTGAGACGGGACCTGAAGTGGCACTGGAGGCCTAATGCCCCATCTTTCCCCTTGATATCAAAGTACCTTTGGTAACCTTCAACAATTGTCAAGTCTTGACTGGATTACATCCATGAAAATACATTATATATTGGGATTCCCAGGGGAACCTGGAGAACATTTCATCCTTAAAATGTGCATTTGAACACTAGAATTAGTCTCTGGAGTTTATTCTGGTTTGAAAATCAATTTGCATTCACATCGAAAATGGTCATTTTAATAAATTTATTGATGAATCTGACCATAGTGTTCTCTGTATTTGGCACCTAATGGACTCGATGTGCTCAGTAGATTTAATTTTTTTTGAGCTGGATTTTTTAAAAATACTTATTGTGATAACATATATACAACAGAAAATTTCCCATTTAATTGTTTTCAAGCGTACAATTAGATGGTATTATATTCACGGTATTATGCTAACATCTCTGCCATCTATTACCAAAGCTTTTTCATCACCTCCAACAGAAACTCTACCCATTAAGCCATCACTCCCCATCCCACCCTCCTCCTTTCTATTCTCCATCTCTGTGTAGGATGTTTGAATAAGTTCAAAGGAGCGGGAGCAAAACTGATGTGTGTACCTTCTCCTGGACAGGCTCAAGAGGAAATTGCTTGCCTCCTCCTTTAACTCTTCCCTGTTTCCAGGGGCTGGAGTTTGGATGTGGCAGTGGCCCAGCGTCAGCTGAGAAGATAGCAACCCCGGGGACAGCGAAGCCACCAGTGGAGGGGGACTGGGGCCTTGGTGTCCAAGAGCTGCCTGCCAACCAGAACTGGGCCTGGGAACCTTGTCTGTGAATGTCCAGGCTTTGTGTGCCATGTGGTTTCTGCCACAATTGTTCATCTCTGTTGTTGTAATGCAAAAGCAAACACAGACAATGACTGGCCATGAATGAGTCAATGAATGCGTGTTGCTATGTTCCAATTAAACTTTATTTAATGGATACTGAGGATTGAATTTTACATAATTTTCATTTGTCTCAAACTGCTATTCTTCCTTTATTTTTCAACCATTTAAAGCTATAGAAACCATTCTTTTCTTCTGGGCCGTACAGAAACAGGCAGCTGGCCACATTTGGCCAGAGTGTTGTGGTCTGCTGACCCCTGACCTAGACTACTCAGCTCTGAACTGTTACGGGAGAGAAATCAACTTCCCTTTATTAAGTTATGATATTTTGGGGTTTTCTTGCCTGAGGAATTTAGCTGTACCCCAAGTTATGCACACGTATACAAAGATGATCTTAATTGTCACAGGTAAGCTTAAGAACAGTGCTTTTGAGATGATTAGATGCTGCCACAAGCTGGGAGAAATGGAAAGGAGATTAAATAGAAAAGGGCTTTCACCCTTCCACTCCTGAGAATACACTGCATGTGCTTACAGAATCAGCCTAATTAGTTTTCCTTTGTGTATTGCGCATGTGTGCATGTTTGGTGTGTTTCTTTTTTTTTTCATTCCGACCACATTTTTTAGGTATTGGTATACCTTTAGGCACAGTTGTGGTGTTTGGGTTTTGATGCTTATTTTTTGTAATCATGAAAATGGTGATTAATTTTCAAGGATTCCTGTTTTCTAACTGACCACCCTCCCCCTCAAGAAAAAAAAAACAACCACGTTTGAACCATTTTTCCATTGTTTTCTTTTTAATAATCAGCAGTAAATATTTATGGAGCACCTGCATGGAAACTCCTGGGCCAAGAACTGCATCATATTTGATTTAAAAGACATGATCCTTGCTGAGCTTACAAACCTGTTAAGAAAGCACAGGAAAACAAATATACCTCATCTAAAAAGTTTTAGGGTATCTGATATAAAGATTGCTTGAATCCAGTAAATCGAGAAATCATCTGTAGAAATGCGTGAGGGAGCTCGGAGACGCTAGAATGACCATTTTATGTGTCTGCTAAAAATTTTGTAACCATATTACCAACATCCTTCCTGAAAACATGCAAAAAAAGCATGGTTTCAGAAATTTGAGCCTGATTGAAAAACAGTATTTTCACCTCTTACATCAGGCTTTTTCAAGTTTTATGCTGAAAACCTCTGGGTTTCAAGAGAGATTTTTAGAGCTTCCATTGGGGAAAAGAAAAAATCTGGTAACAGGAACCACTCTGAGGTTAGCACATGCTCTTTCTTTCTGTCCTTGCTCCCTTCTCCCTCTAACCTGTCTGCTCACCTTTCCCTCCAGGCTCACACGCCTCTTTTGGAAGGGTGCTGAAGGGAGGGGGGTTGGAGCAGGGGGGTTCTTGTGAATGAATTTGTCCTGTATGGCGGTGAAGTAATTCTGGGGGCTTATAAGGTGCAGCCTCTACCAGCCTCAGCACGAAGAGACTAATTCTTGCCCAATTACTGCCACAGGCCAGGTAGATGGCAGGGAGGGGTCTTCAGGTGTGCTCACTGGAACAGGTAATTAGGCGATCCTCAGTAATTAGGATCTTCTGGTTTTGGTTTTCTTTAACCTTTGTTAAATGTGGTTTGGTGCTGTAGGCTGCCGCAAATCCCAGTTAGAAGGATGTTGGGAGTAGGGGAAAGGAAAAAGGAAGAAGGTGTTATGGCAATTAATTGTGTCATTTAAATAGCCCGAAGTCTAGGGTAAGTGGAGACTTGCAATGTCCAAATGTCACCATTGTTTTTCCCCCCCCGCCCTGCAGTAGCTCAAGGGTATGTCATCTCAAGACATGTGCCCTGATACTGCTTTCTACACTTTTACAAGTGGAGACTTCATGTAATTTAAAAATTTACATAATACTTACCCGCTACTTCCTATAAGCCAATACACTGTCCTGGGCACTTAACTCGTGCAGTTCTCACAAGCACGCTTGGACGAATACCCATTTTGTAGACGAGGACCCCTCAGCATAGACTCGTCCTAAGTCACAAAGGTGGAGCAGGGATTTTAACCAAGTCAGGTACGAGAGCTTGTGTGCTGAATCACCTGCATGTGTCACCGTGAAGGTACATGAAAATGGTACGGAGAAAGAATTTTACAAGCTTGCTTGGATAACTACAGGTACAGCTAGACATGTAGTTTTACACATAACGGCAGGGAATTGAATGCCAGTGTGTTTGTTTTCCATCTGTATAGGACACTTTCCCAGGTGGAGAGCAAGTGGAATTTGTGTCACCTGGCATAGAAGCTGTTGCACAACTCCAAAGTCTCAACGAAAAGCTGTACTTCGTGTTAATCTTCACCCTCAAAAGCCAATAACTGTTGGATATTCTGAGGGTTCTCACAATCTGGGGACCATCCCTTCCACTGGACAATCAAGGAGTTCAGCAAAGAACGGCATGCTTTGGAATAGCCCATAAACCCAGAAATTTTGCTGTATTTCCAGAATAGACACAGCATGATTGCAAGAGACTTCTCTGGAGTGGGGTGAAAGCCAGTCATTTAATTATGGAGCCTAAGGAGGTGATCCTGGCCAGGACAGCTTCCTGCTCCTCTCCTTATTGTTTTGTCTCTGATTTGTTTTGTTTTGTCCTGTTTTCCTTGGTTGCAGTTGTCAGGACCGCCCCTAACATTTGTGTAGCCCTAGGCAGGAGTGCATACCCTAAGTCTAGATATTTTAAAATAATAAATGAAGCTAAAGAAACTGTTAAATAAAATGTCACATCCTTTTGCCTTGACAAATATACCGTCATAAGGAAAAACTGAAAACGATATGTAAAGCTATGATTTTTGTTGTTGGAAAAATATCAAAGAAAAGTAAATTTGTTAACTCGTATGTCTGCATATTCCATTCTTGGGTTGGCAGTGTTTAGACAGCAATAAGATGAAGGTGACAGAACATAAATTAATATGATTTATAAATATATTATTATATATTTATCCCATTAAATTGATTTTTTTATTTCAGTGAAAATCACTAATTATGTTATAATAAACAATATTCTCTCAATTTGTATTCTGAAGGATTACAAGTAAGACATAATTTTGTTAAAAGTGTCAAAAATTTGAATATATTTTCACCAAGAATGTGCATTAAAGTATATGTAGAAAATTTTTAAATTAAATTTATTTTCATGTTACGTGTGAAATGTCATTTTTATTCTAAAATATTCAACTTATGTATTTAAAGGGAAATATAATTAATAAACAAAATTTTTAATAAAACTGAAGTTTTTATAAATTTCTTGGGAAATTATTTAAAAATATTTTCCTAAAAACACTTTTTTTGCAATGATAATGTTCAGTGGTCAGCTAGTTGCCAGTGTGAAGTACGGGTATAAGATTTCACAAATGACTTGTCTAGACTTAACATATAGGCAAATTTAACAGTAATATGAATTGTTTGATATTGCAAAATGTTCTTTTGTTGTCATGTGCAACTATTGCAAAGACTTCGCTAAATATTGAATACCCCCAGAACTGGGTACTGGAGAAGCAAGAAAATGTATGGCAGGCACCACTCAGAAACAACACTCCAGGAGGCAGGAACGTAATTGCGTCCTGGCTATCTGAGAAGGAGGATCTGCCAAGCTGATCAATTTGTCTTTTCTTCCTGTTCTCTGAAACAGTGTCCATCTCTAGTGTTCTTAGCCTCACAGCCCAAATTTACAGCATTTGGATGGGATCACCTTTTGCTTCGAGAACATAAGGCAAAAGACATGTCGATCGATGCATTTCCCTGGGACTTAACTTGTGTGAGTCACAGGAGCAGAGGATTAGGTTTAAAGTTGCACTCCTGCCTGGCTGGTGGTGGCACCTATGTGTTCTTTAATACATTTAGGTGCACACGTGCATGCAAGTGTGTCTCTGCATGTGCATGTGGGTTCATATAAGTGTGTGTCTGTGTGTGTGCGTGCCTGTGTGTATATGTGTGCATGTGAGTGTGACTGTGTGTGCATGGATGTGTGTATGTGTGTGTGCACATGCATGTGCAGGTGTGTGCATATGTGTATATTATGTAGACCCTTTAAAGAGCAGGACTCAGGGCAATGGCCCTTTTGCCTGGATCTAAAGATGATACTGGTCATTGGCAGTGTTATTTCTCTCTCTCTCTGTCTCTCTCTCTCCCTCCCGCCCTCTGTCTCTCTCTGTCTCTGTCTCTCTCTAACTTTGCTCTCTGATGAATCAGAATAAAATCACACTCCCAGAAGCCTTTTTGCTAGTTTATCCTCCGAGGATCCCACACTGATTAGCACATGCAAGCCCACCTGGAATTGCAGATAGCAGGGCCATTATAAAGCCCTGCCAGGGCAACATACATTTTTTAGCAGAGACAATTAATATAGAATCATCCTTTATGAAAGACCAGCAAGAAGACAGCTGAGTGTCTGTGGGGCAGAAAGCATGGGGCTGCCCCTTAAACACCTTGGTTACAGGCACTGTGACCACAATAGAATGCTTTTTATTTTCTTTGAAGCCTTGTTTTTCTGCTTGCAGCCCAGGAACCACCTTAAGTAGGGTTGTCTGGGTTCAGATCCCATGGTGGTTCTGATACAGAGTCCCCTCAAACCATACCTTGAGAAAAATCGGCTCAAAGTTTTTGATCATGCACTCCTATCAGTAAGAATATTTCAAGCTGGTAGCTCTAATATATATATGGTCATTTATTTGTGAATGGTATGCATGTATGCTTGTGCCAATTTCTTTGTAAATTATACAACCCAAAAAATAGAAAGTTAAAAGGGGCAGATGAAATAAACAATATTTTAAAACTATTTTGATTTATCTATCAATGGTACAAAAATATCTTTTGCTCCACTAAATATTATTGATAAATAATTATTAATATTATCTACAATCTTATTTTTAGTGAGAGTCATGCAATTTGACTTGCTTCACACTTTTAAAAATTCTTGGCATAAAGTACAATGGTTAAAATATTGGGGTTTGAGCTCAGTTTGATTAGGGGATTGATTCTGATGTTATCTCTATCAATGTCATCTCTGAAAGAGATGTCTCAGAAAAAGGCATAGATCCACATGGAAGAAATGGATTTCCAACTGTATTCAGCACTCATTTTCACCAATTATGCAAAGGGTTTGTTGAAATGTTGCTTATAAATCCTCCTTGATATCAATTCATTTTTCTTATAAATTAGTTAGAAAATGTCACATTTTCTTTTAACAAACGAGTTTAAATATTCCCTGAAACTCTTTATTTGAGATCTTCAAATAGTTTTGAACATTTTGTCTCCAAAGTTTTCAAGTGTGATAAGAATTTTAATAGATGATACAAATCATATTCAAGAATGAAGTCACACGATGCTGGATAAATTTCCACATTGTGAGAATCTTTTGGAAAGCAGCTACTTTTTCAATCATTGTTAAATGTCATCCTTCCTGAAGGGGGCAGATGAAGAGCATTTGATTTGTTTGTTGAGTTTCAAAAAAATAACTAAGGTGGATTTTCCTGGACAGCCACATACAGGAGAAGATGAACAGATTATCGTGGTTTAGGCAGAATTAGGGGACATGAGGGGAATGGCGGAAATAATAAAGCTGCCAGGGGAGAGGCAGGGCCTGGGTAACGGGGGCCTCGGCCTTAAGCCCAGCAGTTGGGGACGGAGCAGTGGTAGATGGCGATCGCGGACAGCCCCATTCTGCTGACCAGCCCTAAGGCCCGAGCTGAGAGTGGGAACACTGGCTGTGAGGGAGAGTAAGAGCAGGGAGGGCCACCTCGGTGCCAAGCATGTTCAGCAGCCTCTGCGTGCCCCAGGCAGCGTCCTGGCACACAGTCTGCTTATCAGCATCTTATTAGGAGTGTTCCGAGTTCGAGATTACATACAGCTAGTAAGTGAAGGAGCCCGGAGTCGAGCAAGTCTGGGGGTAACCGGGGTAGGGGGGTGACAATGACTGCAGCTGTGGACACAGGAGTCCTGCTGGCCTGTCCCGGACCCCCTGATGATGCTCCAGCTCTGGCTTCCTAGTGGTAGCGGGAGGGGCGCTGCGGGCACGTGGGTGTTGGGTGCTGCACACTTGCAGAGCTGCCCTCCCAGCCTGGAATGTGCACCGAGCAGGGGTCAGACCGCCCGGAGTCATCGGCTGAGCTGGCAGAGCATTGAGTTCCTGAATTCTAGAGCCTTTCAGGCAGGAATTCTCTGTTTGGTTGTTGTGGATATCATTTACTTCAGAATTTGCTTCTTAATTCCTGTGACATCTAAGATACAATGTCGGTGGCTGGGGCATTGTCTCAAACCTTTATAAATATTGGTTTGCATTCTCTTGGAGAGCTTCAAATGAGTGAGTCAAGATGTATTTACAAACATCTGTTTGATTCAGGCATTGTGCTAGATTCTTGAGCTACAGTGATTGCAAAGATTTGTCCCTTACCCTCAAGAAGACTGTAAACTAGAAAGAAAGAGATTAAGTGGACAGGCAAATATTACAGTGTGATGTGATTGTCTGTAGGGATAAAAACGGCCGTGCACAGACTCAGGAAGACAGAGAAGTTTTCCAAAAAGAATGCTTTGGAATTAGCTAGGCAGAGCCATGTGGCATGGAGAAGAGGGAATACAACACTTGAAAATGGACATCCTGCTATTTCCCTCTCTCTCTCCCCTCCTCCCCCCCCCCATAAATTCCATCCATCCATCCTTCTGTTTTTGTCTTTCTTCCTTCCTTTAAAACAGACTCACTTCCTTATCATCAGAGGATGTATTCTTGAGTAACGGAAAACAAATAGGATACGAAGACGGTCACCACTGGTCCTTACTTAGGATTAAAAATTCTCAGTTTAAATTCAACAACAATGTTAGCTGTCTTCAGCCCCAGATGCCAGAAGGCTCTTCAACTCCCACCTCACCGAACCGTGGCACTCCCATCTGCAGCAAACAATTCTCTTAGTTTTTTAATAAAGAACTATGTTGTTTTATTACAAAAGCCATGTATGTGCATTAAGAAAGAAAATAAGATGACCAAAAATAAGAACAGAAGAGCACCACGTTTCCACCACCCAGATATTATCTATTAATATCTTTTTGACTATTCTTTCAGATAATATATATGTATATTTTTAATCAAAATGAGGTAATACTGTCCCAGTAACCTGATCTTTAAGTTAATGATCTTTTATCTTGTAAACCAATGTATTTTTATCTAAACTTCCTCTCTTAATCCAAAATACCCTTTAGAGCTAGTCTGTCCAAGCTAGAGTGTAATCTAGGCTCACATATTGAAGCTAGTTATGTCTCAGCTCTCTTCTAACCCAGCATCACCCCTAAATTTTTTCCCATTACACGCCGACTTGTTGAATAGATCAGACCAATTACCCCACAGAATGAGTCCCCTTCTGAACATGTCTGGTGCTGGCTTTTAGCTTTTCCCCATGCCCTGCATTTCTTATAAACTGAAAGTTAGGTCTAAAAAGCTTGCTGGATCTGTGTTAAACATTAGCGGGGCTCAGCTTGACTGCTGGATTAGGGTGATGCAAACCCCATCCTTCCTTGCACACTTGGGCTTCTCGCCGTGACTGGAGACGGATCTTTGTGGAATTGCATTAGCAGCCTGTGAACGGCTGATCGTGCATCAGTGAGGCACTTAATGCTTTTAACACTAGTTGGTTATTCTTGCCTGGGTCAATAACTTCATTAGGAATTGACAATGATTATAATCTAATTCTATCCTTCCTTCTTTCTTAACAGGTGGCATTTCTATAAAATAGAGCTACTTCTCAAGTGGGGCTTTTTGCAGGATTAGCCTGAAATCGTCTGGAAAGGCAGGATATATGTTTAATTTTCCCTTTAGATACATGTTTCCAAAATAAAGAGTTTTTTTTTTTTTAAATGCCTGCCCCAAATAATAATTTGTGGGGAGGGCTTTCTCCTCTTTGGGCATTATCAATTCATGGATTTACGTGGATTCAATCTGAAAAAATCGCATAGTTGATAGACTTTGTAAAAACTCCCCCAAGATCCTGGCAACATTTTTGGCCTCAGAAGCTATAAGTTGAACAACTTGGTATCAGTTATTTTATACAGCACTATCATTTACAGGAAGCAGATATAGCCAATTCTGCAACATTATGAACATTTTTAAAAATGAGATTGACAAGAAAGTGAAAGTCCCATTCATTACACAGGGTGAACTGCGCAGCTGTGGTATACAAAGTTCAGTCTGTCAGCCTTCATGATTAAAGACTGACTCGTTCCCCAAAAATGGACTTACTGAGGCTGAAAGGGAAGTACCATTTCACCTGCCATATAGTCAAGGTAACGTCTCTGCTTTGAGAATTTTTCTTTGGCAAAGATACTTCACTTCAGATTTTTTTCCTTCCTTTTTTAATGAGCTGGTAAATAGCTAATTACTGGCTTAATAACACAGTTCATTACATATTGCATAAATCAGAAAGAGATATATTTGTTTGATTATTATTCTATCTTCTAAAGTGAAGTTAAACCCAAAAGAAATGGGTAATGATACATGCTTTTGTGCAGGCACACACATACACAACCACAACGAGAGACGTATTACTAAACTGTAGGGTGACAACCGTCTCGATTTTAGCAAAACAGGATGATTGGCCACCCTAAAATTGCCAGATAAGAAATTGCATGGGGTTGAAGGAAAAAACCTCCAATGAATCTTCCTGTTTCTGATTCAGACATTTAACTTTATTCCAGATATGACTTGATATGCCAAACTGCCAAGAAAATGTTTTTTCTTTTTAAGTACACAAGGATGTAAATTCTGAGAAGTATCAGGACTGCACTAAAACTGCCAGCATAAAAGGCCCAGAACCTCACTACCTATTTTTGTTTCAGAAGGGGTCATAGAGTTGCCAATATTTCTGAATATTTCAGCCAAAGTTTATAAAATGGTATGGTATAAGGTACAATGTACTTGAGCTGATTTTCACTATGAAATTCTATTTACACAAACCCTGTTCATTGAATGGTAGGTCAAAAGGGAAGCTGTAGAATCTATCCTTCCACATCTAGTCAAGGCCACAGTAAAGCCTTGATGGGATTGTATTCCATATATTTCTAAATAACTTCAAAAGAGGGGCTATTTCATTATTATTTTTATGTCTTACTTAAAATTCTCAAGCTTTCTATGAAATTCATTTTTTTTTCTGGTTGATGCTAGAAATTGTGGGAATGATTCTTTGACTAAGGTTAGAAATAATTTTATAATTTTCTTTCAGTGTTTTAATTCTAGAAGCTTTTAACTCTTCTTCAAAGTTTGTATTTTCAAATTTTTCATTATATTCATGGCTCTTCTTTGAGTCATTGAAGAATAGCCAAGTAGGACTACCAGCAAAGGTTTTTCTTTGTTGTGAAAATAATACTATATAATAATTGATTGTTGCAGACCCTTAATAAAATTGGCAAATCGATTAGCTTTATTAATCAGGGCTTAACAAACTGTAAGATCGCCAAGTGGCTTTGCAGATGTGGTATCTTATAGTTATGATTTATCACTAAAATCTCATTCTTTATCCTCAGAACCAGAGAAGAGTCTAATCCCAGACACTTTCTAGTAAAAAGATGTGTTTTGAACCCATAAATGGGAAAACAGGTGATGCTATGAAACATATTTTAATTTTAGTCCTTCTTCTGTTTTCCAAATCTTTGGCCTGAGTTATTGTGTTTGATGGGTAGTTTAGGAATAGAGCGGTATTTTATCTTGGTGGCTAGTATTTTTTGAGACTGAAAAAGCCAAGAGAAGTTAAAATGTATTTGCTACTTGAGGTCAGTCAGTGCAGAAGAACTGAAAAAGCTTGTATTCTCAAATTTTAACATGCATACCAGTTACCTGGGGAACCTTATTAAAATCAGATTCTGATGTGTGAGTTTGGGGTGGGGCCTGAGATTCTGCATTTTTAAGAAGTTCCTAGATGATGCCGATGATCCAAGGACCACACTTTGAAGAGTAAGTTTGTAAAGCGGGCTCCTGTAGCTCAGTTCAGACTTTCTCCTTTTAATCTAGAAAGACAAATAGCATCCAATGAGATCACCTCCTTATAGGCGGAGATGCAGACGTGGGCAAGGAGGAGAAAACTACCTGTGTGGTATTATTTGGAATGGAGAAATATTTGCAAGACTAATTGAGAAAGCTCTTTCTGCAGTCCCTTGGCTGCAATATGGCTATAAACTTCAACACTCTGTACGATGGCAATTTAATTGCCTAAAGCTGCTCAGTATTTTAATCGTGAATTTTAAAACCACATTTTATAACTAGATATAGACTTATTTACTCCCTTCTCATAAAATTTATTTTTCTCTCTTCCATATCAAGAAAATACCAAATAACTTTCCACAAAGAAATTTCATATCTGGAAATTTAGTATTGCAAATACCATAAACCAAGTAAATTTTTCATATTTTGTACCAAAAGCTGGCATTTAGATCTTTTGGGCCAAGTTGCAATAGCCTTACTTCACATAGTGCATAATTCAATTTGTGATAATTTATTAATTCAGCAAAACTTACTTATTGAGCAGCACCTCATTCATTTACTATGCTTTTGAATTTTTTTCTGCTCTGTTCAGGTTGTGTGTTTGTAATATAAAAACCCAAAATCAAAATGGTTTAAACAAGATAGTAGTTTACTCCTTTCTCATATTCAGTAAGTCCACCTGACATTCCAAGATATCAAGGACCTGATCATCTTCTGCCTTGTTGCTTCCTCAATGCATGGCTTTCTGTCTTAAGCTCATTATCTTATCCACAGTGGCTGCTGGAGTTCCAGCCATTATGACCACATTCCAGCCAGTGGAAAAGGAGAACAGGACATAAAAATGCATGCTCCTTCCATTCCCACCATTCTTTTAACGATCCTTTCTGGGAGCTGTACACATTACATCTCTCTTTGCATCTCATTGGTCCCATTTAATCACATGGCCATGCCTGGCTGGGAAATGTAGTCTTTATTCCAGGTGTCCATGTGTCTATCTGCAAAATTAAGGATAACCTTACCATGGAAGAGGGATCGGCAAACTATGATCTGCAGACCAACTCTGGTCCACTGCCTGTTTATGTAAATACAGTTTTAATGGAAGATAGCAAGGCTTATTCATTTCTGCATTGTCTATGACTGCTTTGATGCTACAATGGCAGAGTTAAATAGTTGCAAAAGGAACTTTGCTCACAAAGTCTAAAGTATTTTCTGTCTGGTCATTCACAGAAAATGTTTGCTAATTCCTGCTGCATAAGAAAGGGAACGATGGCCTACAGTCTCCTTATTTCTCCCATATTTCTTCAACTGTTTTCCTCTCTTCTCTCCTCTTTAGCCAGGTTCAGCTCATATATAAAATCCAGCCTCTAAAAAATGCAAAGTAATAGAATCTGAGTTTGGCACTGCCTTACCCTGGTACAGGGTGTTAGGGAGAATATTTGATTAAGTTACCAATATGTTCCCACATATTACTGTCTTTTTCGTTATATTATCAAGATACTATTCATCATTGTTTCACACGTGGGTCTTGTATCAATCAGGGATTAGTTGAGGAGAACAGAATCTACTCAGCTAGTTATAGCAGGAAGGGATTTTTTACATTAATTGACATAAAAAATCATTGGGTGCTAAGGAGCGGTGGGGTGGGCAGTGGGCAGGTAGGAGATGGTACATAGGTGAATTCTAGACTGATTTTTCAGAACTGATTCCCTAAGTACATGCAGAGCAGGACTGAGGAGGAGCTCTGACTTCTTCTCTTCAGGAAGCCACAAGGGTGTGTGTGGCTCCAGAACCACCACCGTGCCGCCGTCAGGAAGTGGCTGTGGTTAAGAAGCCCCTTCTCTCCTTCCCGTGCTGGCTCCAGAGCTACAATCCACACCTGCAGCCTTGATGCCTTCCCACCTCTGACACCCCTCGAACGTGTGTGTGGAGGCTGGGGTGTCTGCTAATGCTGGCAGGAAAACCCTCCACCCTCTCCATGATGCAGCTGCCAGAAGGAGGAGCCAAACAGGAGCGAGGTGCCCACCTGACTTCCAGGTTCCAACTCTCACCTGGGATGCATCTGCTTTGTCAAATCCAAATCACATCCAGAATCTAAGCTGCAAGGGAGTTGGGACGTGCCCACCTCGGTGTTCCAGCCCGGGCAGTCCAGGAAGGCATGCTAGAAAGAGGGTGGGATGGTTGAACCCAGACTTCATGCCTGCCACCGCCGTACAACAGAAAGCAGCATCACTGCGTGAGACCAAGTCCTTTCTTCTTGATTCTGGCACATCAGTAAGTCAATCTGTTATCAGCGATCTCCCTCAATTTGGTCAAACCACAAAAGTTTTATGTTCTTAGAAATACACCCAAATCTGGCAACGTTGGATTTGAAGTGGTCATTTTTATTGTTGGAATAGATCCTTCAAATTTTTTTCAGCCAGGGAACTCTTTCTTCAGATAAAATACTATGCCAGTTTGAATGTATTATGTCACCCAGAAACAGCCATATTCTTTGATGCAATCTTGTGGGGCAGACATGTTAATGGGGATTAAGTTGGAATGTTTGGATTAGGTTGTTTCTGTGGAAATGTGCCCCACCCAACTGTGGGTGATAACTCTGATTGGATAATTTCCATGGAGATGTGGCTCCACCTATTCAGCATGGGCCTTCATTACTTTACTGGAGCACTATATAAGCTCAGACAGAAGGAGTGAGCTTGCTACAGCCAAGAGGGACACTTTGAAGAATGCACAGGAGCTGAGAGAGGAGCTGCAGATGAAAGACAGTTTGAAGACAGCTAAGAGAGGACAAACACCCCAAGAGCAACTGAGAGTGACATTTTGAATAGGAGCTGTGGCCTAGAGAGGAACATCCTGGAAAAAAGCTGTATTGAAACCAGAACTTGTGGCAGACTCCAGCCATGTGCCTTCCCAGCTAACAGAGGTTTTCCGGACACCATTGGCCATCCTCCACTGAAGGTACCTGATTGCTGATGTGTTACCTTGGATACTTTATGGGCTTCAGACTGTAACTGTGTAAACAAATAAACCCTCTTTATAAAAACCAATCCATTTCTGGTGTTTTGCATTCTGGCAGCATTAGCAAACTAGAATAAGTACCCTTTGGCAGCATTATACACAAGTAAATAAGTAAATAGCACTCTCATGGAAGCAGGGGTAGTGCCTTATGACAGAAATATTCTGCGCTCCCTGCATAGAATATTTCTGCCTCCCAGCCAATGCCCAACTTCTGAAATTAAAATTACTTCAGGCGCTAACTCAATTACCTAGAAATAGATTATCTATTTGTTACACAAATAATATTGTTATTCAGATAAATAGGAAGACGTATTAACCAATCAGGGAACGTTATATTTAATCGAAAGTAGTAACACACACTGTACCTAACCCATCATCAGCCCACAGAGAGCAACCCCATCAACCAGGTCCCAAGATTCCAACGGGCTTCTCTGAGAAAAGATCGACAGGATTTGGGGGTGGGACTGGCACAGGCCTTGGGCACGTCTGACCCAGGCGTTTGGTTACTTCCTTTGCTTCCTCCAACAGTCCCCTGTGATTGCCTTAGGATGCAGAGACAGAGCAGTTGCTCTCTCCAAGATGCTGGAGGTTGGACTCTGTTTCGGCCCCTTCCTGGGGGCCCTGAGCTAAAGTGTGAAAGGACCGAAGGCAGATCTCTCTGCCTTTGCAAGGGGGACTTCTGTCCATTCAGTCCTCAAACGCCCCTCCTCAGGGAGCTGTCCCCTGACCATCTTATTGAAAAAATCCACATCCCATCTGCTTCCATCACTTTCCAGCCCTTGCTTTACCCATCTCTTCATGTCACTTATTGCTAATTGAAATTACATCATTTATCGAACTATTTCCCCACCAGCACGTAGGCTCCATGCAGGCAGAGATTTAGTTTAACACCACAGTATTTCCAGCAAATAGGAACTTTCCTGGCACACAATAGGTACTCAATAATTTCAATTGATAAGTGAGTACATGCTGTAAGAATGTGCAGGTATCAGTGGGTTAACTACGATTTGTTTGCACTGGCTTCAAAGACCTCAATTTTCTTTTAATCAGTCACAATGTAATTGGAAGGGAAGAATTTTCATACCAATGAATGGTACTTGCCAAACATGATGGTGATCCCCAATGATTGGATTTTTTATAACAGATTTTGTATAATGCAGAGACTAGAATACATAAGTTATATTGCTCACCAGTCAATAATGACCTAAATTGCAAGCAACCATTCCTGTGTTGACCATGGTGCAGGCCAAACTGTGGTAACCTCCATAATTCACTGGTTCAAACAGAATAGAAGTTTCCTTCCCCCTCATACAAGCAGCCTGGAGGGAGGTGGGTGTGCAGGTGGGATGGGGAGAAGATCGTGCAGGGACGCAGGTTCCTTCTGTATCAATAATCCTATGGTGTTCTTATCTGCGTGGCTGAAACTGTCCATAATTCAGGACAATTAGATGGAATAATGAGAGCTCTAGAGAGCATGCAATTTTCTTTTAAGCATATGATATGGAACTTGCACAAGCATCTCCACTCATTTAATGAGCACAAGCTTAGTCCTGGCACAAACTTCATTTCATGGTCAGCTCGCTGGAGGATGCTGTGTGTCTAGACAGGGGAAGGATGGACTGAGGGGTCCCTAAGCCATCTTCAACACTGTGTGACTCCAAGGTGGGTAGAAAGTAACCCTGATTAAGAGTTTTATAACACATTTTTAAGTCTGCCAAAAATCAAAACACAGGAGATATCAATTTTAGCAACTTCTTATTCTTGAAAAGTGTTTAAGTGAAAATCTCACACTAAATATATGGAAGATAATCCCAAAAATCAACCTTAGTGATGTTACTGAGCATTGAACAGTAATTAATAGTGTAATCCTGTTGCTGGTCATTTTGGGAAGAAAGACTGTATATTATCCAAATATGAAGTGTGTGTGTGTGTGTGTGTGTGTGCGCGCGCACATTGGGGGCTCATATGAAACTTTCAGCATAATATTGCATTTGAAGAGATAGGCTCTAGCAGTCAAAAGTAATTTAAAAAGAATTTTAATTTTATCTGCATTTCTAAAGTAACCCAACAACAATAGTTTCCCAAATATCATTTCTCCCCCTCACTTCTTTTTTTTTTTATTAAATTCAGTTTTATTGAAATACATTCACACACCATACAATCATCCATGATATACAATCCACTGTCCACAGTATGATAACATAGTTATGCGTTCATCACCACAATCTATCTCTGAACATTTTCCTTACATCAGAAAGAACCAGAACAAGAATAAAAAATAAAAGTGAAAAAAAACACCCAAATCATCCCCCCATCCCACCCCATTTGTCCTTTAGTTTTTATCCCCATTCCTCCACTCATCCATACACTAGATAAAGGGGGTGTGATCCACAAGGTCTTCACAATCACACTGTCACCCCTTGTAAACTACATTATTATATAATTGTCTTCAGGAGTCCAGACTGCTGGGTTGGAGTTTGGTAGTTTCAGGTATTTACTTCTAGCTATTCCAATACATTAAAGCCTAAGAGGTGTTATCTACATAGTGCATAAGAATGTCGACCAGAGTGACCTCTCGACTCCATTTGGAATCTCTCAGCCACTGAAACTATTTCGTCTCATTTTGCATCCCCCGTTTGGTCAAGAAGATACTCTCAGTCCCACGATGCTGGGTCCACCTTCATCCCCGGGAGTCATACTCTGCATTGCCAGGGAGATTTACACCCCTGGGAGTCGGGTCCCACGTAGTGGGGAGGGCAGCGAGTTCACCTGTCGAGATGGCTCAGTTAGAGAGAGAGAGGGCCACATCTGAGCAACAAAGAGGTACTCAGGGGGAGACTCTTAGGCACCATTACATACAACTTTAGACTCTCCTTTGTGGTAATGAGCTTCATAAGGGCAAATCCCATGCTCGAGGGCTCAGCACATCAAACCGCCAGTGCCAATGTTTGTGACAACATATGCTAGGGGATCAGCATCTCAAAGTTTAGAGATAGGCCTTACAATTCAGGGATAGAGTTAACTGCTGTAAGAGCTTACAATCTAGGGACTTTTACAATTATTGTGTCCACGTTAGGCTATGTTCTAAGATTCAATTCTGAGTTTACACATTGTAGTTAGTCCATATTGGTGAGGCATCATCCCTCTCACCATGTTTTCTCCAACACTTTTATTCCTATATATATATTTTCCTACAATTTTATAGAGTTATATTCACATACCATACATTTATCCACAGTGTACAATCAGTTGTTCATGGTATCATCATAAAGTTGTACATTTATCACCACAATCAGCATTTGAACATACTGATTACTACAAGAAAATTTGTTTTTTTGTTTTTTTTTTTTTTAGCAATAAGAAAAAATGATAAAAAGAAAAATAACATGTCATACAATACAATATACTACTAAGGACAGCAAATAACACCACTACCAAGAATCCCATATTACTCCCCTATATCCCCTTCTCATATACATTTAGCATTGGCGTATTGCCTTTGTTACATTTAATGGAGGTATATTACAATGTTACTGTTGACCATAGACTCCAGTTTGCTTTGATTATGTTTTTTCCTGAATACCATCCCTTTTTCAAATTTCTACATGGTTGACATTCATTTGCTTTCCCACATGCAAAAACATTTTTGTATTTGTATATTTAGTAACAGTCATTGGCCACTCCAGTTTTTGCCACGTTTTACAGTCCCAGTCTTTATCATCTATCTTTACCTCTGGTGTCATACATTCTCCTATCCCACCTCTTTCAGCTTTACTCACAGACATCTTTGTTCAGTGTACTTACAATACCATGCTACCATCACACAGTATTATGCTCTCTATTTCTGGATCTATGCAATCAATCCTAAACATTCTGTAGTCCTTCTGCATCAAATGGCTGATCTCTGCCCTCTTTCTATCTGCTGGACGCCTGTGTTGTCAGCTTTTAACTCCCAAAGTTTGTTCATTAATGTCTGTTCATATTAGTGAGACCATACAGAATCTGTCCTTCTGTTTCTGGCTAACTTCACTCAACATAATGTCCTCAAGGTTCATCCACATTATTACATGATCCATGTCTTTGTTCTGTCTTACAGCTGCATAATATTCCATCATGTGTATATACCACAGTTTGTTTATCCACTCGTCCTTTGAAGGACATTTGGGCTGTTTCCATCTCTTGGCAATTGTGAATAATGCTGCAATAAACATTGGTTTACAAATGTCTGTTTGTGTCTTAAGTTTCAGTTCCTCTGAGTATATACCCAGCAATGGAATAGCTGGGTCATATGGCAAATCTATATTTAGCTTCCTGAGGAACCTCCATACTGTCTTCCAGAGTGGTTGCACCATTCTACATTCCCACCAACAATGAATAAGTGTGCCTCTTTCTCCACATCCTCTCCAGCACTTGTCATTTTCTGTTTTTTGGATAATGGCCATTCTGGTAGGTGTGAGATGATATCTCATTGTGGTTTTGATTTGCATTTCCTTAATAGCCAGTGAAGTTGAGCATTTTTTCATATGCTTTTGAGCCATTTGTATTTCCTCTTCAGAAAAATGTCTGTTCATGTCTTTTGCCCATTTTTTAATTGGATCGTTTGTCTTTCTGTTATTGAGATGCAGGATTCCTTTATATATTCGGGATATTAAACCCTTATCTGATATGTGGTTTCCAAATATCATCTCCCATTGTGTAGGTTGCCTTTTGACTTTTCTGACAAAGTCCTTTGATGTACAAAAGTGTTAAATTTTGAGGAGATCCCATTTGTCTATTTGTTCTTTGGTTGCTCGTGCCTTGGGTGTGAGGTCTAAGAAACCACCTCCTTTCACAAGATCTTTAAGATATTGCCCTACATTTTCTTCTAAGAGTTTTATGGTCTTGGTGCTAATGTTTAGGTCTTTGATCCACTTTGAGTTAATTTTGGTATAAGGTGTGAGATGGACATCCTCTTTCATTCTTTTGGAAATGGATATCCAGTTCTCCAAACACCATTTATTGAACAGGCTGCTCTTTCCCAGTTGCTTCGGCTTCACTGCCTTATCAAAGATCAGTTGTCCATAGATGTGAGGGTCTACTTCTGAACACTCAATTCAATTCCATTGATCAGTGTATCTGTCCTTATGCCAGTACCATGCTGTTTTGAGCACTGTAGCTTTGTAATATGCTTCAAAGTCAGGTAGTGTGAGACCTCCCACTTCACTCCTCTTTCTCAAGACATTTTTGGCTATTCGGGGCACCTTACCCTTCCAAATAAATTTAGTTATTGGTTTTTCTATTTCTGTAAAGTAAGTTGTTGGGATCTGAATTGGTATTGCATTGAATCTGTAAATCAGTTTAGGTAAAATTGCCATCTTAACTATATTTAGTCTTCCGATCCATGAACATGGTATGTTCTTCCATTTTTTCAGGTCTTGTTCAATTTCTTTTAGCAGTTTCTTATAGTTTTCTATGTAAAGGTCTTTTGTGTCCTTGGTTAAGTTTATTCCTAAATACTTGATTCTTTTGGTTGCTATTGTAAATGGGATTTTTTTCTTGATTTCCTCCTCTTGTTGCACATTACTTGTGTATAGGAACACTACAGATTTTTGCGTGTTGATCTTGTAGCCTGCTATTTTGCTGTATTCATTGACTAGTTCTAGTAGCTTTGCTGTAGATTTTTCTGGATTTCCTACATATAGAATCATGTCAACTGCAAATAGTGAAAGTTTTACTTCTTCCTCTCCAATTTGGATGCCTTTTATTTCTTTTTCTTGCCTAATTGCTCTAGCTAGAACTTCCAGCACAATGTTGAATAGCAATGGTGATAGTGGGCATCCCTGTCTTGTTCCTGATCTTAGAGGAAAAGCTTTCAGTCTCTCCCCATTGAGTGTGATGTTAGCTGTGGGTTTTTCATATATTGCCTTTATCATATTGAAAAAGTTCCCTTCTATTCCTATACTTTGAAGTGTTTTCATCAGGAAAGGATGTTGAATTTTGCCAAATGCCTTTTCTGCATCGATCGAGATGATCATGTGGTTCTTCTGCTTTGATTTATTGATGTGGTGTATTACATTAATTGATTTTCTTGTGTTGAACCAGCCTTGCATACCTGGAATAAATCCCACCTGGCTGTGGTGTATAATTCTTTTAATGTGCTGCTGGATTCGATTTGCGAGTATTTTGTTGAGGATTTTTGCGTCTATATTCATTAAAGAAATTGGTCTATAATTTTCTTTTTTTGTAGTATCTTTGCCTGGTTTTGGTATTAGGGTGATGATGGCTTCATAGAAAGAGTTAGGTAGCTTTCCCTCTTCTTCAATTTTTTTGAAGAGATTGAGCAGGATTGGTACTAATTCGTTCTTGAATGCTTGGTAGAATTCACGTGTGAAACCATCTGGTCCTGGGCTTTTCCTTTTTGGGAGCTTTTTGATGACTGACTCAATCTCTTTACTTGTGATTGGTTTGTTGAGGTCATCTATTTCTTCTTGAGTTAACGTTGGTTGTTTATGCTTTTCTAGGAAGTTGTCCATTTCATCTAAGTTGTCTAGTTTATTAGCATATAGTTGCTCATAGTATCTTCTCATTATCTCCTTAATTTCTGCAGGGTCGGTAGTTATATTTCCTTTCCCATTTCTGATTGCATTTATTTGCATCTGCTCTCTCTTTTTTTTTGTTAGCCTAGCCAGTGGTCCATCGATTTTATTGATTTTCTCAAAGCACCAACTTCTGGTTTTGTTGATTCTCTCTATTGTTTTCCTGTTCTCAATTGCATTTATTTCTGCTCTAATCTTTGTTATTTCTTCCCTTCTGCTTGCTTTGGGGTTAGTTTGCTGTTGTTTCTCTAATTCCTCCAGGTGAGCAGTTAACTCTTCAATTTTTGCTCTCTCTTCTCTTTTAGTATAGGCATTCAGGGCAATAAATTTCCCTCTCAGCACCGCCTTTGCTGCATCCCATAAGTTTTGATAAGTTGTGTTTTCATTGTCATTTGCCTCGAGGTATTTACTAATTTCTCTTGTAATTTCTTCCTTTACCCACTGGTTTTCTAAGAGGGTGTTGTTTAGCCTCCATATGTTAGTGAATTTTATGACCTTCTGCCTTTTATTTATTTCCAACTTCATTCCATTGTGGTCTGAGAAAGTGTTTTGTATAATATCAATATTTTTAAATTTGTTGAGACTTGCTTTGTGACCCAACATGTGGTCTATCCTAGAGAATGTTCCATGAGCACTTGAGAAAAAAGTGTATCCTGCTGTTGTTGGATGTAGTGTTCTATAAATGTCTGTCAAGTCTAGTTCATTTATCATACAATTCAACATCTCTGTTTCTTTAGTGATCCTCTGTCTAGATGTTCTATCCATTGATGAGAATGGTGTATTGAAGTCTCCAACTATTATTGTAGAGGTATCTATTTCTCCTTTCAGTGATCGCAGTGTTTGCCTCATGAATTTTGGGGCATTCTGGTTTGGTGCATAAATATTTATGACTGTTATGTTTTCTTGATGAATTGACCCTTTTTTAATATATAGTGTCCTTCTTTGTCTCTTTTAATTGTTTCACTTTTGAAGTCTAACTTGTCTGATATTAATATAGCTACTCCCGCTTTTTTCTGGTTGTTGTTTGCATGAAATATCTTTTTCCAACCTTTCACTTTCAGTCTATGTTTGTCCTTGTGTCTAAAGTGAGTTTCTTGTAGACAGCATATAGATGGGTCCTGTTTTTTAATCCATTCTGCCAGTCTGTGTCTTTTTATTGGGGAGTTTAATCCATTTACATTTAGTGTTATTACTGTAAGGGCAGTACTTTCTACTACCATTTTGTTTTTTGGAATTTATATGTCATATCTTATTTTTTCCTCTCCTTTTACCTTTCCTGATAATCTTCATTTGTGCACTCTTCTCCAACTCTCCCTCTCCTGTCTTTTCCTATCAGCCTGTAGCACTCCCTTTAGTATTTCTTGTAGTGCCGGTCTCTTATTCACAAACTCTCTCAGTGTCTGTTTGTCTGAAAATGTTTTAATCTCTCCCTCACTTTTGAAGGAAAGTTTTGCTGGATATAGAATTCTCGGTTGGCAGTTTTTCTCTTTCAGTATCTTAAATATATCATGCCACTGTCTTCTTGCCTCCATGGTTTCTGCAGAGAAATCTGTACATAGTCTTATTGACTTTCCCTTGTATGTGATGGATTGCTTTTCTCTTGCTGCTTTCAGAATCCTCTCTTTGTCTTTGACATTGGACAATCTGACCAGTAAGTGTCTTGGAGTAGGTCTATTGGGATCTATTCTATTTGGGGTACGTTGTACTTCTTGAATCTCTAATTTTCTGTCTTTTATAAGAGTTGGGAAATTTTCAGTGAATATGTCTTCTATTACTCTTTCTGCCCCTTTTCCCCTCTCTTCTCCTTCTGGGATACCCATTACACATATATTTGTGTGTTTCATGTTGTCACTCAGCTCCCTAAGACCCTGCTCATATTTTTCCATTTTTTTCACCATCTGTTCTTTTGTGTGTATGAATTCGAATGACTTGTCTTCCAGTTCACTGATCCTTTCTTCTGCCTGTTCAAATCTACTGTTGTGTCCCTCCATTGTGTTTTTCATCTCCTCCATTGTGGCCTTCATTCCCATGAGTTCTGCCATTTGTTTTTTTGTTTTTTTTTTTTTTTTTTTTTTTTTTTTTTAATCATCATTTTATTGAGATATATTCACATACCACGCAGTCATACAAAACAAATTGTACTTTCGATTGTTTACAGTACCATTACATAGTTGTACATTCATCACCTAAATCAATCCCTGACACCTTCATTAGCACACACACAAAAATAACAAGAATAATAATTAGAGTGAAAAAGAGCAATTGGAGTAAAAAAGAACACTGGGTACCTTTGTCTGTTTGTTTCCTTCCCCTACTTTTCTACACATCCATCCATAAACTAGACAAAGTGGTGTTTGGTCCTTATGGCTTTCCCAATCCCATTGTCACCCCTCATAAGCTACATTTTTATACAACTGTCTTCGAGATTCATGGGTTCTGGGTTGTAGTTTGATAGTTTCAGGTATCCACCACCAGCTACCCCAATTCTTTAGAACCTAAAAAGGGTTGTCTAAAGTGTGCATTAGAGTGCCCACCAGAGTGACCTCTCGGCTCCTTTTGGAATCTCTCTGCCACTGAAGCTTATTTCATTTCCTTTCACATCCCCCTTTTGGTCAAGAAGATGTTCTCCGTCCCACGGTGCCAGGTCTACATTCCTCCCTGGGAGTCATATTCCACGTTGCCAGGGAGATTCACTTCCCTGGGTGTCTGATCCCACGTAGGGGGGAGGGCAGTGATTTCACCTTTCAAGTTGGCTTAGCCAGAGAGAGAGGGCCACATCTGAGCAGCAAAGAGGCATTCAGGAGGAGACTCTTAGGCACAAATATAGGGAGGCCTAGCCTCTCCTTTGCAGCAACCGTCTTCCCAAGGGTAAAACTTATGGTAGAGGGCTCAACCCATCAAACCACCAGTCCCCTATGTCTGTGGTCATGTTAGCAACCATGGAGGTGGGGCAGGCGAACACCCCTGCATTCTCCACAGGCTCCTCAAGGGGGCACCACATCTTTTTTTTTTTTTTTTTTTTTTTTTTTTTTTTTAACTTTCCCTTCTTTTTTCAAATCACCTGTATGAAAAAAAAGTTAAAAAGAAAACAAACATACAATAAAAGAGCATTTCAAAGAGACCATAGCAAGGGAGTAAGAAAAAGACAACTAATCTAAGATAACTGCTTAACTTCCAACATGTTCCTACTTTACCCCCAAGAAAGTTACATAATATAGCAACATTTCAGTGAACTTGTTCCTACTACAACCATCAGAAATTAACAGACCATAGTCATTTCTGGGCATCCCCAGAACGTTAAATAGCTTATCTGTTCTTCCTGGATTATTGTTCCCCCTTCCTTAATTGCTCTCTACTGCTAGTTCCCCTACATTCTACATTATAAACCATTTGTTTTACATTTTTCAAAGTTCACATTAGTGGTAGCATATAATATTTCTCTTTTTGTGCCTGGCTTATTTCGCTCAGCATTATGTCTTCAAGGTTCATCCATGTTGTCATATGTTTCACCAGATCGTTCCTTCTTACTGCCGCGTAGTATTCCATCGTGTGTATATACCACATTTTATTTATCCACTCATCTGTTGAAGGACATTTGGGTTGTTTCCATCTCTTGGCAATTGTGAATAATGCTGCTATGAACATTGGCGTGCAGATATCTGTTCGTGTCACTGCTTTCCGATCTTCCGGGTATATACCGAGGAGTGCAATCGCTGGATCGAATGGTAGCTCTATATCTAGTTTTCTAAGGAACTGCCAGACTGACTTCCAGAGTGGCTGAACCATTATACAGTCCCACCAACAATGAATAAGAGTTCCAATTTCTCCACATCCCCTCCAGCATTTGTAGTTTCCTGTTTGTTTAATGGCAGCCATTCTAACCGGTGTTAGATGGTATCTCATTGTGCTCTTAATTTGCATCTCTCTAATAGCTAGTGAAGCTGAACATTTTTTCATGTGTTTCTTGGTCATTTGTATTTCCTCTTCAGAGAACTGTCTTTTCATATCTTTTGCCCATTTTATAATTGGGCTGTCTGTACTATTGTCATTGAGTTGTAGGATTTCTTTGTATATGCAAGATATCAGTCTTTTGTCAGATACATGGTTTCCAAAAATTTTTTCCCATTGAGTTGGCTGCCTCTTTACCTTTTTGAGAAATTCCTTTGAGGTGCAGAAACTTCTAAGCTTGAGGAGTTCCCATTTATCTATTTTCTCTTTTGTTGCTTGTGCTTTGGGTGTAAAGTCTAGGAAGTGGCCTCCTAATACAAGGTCTTGAAGATGTTTTCCTACATTATCTTCTAGGAGTTTTATGGTACTTTCTTTTATATTGAGATCTTTGGTCCATTTTGAGTTAATTTTTGTGTAGGGGGTGAGGTAGGGGTCCTCTTTCATTCTTTTGGATATGGATATCCAACTCTCCCAGCCCCATTTGTTGAAAAGACCATTATGGCTCAGTTCGGTGACTTTGGGGGCCTTATCAAAGATCAGTCGGCCATAGATCTGAGGGTCTATCTCTGAATTCTCAATTCGATTCCATTGATCTATATGTCTATCTTTGTGCCAGTACCATGCTGTCTTGGCAACTGTGGCTTTATAATAAGCTTCAAAGTCAGGGAGTGTAAGTCCTCCCACTTCGTTTTTCTTTTTTAGAGTGTCTTTAGCAATTCGAGGCATCTTCCCTTTCCAAATAAATTTGATAACTAGCTTTTCCAAGTCTGCAAAGTAGGTTGTTGGAATTTTGATTGGGATTGCATTGAATCTGTAGATGAGTTTGGGTAGAATTGACATCTTAATGACATTTAGCCTTCCTATCCATGAACATGGAATATTTTTCCATCTTTTAAGGTCCCCTTCTATTTCTTTTAGTAGAGTTATGTAGTTTTCTTTGTATAGGTCTTTTACATCTTTGGTTAAGTTGATTCCTAGGTACTTGATTTTTTTAGTTGCTATTGAAAATGGTATCTTTTTCTTGAGTGTCTCTTCAGTTTGTTCATTTCTAGCATATAGAAACATTACTGACTTATGTGCATTAATCTTGTATCCCGCTACTTTGCTAAATTTGTTTATTAGCTCTAATAGGTGTATCGTTGATTTCTCAGGGTTTTCTAGATATAAGATCATATCATCTGCAAACAATGACAGTTTTACTTCTTCTTTTCCAATTTGGATGCCTTTTATTTCTTTGTCTTGCCGGATTGCCCTGGCTAGCACTTCCAGCACAATGTTGAATAACAGTGGTGACAGCGGGCATCCTTGTCTTGTTCCTGATCTTAGAGGGAAGGCTTTCAGTCTCTCACCATTGAGTACTATGCTGGCTGTGGGTTTTTCATATATGCTCTTTATCATGTTGAGGAAGTTTCCTTCAATTCCTACCTTTTGAAGTGTTTTTATCAAAAAGGGATGTTGGATTTTGTCAAATGCTTTTTCAGCATCTATTGAGATGATCAATTGATTTTTCCCTTTCGAGTTTTTAATGTGTTGTAATACATTGATTGTTTTTCTTATGTTGAACCATCCTTGCATGCCTGGAATGAACCCCACTTGGTCATGGTGTATGATTTTTTTAATGTGTCTTTGGATTCGATTTGCAAGTATTTTGTTGAGGATTTTTGCATCTATATTCATTAGGGAGATTGGCCGGTAGTTTTCCTTTTTTGTAGCATCTTTGCCTGGTTTTGGTATTAGATTGATGTTAGCTTCATAAAATGAGTTAGGTAGTGTTCCATTTTTTTCAATGTTTTGAAAGAGTTTGAGTAAGATTGGTGTCAGTTCTTTCTGGAAAGTTTGGTAGAATTCCCCTGTGAAGCCATCTGGCCCTGGGCATTTATTTGTGGGAAGATTTTTGATGACTGATTGGATCTCTTTGCTTGTGATGGGTTGGTTGAGGTCTTCTATTTCTTCTCTGGTCAGTCTAGGTTGTTCATATGTTTCCAGGAAATTGTCCATTTCTTCTACATTATCCAGTTTGTTGCCATACAGTTGTTCATAATATCCTCTTATAATTTTTTTAATTTCTTCAGGATCTGCAGTTATGTCACCTTTTTCATTCATTATTTTGTTTATATGGGTCTTCTCTCTTTTTGATTTTGTCAGTCTAGCTAGGGGCTTGTCAATCTTGTTGATCTTCTCAAAGAACCAACTTTTGGTGATATTTATCCTTTCTATTGTTTTTTTGTTCTCTATGTCATTTATTTCTGCTTTAATCCTTGTTATTTCTTTTCTTGTACTTGGTTTAGGATTGGTTTGCTGTTCATTTTCTAGCTTCTTCAGTTGATCCATTAGTTCTTTGATTTTGGCTCTTTCTTCCTTTTTAATATATGCGTTTAGTGCTATAAATTTCCCCCTTAGCACTGCTTTTGCTGCATCCCATAGGTTTTGGTATGTTGTGTTCTCATTTTCATTCGTCTCTATATATTTAGCAATTTCTCTTGCTATTTCTTCTTTAACCCACTGATTGTTTAGGAGTGTGTTGTTTAACCTCCAGGTATTTGTGAATTTTCTAAGTCTCTGATGGTTATTGACTTCTAATTGTATTCCATTGTGGTCAGAGAATGTGCTTTGAATAATTTCAATCTTTTTAAATTTATTGAGGCTTGTTTTATGTCCCAGCATATGATCTATTCTGGAGAAAGTTCCGTGAGCACAAGAAAAGTATGTGTATCCTGGTGATTTGGGATGTAATGTCCTGTAGATGTCTGTTAAATCTAATTCATTTATCAGATTGTTTAGGTTTTCAATTTCCTTATTGGTCTTCTGTCTGGTTGATCTATCTATAGGAGAGAGTGATGTGTTGAAGTCTCCCACAATTATTGTGGAAACATCAATTGCTTCCTTTAGTTTTGCCAATGTTTCTCTCATGTATTTTGTGGCACCTTGATTGGGTGCATAGACATTTACGATTGTTATTTCTTCTTGCTGAATTGCCCCTTTTATTAGTATGTAGTGGCCTTCTTTGTCTCTCAAAACATCCCTGCATTTGAAGTCTATTTTATCTGAGATTAATATTGCTACACCTGCTTTCTTTTGGCTGTAGCTTGCATGAAATATTTTTTTCCATCCTTTCACTTTCAATTTCTTTGTGTCCCTGTGTCTAAGATGAGTCTCTTGTATGCAACATATTGATGGTTCATTTTTTTTGATCCATTCTGCGAATCTATATCTTTTAATTGGGGAGTTTAATCCATTTACATTCAACGTTAAAACCGTGAAGGCATTTCTTGAATCGGCCATCTTATCCTTTGGATTATGTTTGCCATATTTTTCCCTCTCTCTATTAATATCCTTTATTGTACCCATACCGAATCTCTTTAGTACTGAACCTTTCTCCAAGTCTCTCTGTCCTGTCTTTGTTTCTCTGTCTGTAGGGCTCCCTTTAGTATCTCCAGTAGGGCAGGTCTCTTATTAGCAAATTCTCTCAGCATTTCTTTGTCTGTGAAAAATTTAAGCTCTCCCTCAAATTTGAAGGAGAGCTTTGCTGGATAAAGTATTCTTGGCTGGAAATTCCTCTCTCTCAGAATTTTAAATATATCGTGCCATTGCCTTCTCGCCTCCATGGTGGCTGCTGAGTAGTCACTACTTAGTCTTATGCTGTTTCCTTTGTATGTGGTGAATTGCTTTTCTCTTGCTGCTTTCAGAACTTGCTCCTTCTCTTCTATGTTTGACAGTGTGATCAGTATATGTCTCGGAGTGGGTTTTTTTTGGATTTATTCTATTTGGAGTTCGCTGAGCATTTATGATTTGTGTATTTATGTTGTTTAGAAGATTTGGGAAGTTTTCCCCAACAATTTCTTTGAATACTCTTCCTAGACCTTTACCCTTTTCTTCCCCTTCTGGGACACCAATGAGTCTTATATTCGGACGCTTCATATTATCTATCATATCCCTGAGGTCCATTTCGAGTTTTTCAATTTTTTTTCCCCATTCTTTCTTTTATGCTTTCATTTTCCATTCTGTCATCTTCCAGGTCACTGATTCGTTGTTCAACTTCCTCTAGTCTTGTACTTTGAGTGTCCAGAATCTTTTTAATTTGGTCAACAGTTTCTTTAATTTCCATAAGATCATCCATTTTTTTATTTAGTCTTGCAATGTCTTCTTTATGCTCTTCTAGGGTCTTCTTGATTTCCTTCATATCCCGTACTAGGGTCTCATTGTTCATCTTTAGTTCTTTGAGTAGCTGCTCTAGGTGTGTCTCTTCTGGTCTTTTGATTTGGGTGCTTGGGCTTGGGTTATCCATATCGTCTGGTTTTTTCATATGCTTTATAATTTTCTGTTGTTTTTGGCCTCGTGGCATTTGCTGTCCTTGATAGGGGTCTTTTAGGGTTTGTAGACCAGTTGAAGTCCTTATCTCTAATTTATCAGATCTACAGCTTCGTGGAGTACACTTTCTCTAACTAACCAGCAGGTGGCGTCCACGAGCCACCTGTTCTCCACAAGCCAGATCTCCCCTGCTTAGCCTTTTTGGTGAGTGGGGGAGTGAGTCTTGTGGGGCCCAATTGGTGTCCCAAGCTTGCGTGTGTAGTTGGTGTTGCCTGCCCTGTATGTGGGGCGTGTTTCTGGGCAGTCGGGGAGGGGGGGTGGCCCTAACAATCAAATCTCCCTGATGATCCTAGAGTTTTAAAGCTACTGCAATAGTCTAATCCTTCAGTTCAGTCCTGCCACAGTTTGTCTCTGCCACTGACCCACAAGTCTTTGGTATTGGCGTATGGCTCCTGAGACTTGCAAGTGGGTCCCTCTTCCATGCTGTGCACCCCGGGTCCTCTGTTGAGGGATGACTGTGCTATGTCACAGGTGAGTGCCGTCCCCCCAGGGCAGTTCTGGGCTGCTGGGCTGTGTTGGGAGGCTCCCAGTCTGCTCAAATGATGGCTGAATGGGGCTCTGTTAATTCACACTGCTCCCCCTTCCCAGCTCTGGGACATTCAGCTGAGGTTGCAGGGAAGGCTAATGTCCACGCCCAGTTTTGTGGTGTGTGCCTGTTATTTGAAGCACTTCCGTCACACTGGGTTGTCTGGGGCAGCTCTGGGCTATGGGGCTGGCGATGGGCAGGAGTGTTTCCTGTCCACCAGGATGGTGGCTGTGAGCGGACACCCCCCTTTTCTTGGGAAGTTGTGTTGTTTAGTGAATTTTCTCAGCCACTGGATTATTGCCTTTTGTCTCAGAGCTCTCTTAGTTCTGCTCTTGACTTGACGTGCCCAAATTTCAATTCTTTGAAGCTTTCTGTATTGAGCTTCTTAGAGTAATTGTTTTAGAAAAAGCAAAAAGGATTTAAAAAAAAAAAAACAAAAAAAAAAAAAAAACGGCCCTCCTCAGAGATCTAATGGGTTATTGAAATGCTAATAGACAAAGCAACCAGGGCCATTAAGGAAAGGTGCCCTGGGCAGAGAGATCAGCCTTGCTTCGGGATTTGCATATGCGCCTCAAGGCCTGATCTCCGCCCTTCCCCTTTCTGTGTTCACCAGAACTCCAAAAATCCTCTGCTTTTACTTTGGAGCTTCTCGTGTTGTTTTCCTTCTATGCCCGTCTCCTCTCTGCTGGGCTGGCTGCTCTCAGAGTCTCTGGTGTCTGGCCTCAGTCTATCTATGGTTGGAGTTTGAATCAGTAGAATGAGTTTCCGATGAGAGCAGCCACTGCAATTCTCCCTTCTCCTTCCTGGAGCTGACAGCCCCTCCTCCCCCGGGACTGAGCCTGGCAGGGAGGGGCGCGGGTCCCCTGGCCCCAAAAACTTACAGATTTCGCTGATCTCAGCAGTTCCACGTTTTCATGAGTGTTGTATGAAGTATGCCCAAAGACAGATTGCTCTGTGGTGTCCAGTCCACGCAGTTCCTGGCTTTTTACCTACTTTCCTGGAGGAGTAACTAAAACATACAGCTCACCAGTCTGCCATCTTGCCCCGCCTCCCCTGCCATTTGTTTTTTTTAAGTTTATGAATTCTTCTTTATGGTCAGCCAGTGTCTTCTTTATATCCTTCAGCTCTTTTGCTATATCTTCCTTCATTTCATCAAATTTATTTAGCATTAGTTGCCTCCACTCCTGTGTCTCAGCTGAGCTATTAGTTTGTTCCTTTGGCTGGTCCATGTTTTCATGTTTCCTGGTATGGCTTGTTATCTTAAGTTGTCTAGGCATCTGATTCTCTTGATTAGTTTATTTTGGAGCTTGTTTTCTGTCTTTTACCTAGTGGTTTTCTTGTTGGTTGGCTTTGTTTTCTGGCCTCTGTTATTCAGTTCAGCTTATTCTAGACCTCTAACTTAGGTTCTATTTAGTTGATCAGAATTTTTCCCCTCTTGTTTTTTCTGTTTCTTGCTCTGCCTCTATGTAACCTTTTTGTGAGTGGGTCTCCTCAGATATGGTCGACCCTAGTCAGATTTTCCCAGTCTAGTGAGGCCCAGGTCTCACTGGGAGGGTATGGAGTTTTCCTGAGAATGAGACCCTCCTATGAGGCCTTTAGAATTGGTGCCTTTCCTCTCCTGTCCAGCAGGCGGCGCTGCCCAGCCCGCAGCTCCCCCACCAGTGTAAGGAGGTATGGAGCCTTTAGTTCTCCTGGTGACTCTGATCCTGTCGGGGGCGTAGCTGACTGAAGCCGGAATCTGAATTCCAGCCCCTGGGGTCTGAATTCCCAGAAGGAGGACTGCCAGTTGAGCTGGGCCTCCCTCCACTCTCCCAATCCTCAGAACTCCAGTTGTCTCTCAGGGGCACTATTCCCTTCTCCTCTCTCCTCTTTGGGGCCTCTCCAGGTAGATTCCTTGGTCAGCCTGAGTTGCCAATTAAAGATGGGGCTGGAGGGCTTCAGTAGTGAATACGGAATTCAAAGACACTGTGGGTACCCTGTCTCCCCTCAAGCCCAGCCTAATCCCTCAACCTGGGCTTTCCGATAGAAAATAACCACATATATTACTTTTAGATTAAAAAAAAAAAAAAAAAAAAGAGTCTCTTCTAAAGGTCTTTCCCCAGCCTGGAAGTTTTGTCAGTGTCAGAATAGAACATTTAAAGATATGCTTTGGGCTATTGTCTGATAATTACTCTCCAACTGCTTCAGTTCCACCCCTGCCGGGGGCTATTGAAATGCAAAAAGATAAGGGATCAGTGAGAAGCCAGAAGGGACAAAATGTAAGGGAAAAAAAAAATGGCTTTTTTGGAGTCCGGGAATGGGTGCCCGCTTTTACGTGCCCCCACTTCTCGGAGCCCAGCCCTTCTTTAGCACCCCAGCTCCCAAAGTTAGTTAATTAATTTGTTAATTAATTCTGCAGTTGAGGCTGGGTTGAGCCTCCCTTCTTGCCCTCAGCAGATTGCTGTTTTTTGGTGCTCCCCCCCCCACCCTTTCAGGGAGCCGGCAGCAAGACAGTCTGTGATGTCTGGGTGGGGAGGGGCGCCAGACCCCTGGTCCGGGGAACTTACAGTGTTCGCTGCGATCTCAGCTTTTCCTCCAATTCCAAACTTGTGTCCAATGTGTGACTGGTTACTGGAGACCCCGAAAACACTGTTTCATATAGTTTTTGGGTAATTGCCAGCTGCTCTAGGGGAGAGATGAAATTCTGCTCCTCACCACTCCGCCATCTTGCCCCGCCTCCTCCCCCTCACTTCTTTCATACTCCATTTTTGTTCCAGGGTCTTCCCAAACTCTCAAATTATCCCAACATCCACCTAGTAGACAATTTTCCTGTCTTCTTGCTCCTGGCTCCACTTTAAGTTCCTTCTTATTTAGATCAAATTAGAATTGGGCTTCTTTTCAGTTTCACTTCTGCTTTGCTCATTACCTGGATCCTGCACCAGTGAGAACCCAGGGCTGACCCAGAAAACCGAAAGCCTTCTCCTCTGCTTCATCCGTCTCTGCCCCGGTTGCCCCACCTGCCTCCTAATTTTGCATTACCAAATGCCAAGAACTGCAGGGCAGAGGGAGAGCACCTGATCTGGTGCAGGAGGTGTAGAATCTGCTTCAGACTGGAATGGGGAAAGGCTATGGAGACTTGTGCATTAAAACGTCTTGTTGCCATCACACGTATATCATTAAGAGCTCAAGTCGGGATCATGTGGGCTGCCGTGACTCCAAAACAGATGGAAAAACCTCTCAGCTTAAAAATATTCACAAAGCTGGATTTATACAGATGTTCCACCTGAAGGCATTGCTGGACAAATTAATGCTCACAGTGGGCCACGAAACTCTAATCTATAAAGTGAACCAGGAGGGGAAGGAAACGAAAATTTATTGAGCACTTACTGAAGTATTGTGCTAAGCTCTTTAAACAATGTCGTGTCATTTAAAACCCCCAGCAAGCCTTCAGATCACTGTTCTCCACTTTGGGATCCACATATTCTCAATAGTACATAGTGACAAGATTTTAAAATGCTGGCGTTTTCCTGTCAAAACTAATATTAAAGTGGTTAACATGCATATTCTGGGTCATTGGGAATTGTCATCAAGTAGTTATAACTAACAAGCCCCACAGTAGCCCCTGGTGCTACTTTAGTGGAGGGGGGTTAATGAGAAAGAATGAAGGCGGACTTAATAAGTAAATGACACGTGCATGTCACTAGAGGCCAGGAGACCTCCTGGTACATGAAATGGATGATGGCTTTGCAGGAGTTCAAATTCAGAATAGGGCTAAGAGACTGAAGTCAGCACTTGGTATACGGCATAAAGCTATACACTAAAGAACATACATTATATAGCAGTCATGTATTCATGTTTTGAGCTGTGAATTGGCATAAGCAAGACTACATCATCCCAGTAAATTATTGCTGTTTCTTTGAGTAGCATTGCTTTTATAAAAGTATTTTTACAAATTGACAAATTTGTTTTGATTTACATTAGTATGGTAAATTGACCTATTATTCCCAGTTCTTCACTCCCTCTCTATTATAGAATTATATGGCCAAGTTTTGTCCTATGAGTTAGCAACTCCTCCTACGAGTGTGGGCAGAATGTCACAGAAGGCTGGAAAAGAGACATCCTGAATTATCTGGCAGTGAAACATTTGATCCAACTGTTGTTTTTGATACCATGGAAGTAAAAAAAAAACCTACTGCATGGACTTGTGGCAGTGGGGTAGGAGGTTTTGGAGCAAAAGGTTGATAATGTGAACAGGCTATAATTTGCTCTATTTGAAAAGGTACAAGAAAGAGGTCAACTCAGGAAAGAATTGGCCCATTTGTAAGTGTTCTAGTTTGCTAATGCTGCCAGAATGCAAAACACCAGAAATGGATTGGCTTTTATAAAAGGGGGTTATTTGGTTATACAGTTTTAGTCTTAAGGCTATAAAGTGTCCATCAACAAAGGGTACCTTCACTGGAGAAAGGCCATTGGCATCTGAAAAACCTCTATTAGCTGGGAAGGCATATGGCTGGCATCTGCTTGCTCCTAGGTTGTGTTTCAAAATGGCGTTCTCCAAAATATCCGCATCAGCTTCCAACAGCCATCTTCAAAATGTCTGTCTCCAGCTCGCTCTCTCAGCTCCTGTGCATTCTTCAAAGTATCCCTCTTGGCTGTAGCAAGCTCACTCCTTCTGTCTGGGCTTATATAGTGCTTCAGTGAACTAGTCAAGGCCCACGCTGAAAGGGCAGGGCCACGCCTTCATGGAAATTATCCAATCAGGGTTACCACCTACAGTTGGGTGGGTCACATCTCCATGGACACTGAACCAATAGGTTCCAACCCAATCCACACTAATACGTCTGCCCCCACAAGAATGCATTAAAGAATATGGCTTTTTCCTGGGGACACAAATATACAAACTGGCACAGTAAGCAACACTGAGGGGAATGTACAGAGATTAGAAATTCCAGAAATTGTAGGGTTGCTAAACAAAACCATTTCTCATCTCTAATCAGTAAAAGATAACATTGAAAAATATCTTGCATTTGAAAGACTTATTGCCATAGCCTCGGAAAAACATCAAAATCCAGGGCACAAACTCTTTAAGACAAAAAACCTCAGGGCAATGTCCCATTTAATGGTGTGGCCTTCTCACCTTTTATTGAGATCTCTGAAAGCAATAAAGTGGTACACAGCAGGTACTGGGCAAACGGAATTGTAGAAAAGTGACTGAGTCGCTGGACACACACAAAGTTCCTATAATGGAGTCTAGACAGAGGCATGACTTGCAAAGGACTGCAGGTGTGGCTTTTGGCACCTGGAACCACCTGTCCTTGCAGAAGTGCCACTGTGCTAAGTGACAAGAGCCTGCCTTTGAAGTGGGAAAGACTTCTGTTCTCCCAAATTTCTACAGGTAGGATGTCAGCCACCAAGCAGGAGAAATTCTACCATAGTCACTTCCGATGGAAAAGAAAGTCCAAGCCCCAGAGATGAGCTGGGGTTGAGAGGACAATGGGCCAGGGGTTAGTCACGGGAAGCCAAGTCAGGGCCTAACGGAGGAGCACTGCCACCCCAGGGAGGGGCCGTGACAGTACATCTGGGGACCAGTAACCGCTGCATCCCTCCCAGTCTTTGTGCTTTCGAATGCGAGTGTTTATTGCAACTCCCTGTCCCTGTTTTGTCATTATATGCTGGGTGCATAGGATGACTGATACCCTGTCTTTTAGTTTATAAGTTTCCAGATCAAGAAGCGCTGCCTTTGGCCCCAGTGGAGAGAATCTGAACCTGAAGTTGGAGCCTGATGCCGTGATGGGATGAGGCTTTCCATGTGCCCAAGGGCCCAGGGCAGTCCATCACAGGTAGATCCGAGGGACACTGAGGTGGGTGCCACAGTGCTCCTGCCTGTCAGATTCATCCCTCTGCACCCTTCCCACCGGGCTTCGTGGGACCTCCCACTAGAAGAAGTGGAGTGTTCTCATCCTGCCCCTTTGGTGTTGGACTTGGCTGGGATGTCAGCCAACAGACCACGAGGAGATGCTTGGTTCACTTTGGCCTCTGCCATCCTGTGATACGGCATGAAAACTCCTGCCCCACACAGCCTCTCATCCCAAAATGAGGACCTGGGGGCAGAATCAACTTGCAACCTGGTGCCACCCCTAATCCAGCCCAGGTGAGAGCAGCCAAATCCCTCCGGAAGAAGAAAACAAAGTATTTGTTGTTGCATGCCCTTGAGTTTTTGGGGGTTGTCAGCTCCTCAGCGTTGTCTTGGCTTATACGATTTGTATAAAAAGTATAAGCAAATGGGATTCATACCTAGTTTTATGTTTATACATACTCCAGTAACATTAAGTTGAAAAACATTTTGAGTCAACACCAGCTTTTTTTTTCTTTTAAGGTTTCCATACATTAATCAAGTTTTAGAAATCCTGCTTCAGATGGGGCTAACCCCATTTTATGGAGAAGGAAACTGAGGCTCACGGAGGTGGGTGGCTTCTTGCATGTCGCAGAGTCTGATTAGTTTTGCCTGACTTCAACCTAAAGATATTTCTACTATATGCCTGGCTGCCTCTTTGTATTAATTTTAAGTAGCTTCTCTTTTGTCTAGGTGACTATTAAATTAAAATTCAGTATAAGAGCATTCTGAGATCAAAGGAAAGAAGAAAAAATTGTTTTAAAGAAAGGAAGGAAGGAAAAAAACCTGCCAATTTTAGATGATGAAACCTGGCAGAATAACTATAAGCAAAACTGTGAGTGTCCAAAACCTGTCGGATACTTTCACCATCAAAGGGCTGACATACCAAACTCCCGTGTCTCTACTCTTAGCAGGCAAGAGCTGCTTTCAAAATCCTTCAGGAACCTGCGACCATCCACCAGCAAGCCCAATTCTGACATCAAAGTATTCAGCCTGGAAAGAAGCAGCACTAGACGAGCCTGCAAGAAATAGACCTGGAATGAAAGGGCTTTTGGAAATAAAAGCACAGATTACAAAACAAGTAGATTCTTTTAATGTTCAAGAGGGCTGTTTTGTTTAAGTTTTCCTCATTGGAGCATAATTTGAGTAGTTTCAGATGTTAATCACATCATGGAGGGGGAAAAAACCCTCTGGAGTATTATTTTTTTTTCCATGTGGCTCAGTGTTAACAAGCCCTTTAAAACTTGGAAGAAACTCGTAAGCTCCCTGGGATAGTTTTCACATACTGTCCATAAGACATGCCCTCTGGAACCCTGTCGCCTGTCAGGGCCTGGTGAGGTGTGTTGCTTCCTTAAATTGTCATCTCCTTTTGGTTGAGAGAGACCCTAAAAGCACACAGACCCTTCAGCAGCCCCAGCTCTGCCCTGCCTCCCAGATGGAGCCATGGGGACTGAACTGGTTGCACTCAGAGAAGCAAGTTCCATAATGAGAAAGTGTTTTTTACAAGCATCACTTCCTTGAGGAATGTTTTGGGAGATCTAAAGTGGAGAAAAGAAGAGAAAAAAAGAGAAAACTAAGTAAAGAAGGAGGTTAAGTCCCTCCTTTCAATATTCCATAGCCACTTTCTTTGTTTAAGAAACCCCCCTCATCAGTTCCAAAGTAGCTCAAAAGATTCTCACTTCTTAATTTATGGATTGTCTCCCTGGTAGAAGTACCTGCCTCTTTTATATGCCACACTGGGACTTGAAGGGTCTGAAGGAGACAGGTACCCCATGGGAAAACAAAAAGACTGAGAAAAGCAAGGGGTTCAGGCTTGGAGGGGGGTGGTGAAACTCCTATAAAGGTAGCTGCTCTGGGCTGCGGTTTTAGGGTTCTCAGGCAAGTTCCTGCTTGGAGGCTTGTCTTTGATGACTGCAGGGAAGGAACAGTTGTTTAGCTAGGGCAAGTCTTGTTATGGAATATTGCAAGGAAAACAATACTTCAGACCAACCAAGTTAGCATGGAGAAAAATCACAGAAAAACAAGCATGTGAGCTGTGGATGGTTTCCCCGTCCCTGGTGGGATGCTGATGTGCGTGGAGGGCCCTCTCTTCTATAGGAGTTTGATGCTTGTCTTTCTCCATACTGCCTGTCCTCACCCCCAACTGACTAGGATTAGTTAGTTTTAAGGCGAGGGACATTTTGCGATTTGTTTTCACTCTTTCTGGGAAAGTCCTTGGGCGATTCTCCAACTACTACTACAAATTACTTATTAACAACTATCCAATAGTCCATTGAGTGGAGATAATATGATTGATTTAAGAACTCTCCTATTTTGGGGCATTAAGTTTGTTTCCATTTTTATTATTAATAATTGATAATTATTAACAATATAGGGAGGAGCAATTTTGCATAAAAAATTATAAAAATTTGAGATTATTTTCTTAGGTTAACTGCCAGATATGTAATTACCAGATCAAAGAATAGGATGATTTTTAAGGTCCTTGAACATTTAAGCCACATCATGCCCCCAAAGGATTGTTCTAATTTGCACCTCCACCAGCATGCCTTTCTGATTGAATTCTTGCTTTTACTAAAACAAAACAAACAGAACACACAACTGACTACTTAGTGTTAGAATTTATAGCAATGTGTGTTAAAAAGAGCATAGAAATAATTGCGTCTGCTTTAAAAGGCACAAAAGTTGGACAATGTCATTGGGGTTTTGTTGTTTATACCCATTTACGTGTTTATTCCTAGGGTTTATTGCAATCAAATAAGTAGATAGATACTTGCTGAATCAGTGTGAACTAGCAAGTTGGGTAATTAATTAGATCTTTCAGAATCTTGACTTCAGCTGGGCCTCTTTTTGCTTTTAACAGTTTTATTGAGTTATAATTGGCATACAATATATTGCACATCTTAAAATGTATACTTTGGAAACTTTTGATATGTGTATACACTCATGAAATCATCAACATTATCAAAATAATGAACATGTCCATCACCCCCAAAAGCTTTCTCTTCCAGCTTTGTAATTCTCCCACCCTCTTCCTGCCTTCCCTTTCCCTCATTTTTCTTTTGTCATGAAAGATTAGTTTGCATTTTCTAGCATTTTAAATATGTGAAATCATACACTATGTACTCTCTCTCTTTTTTTTTGTCCTGGTTTTTTTTTTTTTTTATGCAATCTTATTGACATATATTCACACACCATATAATCCATCCAAAGTATACAATCAATGGCTCACAGTATCATTATATATTGTACATTCATCACCACAATCAATTTTAGAACAGTTTCATTACTCCCCTCCAAAAATAATAAAAATAAAAAATAAAAATAAATAAAAAAGAACACCCAAAACATTCTACACCCCTTTCCCCACCTGTTATTTATATATATTTTTGTCTTTATTTTATTACTCATCTTCCCATACACTGGATCCAGGGAGTGTCAGTCACAAGGTTTTCACAATCACACAGTCACATGATAAAAGCTTTATAGTTATACAATGAGCATCAAGGGTACTGCATTACAGTTCAACAGTTTCAGGTATTTCCTTCTAGCTATTCTAATACACTAGAAACTTAAAGGAATATCCATATAATGCATAAGAATAACCTCCCAAATGACCTCTCGACTCTATTTGAAATCTCTTAGCCACTGAAACTTTATTTTGTTCCATTTCTTTTCCCCTTTTTGGTCACGAAGATTTTCTCAATCACATGATGCCAGGGCCAGGCTCATCCCTGGGAGTCATGTACATGTTGCCAGGGAGACTTACACCCCTGGAAGTCATGCCCCACATAGCGGGAGGGTAGAGAGTTAATTTACAGAGTTGGCTTAGAGATACTTACCTGGCTTCTTTTAATCAGAATAATTATTTTGAGATCCATCCGTGTTGTGGTATTTCCAGTTTGGAACTATACAAGTAAAGTGCTAGGAATACTTGTGTACTTGTGCTTTCTTTTCACTGGAGTAAATGCACAGGAGTAGGATGGCTGGATCATATGGTAGACGTATGTTTAACTTTTCAAAAAACTGTCAAAACTGTTCTCCAACGTGGCTGAACTGCATCACACCCCATCAGCAGGGTGTGAGGTTCTAGTTCCTCCACACCCTTGCCAACACTTGGTAAGTTTGTTCTTCATAACATCAGGCATTCTACTTGTGATGGGTGTGTAGTGGGATCTGATTGTGTTTCTGATTTGCACTTTGGCTGGGCCTCTTTGATACTGTAAGGAAGCACAGTGGCATAGCTATGTCCCTTCACAGTTCTGTGAATTTGGATAAATTATTTAACCTCTTTAACCTCTTTCTGCCTTGGTTTACTCATCCAAAAAAACAAAGATGAGGAAAAGTGTACTACATACTTGAACCAAGTTGTTATTAAAACTAATGGACAGAGCTAATGTAAAATGCCTTGTAAATATCATAGGCATTTGATATTATCATGATGATGGTTAAAAACTGCATGATTTTGGACAAATCACTTCAACTTATCTGAGGTTATCTTTCCACTTTTAGAAATTGAATGGCTAAATCAGATGACCTTTAAGTTTCTTTCAATTGCAAAAAATATTCTTGTCTAAAAAAGATACTGATATTCATTCCAACACCACATATGTAATACATGTATGGAAAATATTCTCTGATGTAGAAAATACAATAGCTAAACATTTAAAAACCATGTATACTTTGTAATTTCTTATTATTTTAGCTATGCCAGATTTTAAAATTCTACCCCAGAGTTCTGTTTTTCTGTGTCCTCTGTAGTAATATTTAGAGATAGTGCTGTCCTCTGTTCCTTTAATTAATCTGATCCAAAGAGATATCAATTTTAGCATTTACATAGACACTCATCTTCAGTATTACAAAATTCAAAATAATGTGGTAATTTCACTGAATATAATGTAGTTGATTCAAAATATTTTTGCAAATTTAAAAAAACTGTATCTGGTTTTTATCTTCAGATCAAGAGCCAGGTCAAATTTAGAATACTAAAAATCTAAGAACCCCCTTTATTCGGAGTTGTAGATAAGCAATATTTACTTAAACGAACACATAGCTGGAATTGTTAAGTAACAAACATCCATTTTATTACTTAAAATCAGGTAAATGCATAATGTGAAATCTGCGTCTCAAAGTTAATTTTCAAACCATTAAGAGACTTAAAAATATTGTTAGTTGTACTTAATGTATTTTGTAGTAGTTGTAACTCAGACACATATTCCCTGAAAATTTTGGTGGCATCATTGATGAGAACAATCTATTATGATAGAACTTAACTAGTTGATTTGAAATGTTACACGTTCTTTCTTTAAGTTTCTTTGAATGCATTATTAATTATCTGTACTTCGTAGGTCTCAACAGTCGTATTTTAGTAGAATAGGGGTAGTAGAAAGTAGGAGCCAATTCCTACCTTCATGTTCTCCAGTGTTTAGCAGGTAGAAGGCTAACAATGTCACAACAATTGGTCTGCCATTTCTGCTTAAAAGTATTTGTCTCTCTGCCATTTTATTTCACCAATTATCTTTCCTTAGGTCCTGCGCTCCATTGCAGGGCTCCATTGCAGGGCTTGATGCTATTGAATTGGTTCTCCCAACGCTGTGGAACTCTAACAGTGGTGCAGTTTTCTTCTATCCCTGTACTCACACCTTTGCCCTCCCACTGTAAGTGGGCAGAGTGGCTGCCCCATTCATTAACACTGGGTACAGCCACGTGACTTGCTTTGGCCAATCAGCTGTCAGCTGACCAGACACAAGCAAAGGCTTAAAAGGGGTTGCACATTGTGGCTTGCTCTCTGTCACCTCTGTCACTGCAATGGGAACATGCTGAGGCCAGCCTGCTGCAGGATGTGAGCTACATGGGGCAGAACCAAGTCACCTCAATGATGCCCAGTCCCCTCAATTAGACAACGGCCAACTGAGCCCCATCGTGGGAACTGGTCCAACAAAGGTTGACAGAGCCGTTAAGCTAACCCTCACCTCACTCAAGATGCATGAGAAGTAAACACTTAATGTTCTCTTCCAAGGGGTTTGGTGCTATTTGTTATGCAGCATTGTTGTAGCAATAGACAATGATTCATTAAAGTCTGATTTCTAAGCAATTTCCCTCCATCTACAGAAAAACATCTTGTTTTTAACTACACAGAATATGAGAGAACAGTGATCTAGACTGAAAAGGCCATGACATTGTTATCAGGAAGCTCCTGTACTGTTGATAGCAAATGAGAAATGTCTCATGCCCACATGGTCTGAAGAGATGGATGTACTAATACTATCAGTCTGAGAAGAATAAAAGCTAGAGAGAATTTGATGCTTTTCTGACTTAAAAAAAATTTCAGAAAAGTTCCTTATAGGAAAGTAGAGTCTCATTATTATTTGAAGTGTAATTTTCCAGTTAGATTGTACAGCTCTTATGCAGTGGTTCTCAACCTTGACTGCATATTAGAAGCACAGTGGGAGTGTTCCAAAAATAACCCATGCCCAGATCCCACCCTAGTCCAACAGAAATAGCACCTCTGGGCGTGAGACCCAAGCTTACGTGTTGTTTGCAGCTTTCCTGGTTGTTCTAGAGCACAGGCTGGGCTGACAGATGCTACTCCAAAAGCAATGACTGCTGTATATGGGAGAGAAAGCCAAATGTTTCTGTCCGACTTCTCAAAATGGGCTTCTTACAAAACTTTAGCACTGTCGCTTCTGGGTTACAGGACACAGAACAGAATGGTTTGTGAAATACTTACATGTCTCGAAGTGAGGGCCCTTTCCTCCAACGTGGCAGGAATATATTCCACTTAAATGTCTTGTGAACATTCCCATATTCATATCCATCTAGCAATTTCTAACTGGCCTCTGCAGTGCTGCACGAGGGTCGACCACTTCTTAAACTTCCAAAGCTTTTTAGTAATAACAGTTCTTCGGGGTCACACTCTCTGCTCCCCCTAAAAACATCCTAATCTGGGCTGCAACAAGGAAAAGTATAGTGGCTCTGGAAATCAAGGGCTAAAACAAAGATTATGGGTTTGGAAAGTGGCAATTATAATTGCTGCCTCTACAACAGATTGAGCTTCTGTTTGAACATTTTTAATGATAGTGTTACTTAGTGGATATTAATTCTAACTCAAAATTCAGATAGGCCTGGGTTCAAAGTCTACTTTTCTCAAAATCTGGTTCACTAATTTTAATTTCCCTTCTTAATGGGGATAATGACAGCCACTTGCTCATGAGGTTGTGGGTGAATTAAATAAGATAATACAGAAAGTACCCAGCACAGCTGTCAGCCAAAGCACTGCTACACGTTAATAAATGTTAGTGCTTAATAAATCTTAGTGTTAATATTGGTCATTGTTATTTTAATTACTATTATATCATGAGGCAATTAACTCCATTCTAATGATTGGGCAGCTCTTCATTATATTCAGCCCATTATCTCTTTTCTCAGGAATTCCAGTGACACTAGTTTTATGGAGTATGACAGAAGAAATGAATTCTCTCTTCCAACTGGAAAGCCTTCAACTATTTGAAGCTACAGGCCATGTTCTCTATTTTTGACATTCCCCCTCATCCAGAAATCCTTCCCTCTTCGTTTGGCAGTCCACCTCTGCTCCAAGGCTTGCGGGCTCAGGAGAAGGTAAGCCAAACTTTAGAGTCTGCCCCCAGGAGTTTGAATCCTGAGCACAATGACCAAGGATAGACACGGCCAGGACCGACCTGCCCATGAGTCCCCAGGGCTGCTCCTGCCCTCTTTTCTGTCCTTTCTGAGACCTGTCCCCCTGATTTCTTTTCTTTTCTACGTGCAATCCGCATCATGGGGATAAATTCCCTCTTTTCCCCTTTAAGCTAGACAATATCAGTTCCCTTGTTTGCAATTAAAAACAAAACAAAACAAACAAACAAACAAAAAAACCAACCTTCTGATACCTAAGTTTGTTTCCAAAATGCGGTCTGGGGATAACTGGTGCTGGAAGCCAGCATCACCCCTTGGATATCCCTGCTACGAGGGCCGGTGAGTCCCCAATTTGAATTGGACCTGAAGAAAACAATTTAAGTATACATGCACGGCTAGCAGATACTTGGCTTTACAATTGGATTAAATTAATTTTATGCTTAATATGAATGTGTTCAAGGAATATGTGTCATGAAAATATTAGGAAAAGGTACTCAGTGATTTTTTTCATTCTTCTCACTGAAAACCCATAGGCACGTAATTATTTTTGTTGTCAACTATTGTGAACCATGATGAACAGCAAGGAAAAAGGTGTCATTCTTGGGGAGTCATTCTTGGGGCAGCACATGCTCAGCGTATGACAGGGTGCTGCTGGGGAATAAAAGGTTACTGCTGAAGGTTGTACCCATATTGCTTGATTCACGGAAAATGGTTGGCGACTTGGGCAGAGACTGCTAACTGTCCTCAATATCCATTCTCCCTTCCTGTACTGTATTAGATTATTTAAACAGGGCACATGGCCCCCCTAGGATAAAGGCAACAGCTCCCAGCCTCCCTTGAAACTAGATGGGGCCATATGTCTGCATTCTATTCGATGGGATGTGTGCACAGGTAACAGGTGCAACCTCTAAGCTTTGTTCCCTTCGTTTCTCTTCTCCTTGTCACTGGCTAATCATGGACCTGGTGAGCTGCTTTGGGACATGCAGACAGGGGCAATGGAGTAGAATGGCCCTGTGCCAAGCGAGAAGGAGCACAGACACCTCACTACTAGCTCTGATGGTTTCATGAAGGAGAAACCTAAGTTTCTCTCTTATCTCAGATGCTATGTTTGCTTTGTCCTGCAGCTGTGTCTAAGTCCTAACTGATACAGTGGCCAACAATATGTTTCCTAATCTTGATTAAACGTTGGATTAATAGTGAAAATGGGAATACAATCAAAATACAGGCAGTGGTCATAAGTTTCATTCAGTGTATTGGGTGAACAAATGAGCGATGTGTAATATTCAGCATTTCCACACATTTAAAGACCTCAAATTCAGTGAGAAATGTTATACCATATATTTCAATTTCACCTAAAAAAAAAAAAAAAAGGCAATAAGGATCATTTCCATGATTTCAAGTGGCTTGCTAAAGTGGCTATTGGCAGTATATTTGGTTTTGTGAATAGCCTGATTCTTTCACCTCAGAGCCAAAAGTCAGTTAATTTTTAACGTAGAATATAAGAGATGAGGATTTCTTACAAAAGTCAAACTGTGGTGCAAACAGCTCTATTGCTATGTGTATAACTCTTTTCAAACACCAAATACTCAATTTTCTTCCTTCTTTAGAGACAAAATAATGACATCATTTTGGGCATATTATAAAACCACATACATATGCTATAACAGAAGTTAGGGAATGTTTTCCAGAGCCAAATGCAACCAAAGAAAGGAAACCATTTATCCATAATTCCCAAATTGAAGCATACAACATTCCAGCTTTTGAGTGTGTTATGTTCCTTGATTTAGTGTTTGACTGAATGCTGAAAATGGTCTTCAGTTAGAAATTTTGACATAATTTCAACCCAAATATCCAGAACTATTTGTCAGAATCATGAGACATTTTTTTCCAGTTTTGATGACTATAATTGTGTAGAATTTTCTTATTTATCACTTCTCAGCTTTTTGGCTAAGATGAAGTGTAGCATTTTCTTATCTACTAGATTAAAGAAGAAAAATCAAAGTATTTGAATATTGAACCTGACCTAACACCTTGTTTATCCTTTTTTTTTTTTTTTAGCTTGATACATATTCCTTGGCATAACAATTGAAAATGTTAAAATACCTCTAATAATCATATATATTTGTTTCCTTTAAAAATTCTCATGAATTAAAAACAAATGACCTTAAATGAATGGTCCATGTGGACAACTAATGGCTCTAAGAGGATCTGGTGCTCTAAAAGTTAGAGAAAAACTACTTTAAATCTTCTTTTCTCCAGAGTTTGCATTCTCAGATTCCTTAGGGTTGGAGTTTGTAACTGGGTTCCATGGGTGAATTTATGGGTCCATTTTGACTACAGTCAAAATTTTTTCTGGATACAGGATCCATAGCTTTCACCAGATACACATAAGAGCCTATAACCCCCAAGGCATGAAGAACCCTTCAAGTATTAAATACAGATACTAAGTAAGAGCTTAATCTAACCTGGGTCTGTAGCATTAGAACATTAAAGCAGCTGAATCCTGTTGGAGTGACAAAAGCAGAACATCTGTTGCAAAAGTCCATGATTTTCAAAACCATGTTGTTTTTCCTCAAGTATCCCAAGTCTTGCTTGCTTTCTGTGATGCTGAAGCCAGAGCTAAAGGAGAGTATAATTCAAGATTGAAATAAGAGTTTGATGTTTGCTGCATCATTTTCAAAGTACAGCTGTAAATACTGTAATAGAGAGATGGGGCGATATAATCTTTTCAAGCTTGGAAAAACAGTGATGCATAGCCAATTATTTTGATCTGTTTGCTTAAGAAACCTACTTCAAGATTTGATTACCACTAACTCAGACAACTTTTTCATCACTAAGTTCTTTCAATTCCATATCATGTGTTTCAAATTTTGTCTGCATAACTTATTTTTGTTCTACTTCTCTGTCAAAAACAATGTGGAAATCCCAGGTTATATAATTGAGGTCTTGGAGAGGCAATATACGTCTAGCCAACCAAAATAAAATGAAAGCTATTATCATGAAACATGCTTAAGGAGGTCTATCCTTTGTTTGGCTAAGAGTGCCAAAATTTGTGATCTTAGAATGAAGTCAAAGGAAACGAAAATGGGTTTTCCTGAATGCAACCATGTGCAGAATCACTCTTTACAATAGCAGACGATCTATAAAAATATTTGTGCATTTTTAAGTAGCCAGGAGAAGAAACTGGTTTGAAGTAAAATAATAACGCTTTATTTTTGTAATATACCTGGAAGCTGAAATCATTCTATTCATCTTCTTAACTGAGTTTATTATCATCCTTATTAGACAAGCCAAGCAAAAGGCTCTCTTCAGACCTTGGCTATATACGTGGCAGACACTGAAATGTTAATTTCTTCCTTCCTCCTGCCTTGAATTGGGTTGAACATCAAATTCATTTGAGTTATGCTAGAACCGAAATTGTGCATGGCTTTGCACTCTCTCTCCTTTTCATGGATTATTAAAATGCACAGCTGAGTATATTCTAGCAAGAAGAGGACATCAATGTGCAGATGTTACGCTAGTGATAGAGTCTCCAACATTGAGCTGGTTTGGCAATGTCCCAGGTCCAGTTGGCAATACCTGTGACAATTTAATTCCTTTGTGGAGTGATCAGCGAGTGGCCTAAGAGATTCTTCTGATAGCCACTTGATTAGAATAAGAAAAATATTCCTTTGTGGGGTGGCAGGGCAGAAAAGCTGACCATTACTGGACTTGCTATTTCTCTAAATCAGCCACAAAAATGCTTAATAAAGAGAAAATGAATGGCATATGGGTTCTAGCTGAGACTTCATGAAATCATCAGATTAAAAACACCCAGAGGAAGAAAGAATAAATGGCAGTCTTCCCAATGTACAGGGAAGAAGTAAAATGTTTCCCCAGCTTTCTCTATCAGTGTCAACATTTTGGATGGAAATATATTGTTCAAGACATATTAGCTCTAGTTTGCTCAGAATCTTCTCGGCAAATAATCCTGTGTGAATTCTTAATATGTAGTATTTACATTGTCAATCGTGTTTTGTAACTTTCAATATGATTTCTTTTTTGACTCATGAATTATTTGGAAGTGGGTTTTAAAATTTCTAAGTTTATGGGTTTCTTGGCTCTCTTCTCCTGTGGATGGCATTTCTAATTTTATTGCATTGTTTCTGTTGAGTTGTTCTTTGTGGTCCAGGATGTGGTCAGTTTTAATAGTTGTTCAATATGTGCTTGAGAATAATATGTATTTACTATTTTTTGTTTGTTGGACTGTATACACATGTGTATACACATGTATCATGTCAATTTTTCTAAAATTCATGCTAGATTTAGGTCTGCTCCATTTTTGAGAAAGATATATTAAAAGTCTTTTACTATAACCACTGATTGGAGACTGTTAATTCCGCCTTGTATTTCTGCTTTTTTTTTTTTGCTTCATGTATTTTGAGGCTATATTTTTAGGTGGTTACAGGATCAAGATACTTATGTCTTCCTGGTGAATTTATCATTAAGTGACTACTGATTCTTAATGGTGCCTTTTTGCTCTGAAGTCTGTTGTGCCTACATCAGTTTTCCTTTGGTCAATATTTGCCTGGTGTTGTGATTATTGGGTGCCTAACCAGAACCCTTTAATCCCTTCTTCCTTTCAACAGAACCCCAATTTTGTTTAGGTAGACCTCTTTTCCACACAGCTAAGTGTCTCAGGTGAAGATGGTTTGATTGGTCTAAGGGTGGTTCCGTTGTGTTTGTCAGTTGATTGATTGGTTATGGGGCATGAGAGCCAATGCTGGCCAAAAAGAAATGGGCCAATAGGTGGGGAAACTTGGGGACAGTTCCCTTCTCCTGGGCAAGAGTCATGGTCACTTATCTTCACCTGACTATTGCTGTATCTGGATATGACACCTGAAATTGCGACAAGCAGCCAGAAAATGAAGCCAATATGGAGGATGTCAGAGGAGGGGGTAGGAGAGGACCCAGTCTCTTCTGCACTCATTAGGCTGCTAAATCAGCCAGTCCTGACATTTCACTCTGTTCTGTGGGCTAAAACATTCCTTTGTCATTTAAGACAATTTGAGGAGAAATTTGTTACTTGCCACCAAAAATGTCCTAGTACGTTCCACCTTGCCATGTATTATGTTATAGATGACTGTAGGAAGATAGGTCTGAATGAGTCCAGAGCATCATGCATCTGGAACCAGAAGTCATAATCCATGTTTAAGACTTTTCGTTGAGATAGAAAATGACAATTTATATTCTCAGAAAGCAAGAATTAAGCTGAAAGATTTTTATTGTTGCTATTTTTTAACAGTATTTAAGCTGCTTCTTGGTGATTTCTTCTAAGAATCAAGTGTAGATAACGCATATCATGGGTGGTTGTTTGAAGCTATATGTACTCCAGAAAAACATGTTCTTAAATTTAATCCATTCCTGTGGGTGGGAACGCATTGTAAGTAGGACTTTTTGGTGAGGTTACTTCAGTTAAGAAGGAGTGGCCCACCCCAATCACAAAGGGTCTTAATCCTATTACTGGAATCCTTTAAAAGCAGAGTGGAATTCAGACAGAGAAAAAGCCAGAGGAAGTAAGAAACTGAAATAAATGAAACCCAGAAGAGAACTGAGAGGCCAGGCGAGGCCATCGTGTGCCTTTCCATGTGACAAATGAAGAACCAAAGATCATCATCAGCGAGCCCAGAACACCAGTCTTGGGGAAGAAAGATTGCCTTGATAATGCCTTCATCTGGATTTTTTTCCCAGCCTCAAACCATGAGCAAATAAATTCCCATTGTTTAACCCAACCCATTTAATAGTATTTGCTGAGCAGCCTAGGAAACGAAAACATTGTTTTGAAAATGATTTTATTACACTGAACCTATTGTTGGCTTGAATTTATAACATGATGTAGCATTCAAGGGTGAGAAACCGTTGTTGTTCTGGCAGTTAATTAATTTGTGTGGTAGGCAGAATTCTAAGATATACCCTTGTATGAGCCTCCCCTTTAGCATGGGAGGGACCCATAAACGTGATTGGGTCTCACACCTGTGATTAGGTTATGTTCTATGGTGCCGTTGACTTTAAGAAAGGGAGATTATCCTGGGTGGGCCTTACCTAGTAAGGTGAGTCCTAAAAGGAAGGGAACTTTTTCTGGAGAAAGAGATTCGAGGAATGAGAGGAATTTGACATGAGGAAGATTTTCCATTGCTGGTTTTGAAGATGGAGGGTGCCACTGGGTTGATAGCCAGCAAGGAAATATGTCCTCAGTTCTAAGGTTGCAAGGGACTAAATTCTGCCCCAACCCTGTAAGCTTGGAAGTGAACCCTGATCTGTCAATGAGAACACAACCAGCTGACACCTTGATTTCAGCCTTTCAAGACCCTGAACAGAGAACCAGTAACCCTATACCTGGACTTCTGGTCTATGGAACAAATAAATGGGTGTTGCTTCAACCACTAAGTTTATAGCTATTAATTACTCCATGTTGGGGACTGAATCATGCCCCCCTACAAAAGACATGGTGAAATCTTAATTTGTGCTCCTGTGGGTATAACCCATTTGAAAATAGGTCCTTTTGAAGATGATTATTAGCCAAGGTGTGGCCAAATGGAATCAGGCTGGATCTTAATCCATATGACTGGAAGCCATATAGAGACAGGAAATTTAGATGCAGTCAGTCAGAGAAAGCCACAGAGAAAGTAAGAAGTCGGGGAACACCAAAAGAGCAAATAAAGGAGAGACAGAGCTAGTTCACATGGTGGAGGACAGCCAGCACCAGCACATGACAGACTGTGGAGAAAGCATGGCCTGGCGTCATCTTGTCAGACTTCTAGCCTCCGAAATCATGACACGATACAGGCTTATTGTTTAAGTCAACCCGCTGTGTGGTATTTGTCATAGCAGCTCTGGCAAAGTGAGACACTCAGTGATAGAACAGTAAAGAAATTCGTTTAGCAAAATAAATGTTGATGCCAGTTGTCCTCCAATATCTGTTCTTCTTTAGTCATAGAAAGTCTGATTTGTAGCTAGACACTGAGCCACCCAGAAAAAGCTGCATGTAACAATCGCCATTACTACTAGATGTAGCCATAGTTTAAAATCCTGCCGTGGCGTCTGAATGGAAGTGAAGTATGTGGCTTCCAGGGCATGCCCTCCCCTTCCACCTCTGCCTCCCAGCTGCTGAATAGGATGGGGTTGAGGGGTGAACCATCTTGGAGCAGTTGGACAATGGCAACATCCTTGAGAAGGCAACACTGAAAGTGGCCAAGCTCCTTGAGGACTTCATGAAGCCAAGCCAGTGTCCCAGCTCAGATGTCTGGGTGAGGGAAAATAAATTTCTACCTTAGCTAGGCCCTTACAACTCTTTGGTTATCTGTTCCATGCACCCAAAACTATATCCTCACTGATTCAGTGCCATACTCTCATGCATTTATTAGCCATAACACAGATCCCAATTAATTGGTTCTCTTTTTTAATTAGCAAGAAGTGGGGCCTCTCACACATGATTGCAAAAGCTTCTCCTACCACATAAGCCACAGTGAACATGATGAACACATTTTCCTCCAGGACTGCTCTCTGAGCATTTGCTTTTCTTCTTCAGAATTCTTCTGAGGCTCCCTATTCAAATGCCACTTCAACAAGCCCATCAGTCCTTGTCTAGTCTCTCTCCAATTTGCCCCAGCCCTGCATCTTTTCCTTTGCTTGGGTCAGAGTGTGGTTTCCAAATGAGAATATGAGGGCATCGATTCCCTGCTTATAAACCTCTGATGGCTTCCCCATGGCCCAAGGTCTGAAGCTCAAACCCTTCAGTCTGGCCTACGAAGACTGCCGAGATATGGGTGTTCTATACTCTGGTTTATGCCGTGTCCCAGCCAACTTCCTAAGCTCTGGCAAATCTGTTCCACATCTGTTCCTCTGCTCACTGATGTCCAGAGAACACCCACTTAGCATTTGAGACAAGACCTAGTGTTGCTCTCCATGAAGCCTTCACACACCCCTCATCTGACATTACTCGTATCTGTCTGAGCATCCATAATGATTGGTTCTTATTTGTTTGTATGCCTGGATCACCTTACTGGGTAAATCCCTTGCTGTCAGGGGCCATCCCTTCTTTGTGAGTCGGTATTTAGTGCCTACACAGAAGCATACAGAGAGTAGGTTTTAAATAAATCTTTGTTTAACAGGTTAATGAATGGATGGACCCTCCAATGCCTGTAGACGTTTTCTGCCTTTCCCCATTCACTTAGTGTGACTTCACCACTTTCTCCCAGATGCTCAAAACAATTCCTTATATGTCGTGGTGGTAGTTGAATGCTACCCCCACCCCCAGAGGTCCACATTCTAATCCCAGAAACCTGTGAATATGTTACCTTGTGACCATGTTGCCTTACATGGCAAAAGGGATTCTATAGATGTGATTAAGTTAATAATCTGAGGGTGGAGATATTATCTTGGATTGTCTGTGTGGACCCAATGTAATGGCTTTTATAAGTGAAAGAGGGAGGCAGGAGGACCAGATTCAGAAAATCTGTGGCAGTGGAAGTGATTGCTGGCTTTGAAGATGGAAAGGGACCGCAAGCCAAGGACTTGAGGGCAGCTTTTAGAAGCTTCTAAAGGCAAGGAATGATTCTCCCCTAGAGCCTCTAAAAAGGAATTCAGCCCTGTGCACACCACAATTTTAGCTCAGGGAGACCCATTTTGGACTTTGGAACCCATAATTGAAAGATAATAAATTTGTGTTGTTTAAAGCTGTTAAGTTTGTGGTGATATGTTTCAGCAGCAACTAGAAACTAATATAACTTCTAGGATAAAATTGATCTCATTCTGTTTTCTATTGAAGACATTTATGCAAGTCCATTTACCCCATAAATAATGAGCTGGAAGAGAGTGGGAGTCATGTTTTGTCTTGGTCATAAATCACAATACTTAGTGCAACACAGGGCATATAGTACGTGCTGCATAAGTGAATAAGACAATGAAGTGAAAATTGCTAAATGCTCTGCCAACTGAGAGATCTATTGCAGCCAAATTTTGCAAAAGAATAGTATAATAAAATAAAAACAATGCCTGGCTCTGAGCAGCAGCTGCAGCTGCCACAGCCGCCAAGGGTTTCTTTCCCTTTAATGGAAGTGTCATCCTTATTATAGTCTTTATTATTATAGTTCATTTTAACAAACATTTACTGAAGACCCAAGTAGCATCCACTGGCTTAGTGCTAAGGAGACAACAGTGAAACACACTCATAGGCAAAAATTTGGACTCTGTTTTCATTGTCTTTATACTCAAATAGTAGGGAAACAAAAGCTTGAAGTTATTTCTGACTTCATTAATTCTCCTGATTTTTCTTTAGTTCATTAATTCTTGTTTTATTTTTACATTCTGTTTTTTCTCAATTGGTTTCATTGTCTTCTAAGTTCTTGAGATGGATGCTGTGGAGGTTTGAAGCTGTGTATTTCAGAAAAACATGTTCTTAAACTTCATCCATTCTGTGGGCGTGCATTTTCCCCCCTACACCTAAAATCCCTGGGAAATTTCCTGAACCTGCTCTGGGTTCTGTGTTTTGAAGTTCTGAGTCCCACAAAGACCCTGGAGGTTTAAATGGACATTTTTCACTGTTGTCTAAGGTGAGCATGCCTTTCTTGCATATGGCTGATTTCATCTCCAGAGGCTGCCCAAGCGGTCTGCTGGTGGGAATTTTATGCTTTGAGAAAAGCTGTACTTCAGTATGTTAATCAAGAATTTACTCTGCTTATTGGATGCATTTGATTATACCAATTGGTTATTTATCTATAAATCAGTGTTAATCAAACTACAGGTTGTGACCCATTGACCTTTGTCAATCGTGAAATCCATATAGTGGACCCCAGCCAGCATTAAAGATAAAAAAAAGAAATGGAACTTCATTTTGAAAATACAATTTCAGAAAAGATGACAGAGAAAAAAACACAATCTCGATAGATAAAATATCCATTCTTAGTATGGATATGCTGTTTTGTAATACACGTGTGTCTGTGAGTGTATGTATGAGTGTGTGCACAGGTATACTGAGTCATAGTGTGACATTTATTTCTTACTTGATCAAAATGTTCGTAAACCACTACTCTATATAAAGTTCTAAGAGGATTCTTGGTGGTTGCCCTAACTCCAGCTTCTCTTCTAATTTTCTAGCATCCAACTATACAATTAATCTTCCTTACAGCTATACTCTGACCATTAACTTTCATCCATTCATTCTTTCACTCATTCAACAAATTGTTCAGCAAATATTCATTCTCTTCCAGATGCTGGGTTTGCAAAAATAAAGAACATGTTGTCCCCAGTCCCACCTCACCCTTTTCTCCAGCATACTTGTTTTTTCATTACTTCTTGTTTTATTTTTCTGTTCTATTTTTTCTCCATTGGTTTAATTGTTTTCTAAGTTCTTGAGATGGGTGTTGTGATGGTTTGGAGATATGTACCCCAGAAAAGCATGCTCTTAAACTCCTTATGGGTTTTAACCCTATTACTGAAGGCCTTATAAGAAAGGTCACAGAGAGAGAAAAAGTCCAGAGGGAGCAGTCAGAAGCTGAAACCAACAGCACCCTGAAGAGAAGGGAGAGGCCAGGAGAGGCCGCCATGTGCACGGCCATGTGACAGAGGAGCCCAGGGCCAAGGATCACCAGCAACCAGCCTTGATGACGCCTCGACTTTGGACTTCTAGCCTCAAAACTGTGAGCCAATATATTCCCCTTGTTTCAGCCAACCCCTTGCATGGTATTTGTTTTAGCAACAAGGAATCTGAAACAGGTGCTTCATTCACTGACATTTAGTTTTCAAAGATTTCGCAGTGTGCTTTTAAAAATTTAAAGTTTGCTGTAATTGCACACTTGGTTTCTTCCAGACACAAGAATTAAACAGTTTTTTTTTTTAAACAAGTATTGAGGTTTACATTGTTAGACTTACATTATTTTAAATTTTGATTGCATGGTAATCATAGAATGTGCTTGTTCAACTTCTGCTTTCATGAATTTAATAAAGGTTTTTATATCTATGTTTCTCAATTTGGGGAGAGTTTGTATGACGACTACAAATGAATGTCTTCTTGGATGTACAAAGTTTTATCTAACTACATCATATATACATATGTTAAAGTAAACTTATTTAGATTCTCTTTATCTTTTAAAATTTTTGCCTGTTTGATTTGTCAAGAACCTAGAGAGATGAGTTAAACTCTTCCATTCATATTCTCAAACTATAAACTTTTAATTTTAATTTTAATAGCTTTTAATCTGTGTGTCTTAAGCTATTTTATCTGGCAAAAGTCTTCTTGACTTTTTCTTTATGTGAATTCTTTTTCAAATGACCAAAAATGATCATTTTGCCTGATTCAGTACTTTCTTCTTTTAAATTCTGGTTTGTCTGATATTAATAATTTTTACCCTTCTTTTGATTTATATTTGCCAAATTTTTTTGTATATCCTTTAAATTTTTCTGTGTAACTCTTTTTTTAGCACCTGTATCAACTGAATAAAGTTGAGGCTCCTTTAGACCCAGAGAGGTTTATTTTTTTCCTTCATAATGGGCCTTCATCCATTTTACATTTGCTCTTTTGTCATCTTATTTTGCTGTTTTAGACATCTTTGCAATTTCTCTTGCTTTCAATCTTTTGTTATGTATATGTGTTTATTTGCTATTTTCCATATAACTTTTTTTTTTATTGTGGAATATAACATATTTACATAGAAGTGAAAACTCTCCAAGTGCAATTTAACAAGTAGCTAGAGAGCAAATTTCAAAGAATGCCATGGATTACAGCTCCACAGTCTCAGTTATTTCCTTATCATGAAATATAATATATACACAAAAAGGTGACAACCTTCAAACCACAGTTTAACAAGTAACTATATAGCAAATTTCAGAGAACGCTATAGGTTACCTTTCCACCATTTCAATTCTTTCCTTTTAGCTAACTAAGAAGCAACTAAGAAGAAGAAAATTATATAGAAATTCAGTGTTCATAAGCCTTGGTTAAATTCTATCTTGTCTGTTGCTACCCCTTCCTCTAGTTTAATCACTTTGCTGAACTTCGGGGATGTCTAGGCAGTGACCACTCTAACTTCTTCATGTTGAAAAGGGGTGTTGACATTATGGGAAAAGGGGACACAACTGGTTGATGTTCTTGAAGAGGCTGTTGCTTCTGGGTTTTGGGACTTAGCTGGCATAGGAGCTCTCTGGAGATTCAAGTTTCTAAAGAATAAACTTAGTGAGTGAAACTTTTATAGAATCTCAGAAAGGGACCTGGGTATTCTTCAGGGTTTTCCAGACTACTGTTGACTTGGGCTTATTGTACTGCGGCCATTTGGCATATCTAGGTGAAGCTTGCATAGGTGTAACCTCCAGGACAGCCTTTTGATTCTTTGGAATTTCTTAGCCACTGAAACATCATTTTGTTGCCTTTCTTTTACCCCTTTTGGTGAAAAAGGCACTCTCAAACCTTCAATGCCAGGGTCAGGCTCATTTCTGGATAACTTTTCCATGTAACTTTTGAAAGTTACAATCTTTTGTCATTTTGTAAGCAGTTGACTTTTATTAATACAAAATATTGATGTTCTATGCCATATCTAAGTGTTAATGAGGATTGAATAATTACATATGCAAATAGTGGAATGTTTAAAAGCAATTGAAATGCTAGTATTGATTTACCAGTTATTTACCTGGCAAATTTTTCAAGACATCCGTCTACAAGATAAAAGCAACTTGCAAAACTCTATTTACAGTTGATCTGTATCTTTCTTTAGTCTGGTCCCATCCCCATTATTAGATTTAGCAGAAATTCTGTGAGGGTTCTCACATGTGGATGCCCCCTTCCCCTAGTTCTCACAGCTAATGTGGACGTCCTTCAGTGTGTATATTTCTTTAGTCATATCACTGGCCTGTGTGGTGGTCTAAGAATTAAGAGTCTCCATCTTTCCTATAGCACCCCCCTACAAAGTGTTTTGTTTCTTCTTAAATTTGTGTTATCATATATGCCTCATTCATTCTTTCCTTCAATAAATATTAATTGGCTACCTACTATGTGCCAGATCTTTAAATCTAATTTTAAGACTAGATATTTAAGTCTAAACTATAAGATTATGTACTCTACAAAGTAAAAATAGCAAAAGGAAGAAACTGCAAGGTATAAGATGTCTAGAATATAGACCCCAACAAAGTAGCTTTGACCATGAATGGATAGCAGAGATGATCTTTTATTCATGCATTTACTGTGCTTCAACTGGGCAAGTAGGTTAGTAATCAGATGGAAGTTCAAGGAAAGTAAAAGAGATTAGCAAGTCTGGAGTTATTTTTAAGGTGTGAAACTCACTCTGTAATATAACAAGAAAAAAACGTCCTGCCACTTCAATAACTTAGAAAACCAATTGTCTTATTTGTTTCTCTGTGCCTCAGTTTCCTCTTCTGTAAAAAGGGGTAATAAATGATACCATTCCCTTAAGTCAAGCGCGAGGTTTAAGACTAAGGCAAAATGTTCAGACGTGCCAGATGCAGCAGTTCGGACTTTCTTATGTTGGCTTCTTTAATACTGATGACACCCTATGGAGCAAGGCAGGTACAATTACTCTTATTTTGCAGATGAGATCCAAAGGCTCATTTAGATAGTTCCTCTAAGACATAAAAATGTTTTTTTCCTAGATATTTCAAAGCCATCAGGACTGGTAATTATGGGAAAAACTGAAATGATCCTTTTCTTTACACAGTAAAAATCACTTTGTTAATTTAAGAACAAAACATCTATCTCGTTTATTCTCACCAACTACTCAGGCAGTAACCAATATGGGACAACTGAATGTGTGTTGGAATACTTTCAGTTTTATTTCGAAATGGGCTATAAGGACCAGAATGTTTGACCCTCTTTAAGATCATAGTAACTTAGATGGCGGATGGCTGCATCACAGCTAGAACCGTTGCTTTTCTCTAAAGCAGAAGTGGGAGGACTCTCCTCCTGAGAGATACAGGCTAATACCCCTGAGAACGTTCTCTAACGTTCCGTAGTTTGCTACACGACAGTCTTGCTTCTGATTACTTGCCTGTTTGTTCACCCAAACCAGAGCAGACTGGTAAAGGAGAGTCGATTCCTGTTATTCCTTCAAACTGCCTGAGGCAGGCATCTTTGTTGCCTCCCCAGCAGCCACCGCACACTACCCCCTGCTTATCAGCCAGGTGAGTTAGGCGTGGTGGAGGCCACAGGTTCCAGGAAGTCAGGATAATTCCTTCTCCCTTACCAGTAACTGGCTTAGGGATGGACACCCCGAGGCCTGAGCCAATCTCTGTGGTAATGACCTGAGTTCACTCGCACAAAGCTTGGTTTGTTCAGTGGTTGGAGTAAGAGGAGCTCTTCTGAACTGTGTGGTGTGAGGATATGAGATTTGGAATCGCTGCAGCCATTTTGCTACCATGAGGGATACCAGCTTGAGAATGAAACCAAAATACAGAAGAAGGGACAGCCAAGATAAGTTCAGAAAAGTAGAAGTCGAACCCTAATAAAACATCACCTGAAGATCACTCTACCTTTGGACTTTTTAGGTACATGAAACAATAAATTCCCATTATTTTTTTTTAAATTCCATTTTATTGAGATATATTCACATACCATACACTCATTCATGGTGTACAATCAACTGTTCACAGTACCATCTTATAGTTGTGCATTCATCACCCCAATCTATTTTTGAACATTTTTCTTATACCAGAAAGAATCAGAATAAGAATAAAAAAATAAAAACAAACAAACAAAAAACACCCAAATCACCCCCCCCCATCATCCCACCCTGTTTTTCATTTAGGTTTTGTCTCCATTTTTCTACTCATCCATCCATGCACTGGATAAAGGGAGTGCAATCCACAAGATTTTCACAATCACACCGTCACCCCTTGTAAGCTACATTGTTATACAATCGTCTTCAAGAGTCAAGGCTGCTGGGTTGGAGTTTGGTAGTTTCAGGTATTTACTTCTGGCTATTCCAATATATTAAAACCTAAAAAGTGTTATCTATATAGTGTGTAAGAACGTCCACCAGAGTGACCTCTCAACTCCATTTGAAATCTCTCAGCCACTGAAACTTTATTTTGTTTCATTTTGCATCCCCCTTTTGGTCAAGAAGATGTTCTCAATCCCATGATGCCGGGTCCAGAGTCATCTCCCTGTGTTGCCAGGAAGATTTACACCCCTAGGAGTCAGGTCCGACATAGGGGGGAGAATTCCCATTATTTTAAAAGTCATTTTGAGTTAGAATTTCTCATATTTGCCCCTGAAAGCATCTTAGCTAATGCCAGGCAACCGGGTCTCAGAGAAATATAAGAAATCCAGGACTGGTTATTTAGTCAAATGGTAATGCTGTCAATAATAACTTGGTTTTTTACTAATGAAGTTGACTGATGGCTTCCTGATGTCTTTTATGTCTACCCCACACTGCATTATTCTTCTCACTTTTATGTGGTTTACACATTTGTGCTATGGCCTTTCGTTCAACCTTGGTGATCTGGCTGGACATCTTTTTGTGGTTCCCTAATTTGCTTTCAGGACTTTGTATAGTTCTGTTTTGCCAATTTGGCGGGCTGTTCCCCACCCTGCACTTCCCATATAGTTTGTTCACCTGCCAAGTTTGCTTGTTTAAAGAGCATCCAGCTCTTCTGGGCTCCTTTCTTCCCACCAGAACTTTTCTGCCAGTGTCCCATACTTGCTGAAATTTACTTTGCCAGACAGATTTTCTTTTTCCTAATCAGCTTTCTTCCCTTTTCCTTAGGAAAGAAATGTTTTTATCTTTTTAAATTAATTTCACAGAAGTTCCAATTCTCTTCTAGTTCTTTATTAACTCTGCCATTATTGAAAATGGAGGTGTAAAGGATCCTTGCCTTATGATGCATTTTGTAACAAGTAATTCTCCCCATTGTACTTAAAAAAAATCTACTTTACAGTGGTTGCTGACCTATTTTCCAAAGCAAATATCAGGGAAGTTAGAAACCTGACTGATCACCAACACACTGTGGTGTTAGGACACATGCCCTCTTGTAATGAAAGGAAATAAAGCAAAAATATATATGTGTTTATATTGTTTGCTGATCTTGAAGATAATATAATAACAAACCTTGAAAGTGAAAAGTTAAATTATCTGGATAACTGTAGGAGCCAAAACAATGCTATTTTTTACACCCACCCCCAGCCCTTCCCACCCACCCATCCACACTCACACAGATATTATTTCCTTGTGTTCTTGGGAAGAAAAACCCCAGAAGTTTAAGAGGTTACTGTAAAATTCTTCTGAGGGGAGAGAAATGTTCTTTTGGTAGAAATAACTTAAGGACTATTTTGGTTGTGGAAAAATAGTCCTTAGGGTTTGTCCTGGATGAATTCAAAATGAGGCTAAGAGAATTAAATGGCTCTATATAAGAGAAGAAACTGCAGTAAATGATCTGCTAAAATAGCTTTAATTATTCCCCTCCATATGCATACTTTTGCAATGTGACTTTGTAGCTCCTCCCATCAAGTGGAGACCTTGTGACTTGCTTTGACCAATAGAAGGCAGCAGGAGAGATGGTTTACCAGTTGTTCCTGGGCACCAAGAAGTCCTGCATTCTTCTGCTTGTAGGAGCCCAGCCCAATCCATGTGAACAAGCCCAGGCTGGTCTCCTGGAGGATGAGAGACCACGTGGAGCAGATTCAAGTCAGGCAGTTGTCCCAGCTGCGGCCTTGGGACAGATGTGTGCATCCAGCTGAGAAAAAGCAAAGCCAGCCTGCTGCTGACAGCAGACCAGGCGTTCGCCAAGCTGATTCCAGCCCAATTGCTGACCAGCAGAACCATGAGCTTAATAAATGGTTGTCTTGGAATAGTTCCTAATTGGTATAGAAATATTTAAATCTCTGTGGCTAGCAATGTGTGAGGTGCTAGGAATGGTGAGAGGCTGTGGAAGATAAGTGATGAGGAAGAAAAGTCCAAGGGAGTAGGTCAAATCTCTGCGAACTTCTCGATTATGTGTTTGGTTGGGAGACAGAACTGAAGTGTGATGCTGCAGAGCAAAGCTTTCTTCATTCTGCCCTAATTCCTGCATCATCAGTGGATGTCTACTCGTATTGCCTTATGTGAGTGGTATTTTCTGGAAACCAAAGAAAAGGGCCCATGAGATTGTCTCGCAATCTCTGAGATTTTAAGGGTATGAAGGGAAGAAGAATGGGGTAATACTTGGGAGAGTTGAAAATTTAGAGGAAGCAGGCAACGATACAGATCATGAGGTCTGTTGGGGAAATATATCCCACTCCAGAATTCCTGGAAATATCAGAAAGAGTGCTGAATGTTTCACTCTATATGGGTCCAAGTCAATTTTATCTAAATCTTAGCGGGTAAAGTAATCCCACCAACTAGAGAGCTTTCAGCCATCTAAAGCTGACAGCAGGTTTTACCTAGTTTCTATCTCCCATACCTAATAGTTGCTTTCTCATTTATTTATCACTATAATGAGGCTGCCTAAGAACTTGTCATTTTCATTGCTAATTCTTTTACTAAATCTGGAATTAAAGGAGAAATCATACATCTCAACCAATGTTCGAAGCCAGACAACAGCAAAGCAAGTGTGATGTTAAAACAGAATCCCTGGACTTAATTGCAGTGAAGGGACAGACAGACAAGATGTGAAAGCAGGACCGTCCACAATGTGTGGGGAAGGGAAACAGTTTAGTTTGGCTGATTGTACTGAGCAATATTTTGAAACACCATATGCTGTATTTTCCTCCTTAGTATTTCCAGAGTTGGGTTTTTGTTTGTTTGCTTAGTTGGTTGTTTTTAAAACCCTGCAGCCTTCCCTCCATGAAGCCAAGAAGCTGAAATTTTATTATTTTGTTTCATTGTTTTTATTTTATTTTATTTTTTTTAGCCACCCAGACAAAGGTCCTTGCTCAGCTTTGAGTTTCAGGCTAGATTTTAAAAAATAAAGCCCATAGCTAAATAATAGCCTTGAAAATTAGACTTCCGAGCAGGAGCTGAAAGGTTTCTCAGACTCTTAGAGCAAAGTGTGTATATAAAGAGCCACAGCTTGGAGGACTGACTGGTCGCAGAGAAAGAAGAAGGAGATAGATTTGAAAGAAGTTCCTGCCACAGGGAGGAGAGTAAAGCCTCTCTCTATACTTGAGAAGAGATGCCTGGGAGTACAAGAAGAGAAGGGAGCTCTTGGCTGACTTTGGAGTTTGAGGGAAATAAAAAAATATTAGTGTGTGTCTGGTGGGGGCCGAGCTTCTCAGAGAAGCCCCACTTCCAGCAGAGCACAGCACCCTCCTGGCTGAGGGGGAGGCCTAAGCCGGTGAGCCTAAGGGCAGCCTCCGGGCGCCCCATGCACGCAGGGCTTTGGAGTGCAGGGGAAGCTGCCGGCAGCTCCCAAGTCCCCAGGAGGGGCCCGGCAGTGCTGAGAAGACCCGACTCCAGAAGAGGCCTGGGGTTCCCAGGGGCAGCTGCAGAGAGGGGTCCAGGAAAGATGCAGGCTTCGGCACAGGTGCTGGCACAACATCCCTACCCTAGCCAGTGTGGCTAACCCCCGGATGCCCGGTGACCAGGGCGGCCCAAACCAGCTGCAGAGGACAGTGAGAACTCACAAGGACAGAGAGAACTCACGAGGACACGCAGGACAACGTTGCTTACTCGGAGGTTCTAACCCTGCTCCTCAGGGTTCCCCCAGCCGCTGGTGCCAAGAGGGAGGTAAGAGGAGAATTCGTCAGAAGGAAAGAAGCTCTAAAAGATGTAAGGGTTAACCAAAAGGAGTTATTTTAATTCAAAAGAGTCTGACGCTTTTCATTGGCAAAGTCGTTTTTTCCCCATCAGTGGAAAGACGTTAAAATGAAAGGAAGTTACGTAAATTTTTGCACATCTGAGTCAACATACGTGATTTTTTTTACCGTATAGTTTTGAAGGAGAATAGTGGGAGGTATAACTGGGGCAGTGGGTTGGAATTTAAACACTAAGGTCTTGAATGAACGGGAGGGAAATCAAAGATGGGCATGCAATTCCCTTCCTCTTCTGAACAGAAGGGCTGGGACTCTATTAGATAATTTAAGAATAAATGGAATATTTTTAGTGCTCATAAGGAATGCTCCTCATTCCTTCTATGAACCATCAGTCCTCAGCCTAAAGAGCATACATAAGACACATCCTTTTGGAGAAAAATATTAACAGTATTATATGTATATAAACAAAAGGAAAACCTTTCGCAGTAACAGTGCAGGGAAATTTACTTTTGGCTCCTGAGAGCCGTGAGCAGAACCTGCAGTACTCTGCTTAGACAGACCACAAGTCTTGACGAGAAAACATCTGTCTTACACATTCTCAGAGTTCGTAGGCAGAGAAGAAAAGACTCCCTCCTGCCGTTTACACCTTCCAGTTTGTTGTTTTAGCTCATAATTACTCCAGCTTAAGAGAATAATCCAAATAAACAGACCTTGGCGATTAAAATGCGTAAGCTCCTCTTCTGTTTTAGATCAGCGTCAGCAGCTGTTTGCTGCTTCAAACAGGACCCAGCAGTTAGGGCGATCCCTTAATACTTTTCACTTGCAATTGAAGATTAAGAAAGACCATCAAAAAGCTTGAAAAGCGATGCATCTCCTTCAAAGCAAAACCTGGTCTAACGGTGGGATCCTCCTCCTGTGTGCCCAACATTCAAACAAAGCGAGGTTCGGCTGGGGTGGCAAATTCTCTGCAGAAGGACGAGGATAAAATGACAGTGGAAGATGACACAGAAGCAAACAGCAGCATTGCAAACAGTCAAGTCCCGCGTTTATGGGCCTATCGGCTTGGAAGCATGGATTCCTTCCACCGTGCAATTTGAGCAAATTTTCAGGGCACGAAGAAACAGTTCTCACAGCTCCAGCACAAACTTTTCGGTGGCCTCTCCTCCTCTCCAAAAGTGCCTAATTGACCACAAGTTGCAGAAAACTCGCATTTGCTGGTTAGTACAATCTTACTACCATGTGGTGGTCCTTAAGAGAGCTATGTTCATATTTTAGGCCATCTTTGGCCTATTAGTGGCACAGTTAAAAGTTGCCTTACTGTTGTTTCAAAAGGATACTACACCTTCTTAAATGCCTAATTTGTGCAGAATCACACACTGGGAGAACTGGGCACATTCAGAATTTCAAAATATGCTCAACTGCCTGAAGCATCTTGAGGGGATTTTTTGTCTTTAGAGGGGATTCTTTGTCTTTTGAGCCTGTGAAACTGCTGGGAAGGCTTAAGGAACACACCTCCCCTGTAGACTACATGAGTATCTCTAAAATTCCCCAAGCCTTCTGTAGGAATTTCCCAAAACTCCTTTCCTTTATTACAGACTTGAATAGTTAGGTTTTAAAAATAACTGAACCCAAGATGTAATTTTGACCATAGACTTATTGAGGAGTCACATAGAAAATTCATATACGTTTGAATTTAAAAGTTATTGTGCCAACAGAAAGAGAAGACTTGGAGAGAAAAGCCACACTTCCAAGCAGATAGGCCCATAAAAGCTGGGAGGCTGGCTCCTTGACTGCATGACTTGAGGGTTAAAACAAAGCACAAAGACAAAATGGCTGAAGACCTGGCACGACCCCAAGGAATACTGAAACCTCACATAAAGTGAAGCAGCCTCGTTCAGGAAAGGAGCCCCTGAACCTAATGAAGTGGACAGTTTAAGACTTGTCCAACATGGCGCCACTGGCCACAGTCCAACTGAACTGTGCTGTAAGTGTAGAGTACACACCAATTTTGAAGATTTAGTGCAGAAAAAAAAAGTGGATTTTCTCATTAATAATTTTTATATTGATTACACATTGAAATGATAATATTTTGGATGCATTGGGTGAAATTAAATATATTAAAATTCCACCTATATTCTTTTTCCTTTTTTATATGGCTGCTAGAAATTTTTAAATTGCATATGTAGCTCATATTCTATTTCTATTGGACAGCGGAGCTCTAGAGGTGCACCAGGGAGTGTCATGGTACATGGGCATGGACGTTGAGTTCCCTTTGTGGTTGTGGATGTGATCTCTCAGCTGTAAGAGACCAGCCTCATTGGTTACTTTTAAGGCTTGGTCAGTTCTGCTAAGTTTTTCTTAATTTTTTTGTTCTCCTACTTGTCCCTTTCTATTCCTGTTCCTGAGTCTTGGCCCTGTATGACTTTATTCTAGGCCCAGTGTAACAAAATGTCCGTTGGTCTCATTTCCTCTCCTATAATCTATTATTCAGGATACCTCTACCAGGTTGACTTTTAGGAAACCCTTTGACAGGTTTGTTTGTTTGTTTGTTTGTTTGTTTGTTTTTTGCATGCTCAACAACGTCTTGTGACTACCAGTATGGGAAGTTTATAGATTCTGGGTCCTCCCAGACATTCTGACTCAGTAGGTCTGGGGTGGGACCCAGGATTCTGCATTTTACCAGGGACCCCAGACTAGTCTTGTGCGGGTTGTCTGAGGAACCCTGGCCTGCAGGATCAAGCTCAGAGTCCTCAAACTAAATTTCAAGGCTAGTTTTACCTAGAACATATGGTCTTAGCTCCAATCTGTCAGAGGAAGCCTGGGAAGCATTGAAACTTAGAGAACCTCTGGGAGAAAATGGGCTTCTGTCTCCAGGGTTTTTGACATTTGCCCAATTGAGGACAGCGGTTTGGCCCTAAAGCTGTCTCCAGCTCTGCTGTACTAAGACTCTAAACTTACCAGAGTGATGACCTACATTCTCAGAATAAAATTTCCAAGCTTCTATCCAAACTTTAGGCAGTCAACTTGTTGAATGCCGCATTTTGTAGTGCTGAGATAATTGTACAAATCTACTGGACAAAGATGGTTTTGCATGTGCCATTTTTTTCACAAATTATTTTCTCTGTTTTTCTGTTGATTGCCTCCATGCATCTTTAGGGTGCCAAGGTCAGGATTTAACCAAATTAACCAAATATCATTCTAATATATAAAGACCATGAGGTTGCAGACTGGTGAACTGAAGTCCATATCTGGCCCACAGAATTGTCTTGATTTTTCTGCCCAGTTGCCAATATTTAACATTTGTGAGATGGCATATAAAGTCTGGATTTCTCTTGAAAAAAAAAATGCAAGACCTGTGTTCCAGTTTGTTAATGCTGCTATTAAGCAAAATATCAGAAACGGATTGGCTTTTAGAAAGGGGGTTTATCTGGTTACAAATTTAGTCTGAAGGCCATGAAAATGTCCAAATTAAGGCATTGATTGACACAAGTATACCTTTGCTGAAGGATGGCCAATGGTGTCCAGAAAACCTCTGTTAGCCGGGAAGGCATGTGGCTGGCATCTGCTGATCCCAGGTTGTATTCCGGCTTCTCTCACAGCTGCTCTGCTTTCTTCAAAATGTTGCTCTTGGGGCATTTTGTCCTCTTTTAGCTTCTCCAGAGCAAAGTGCCAACAAACGTCTGCTTTCAGTGGCCATCTCCAATATGTCCCTCTTAGCTGCAGCTGCTCTGAGCTCCTTCTGTCTGTGAACTCTTTTATAGGGCTCCAGTGATTTAATTAAGACCCACCCTGAATGGGTGGGGCCCACATCTCCACAGAAATAATCTAATCAAATGTTTCACTCAGAGTTGATTCACATCTCCATGGAAACACTCAATCAAAGGATTCCAACCTAATAAACACTAATATGTCTACCCCCACAAGACTGCACTGAAGCATATGCCTTTGGCGGGACATAATATATCCAAACTAGCACACCTGGCAAAAACTGGCTGGAGATGAGTAGCAGTTTGCCCTTTTGCTGCAACCTGTGGTCTCCATTTCTCCACAGTCTCCACCACTCCCTTTTGTCTCCCAGACATGGAGACTAAGGGTCAATTAGCAATTTTACCAGTATTATTTTTCAAAAATGTATCTATTTCTTTTCACTCATATGCATTACTTGCTTGGCCCTTGTGTATGTTTAAGTTTGCCTTTGCTAATGTAACTAATCTACTGACAAAGGTCAGTTTCTTTGCTATGGTGGGAAAGGATTTTCATTTAACTATCCATACTCTCTTATTTGAACTCCCTTTTGATATATAGTTGTCTTTACGAACCAGCTAACCAGTTATAGATTCTTGAAGCCTAAATGAACCATACAGATCTACTAATCAACCTTTCAATCATGAAAATAAATTATGACATAAATCTAAACTGTAATGACAAATCTTAACTCTGAACAACATCATTGGTCAATTATGTTATTCATAAAGGATGTCTTTTATCAACTAATAAATCAGGGTGGCATGAAACGGCAGAAGAAAAGCTCCTTTTGGTCTTGACAGATGTAAAGAAAGAAAAAGTCACTTTTGAAAATTTGAAAATCATGGGAACTAAGGATTCCATCTGTTACACGATTTCAAGTCAGCCATGAAAATTGTGCATCAGAAACATACTGAAACATCAACTTTACATCTTGCATTTATAGAAATTAGCGCATAAAACATTTTAAGAGCCAGCAAATGCAATAACCATTTGTCAGAGAAAATGGGAACAGAAGCTAGAGACAAATGGGGAAAATAATGAAAGAAAACAAGTGCTGGAATGAGAGTAAATTAATGTAACATAGCACAAGAGAGTAAAATATGACGCTTTTAAGGAGAACAGAAGTCTATGAAACCGTACTATATTTACCTATGCACATTTTGGTTGGGAGTGTACTTCTGTTAGGTTTATTCAGGCAAAACGCATAAAGAGACTTAGTAAATCACAAAATTGTTCATCTCAGTCATCTTCAATGAATAAACAAATCAATGACTCAAAATTATTGTTTTCTTCTCAAAACAAACAATATTGGAATAAAAAAATCTATCAGTGATCCTTTGAGTTATTTCATTTGTGTGCTTTTGATGCTCTTAGAGTAGAATTCAGCTGCTTCAGTGGCAAAATCAACATAAGGAAAATGTTAAAATTTGCATATGGACCACTTCAATATGTTTTATGTATACTGTACTATTATTAGCCATAGTTGAAATACTTTATGGTGTTTTATGCTGAAGCTACCATTTAAAAATAACAACTCATTTATTTTATATATGTGTGTTGTATCCTATTTGTAAACTAAGGCTCTCTTTTTAAAGCTAGTATAGGAAGTAGGAAGGCTGTTTACCTTAGAAATTTCTAAATCATAAAAAATAAAATGGGGAGTGTTTTTATTTTAAAAATAATTTATTCCTTTGTGAAATAGATTAGAAAATGCAGTTGAGCAAAAGGAAAAAAAACATTCTTATTCCACTTTCTAGAGAAACTCACTTGTTTATGGTTTTGTGTATATAAATCAGGTCTTCCCTCATTGTGACCATCTAGCTACATGTATATACATTTTTAAGGTGCTCACACAAATGTACTGCTTTAGAACCTGCTCTTCAATTTAATGGTATATTATGAAAAGCTTTCTATGTCATTAATTATTACTCTAAACATTTTTAGTGGGTGCCTAATATTTCATTGCGGGATTGAACCACAATTCAATTAATCAATTTTTCCTAATATTTTACTGTTATAAAAAATCATATGGCGAGCACCAGTGTAGATAGATCTTGGGCATATCCACAAGGCACTCAAAACGATACAGATTTTAATTGCCCTTGAGCAATGGCGCCCATTTAAATAGACTGCAGCAAGAATTGAGAGTATCTTTTTTTTTTAATAAAATTTTTATTTTATATGCGATCATGAGTACAAAGTACCTAACACAGCACCTGCATGTCGTAGCATTATATAAAATGTGGTTCCCTTTCTACTCCATTCTCATTTAAGGAGAGAGCCTGACTTTCTACTTAAGTACACAAGGAGCACAGGCTGTCTGGACATTTAATGCACTTGAGGACGGTGAGGCTCTTAAATAAGGAAGTTCCCTTATTGTTTTCACCGAATCAAAGGAATGGACACAGCCTGTTCCACCCCCAAGTCTTCCAAGTCTTCCAGGGAATGAAATTAAACAGCTTCAATTTCTTGGAATGGAGAATTTTTTTTATCTTTTTAATCTAATCCTACTAGATAAAAGAAAAAGAAAGGATTTACTCAGGGCACTTGTTTGTCCATTGTTCAGCAACAGATAACTCATTTTCTTAAGTGGAAATAAACTTTCCTAATATTTTGGATCATAATTTCTCAGCTCTGTGCCAATAAATGCCTTGGTGCTAAATAATGTTAACACCAAAATCTGTCAAAATAGCAGGCTTCACAGTGCCACCCCCTGCAGAAACCAACCTTCCACTCACTTTCAGAACCTAGAAAAGTTTTAAAAAGTAAAGTTATTTGTATTTTGTGTCATCCTGTTAGTAGCAGAAGAATATTGACCACGAGCTGCAAAATAATCCTGCCAAAGGATTTCTAAAAGGAAACCTTGCAAACCAAAGTGACTGGAAGGTCAGAGAATATCTATTTAAAATTGCTTCCACCTTAAATTCCTATCAAACTGAAAAAGCCATGACTCACCTAGGGAATTTACTGATTCTCCCGACGTCCTGGGGAAGAATAAAGCCTAAAAAAGAACCCTGTCGCTGAAAACTGTGAGAAAGAATTCAAGTCACCAGCCTCAAGCAGAAGAAAATGAAAATAACAAAAAGCCCTTGCACAAAAATTAATAGAAAAGATGAGTGTTCTGGCAGTGTGTGGTAACAAACACACGGTGTGATCTTTCAGAGATATATTTTCTAGCAGTCCTTGGTTACTTCACAGACTGAAATTCTTCAGGTGAGATCAGCGTTTTCTATTATGCCATTTCACCAATGTAAGCCCCCAACTGACCTTTAGATTCAAGTTTTCAATTGTTTACTCTAAAGGCACTACCTTTCTGGTGTTTAAGAATTATTAAAAAGTCTTAGGAATATACAGAACATTTTTCATGTTAATTTTCTGTTTTCAAGTGCTTGGTTTCTTTTAAAACGACACTGATACTTCTATCCTATGCATTTGTTAACCATTAAGATGAAAGCTCCGACTACACGTAAAGGCCCAATGCTTTCCACCAGTTGCAAGTCTCTTATCTATGTCTGTCTGTGTATCTATCTATCATTTATTTTTCACCGTTGCCTCCTTTTGTTCCCTGGGCCCGCTAATTATAAGATTATTTTAAAATCTGAGCACAGTAGTGGAAGCTTCCTTCAATAATGATATAAAACAAGAAGATGCTTATTTATTTCTTATAGGTGTCAAAACCCATGGTTTCTAGAGGTATTTTTAATGCCAATGAAACAAAAGTAAACAGTGACTTTAACATTAGAAATATCTACCGTTGAAAGTTAAAGGATTGGAACTATTATTTAAATCCGGCTCTTATTTAGCTTTAATACCATGTCCCTGTTCCCATTGTCCTCTTTATAACCCCTTTGAAAACTGTGAAAATGAACTGGTGTTTTACAAAACTTTAACATTCTTGGAAAGGCCCTTATCTTTTTATCATAGAATCTTTCGCTGGTATCATTTTTATCCTGTGCAGGCTCTTCGTTTCATACGAATTATTTACATTTAACTCAGTTAAGTTTATTATCTTCTCCAAATTATGACAAACATACCCAATACTTAACAGTTTTCAATAAAAACGGCTTGCCGACTCTTCCAAGCATTAGCTGAGCTGGGTGGGTTTCCGGAGCTGATGCAAAGCCCTCTTTCTGGCTGGCATTCCACGCTTGGGACAGTTAGTTCCCAAACATTTCAGCACACATTTGTGGTTCTTTTAAGTGGCTCCTAATGTTTCTATAACCTGATAAAATGCTGTTAATCTTTTGTAGCCACTTTTTAAAAAGTACTTAGTGTGCTAAAGCAAGTTCAAAAATTCAAGGCAATTTTACATGAAGCAATATTATCCTTATATCAGCATAAATTAATTTCTTTCAGTAAAAGAATTCATGAGTCCCTGTGAGGGAAATAAAACATATCAGTGTTTATGCTCTGTTAAGTCCGAAAGTAAAAGTACTCATTGCTTAGGCTTTGGTGATTTGCATGATCTGATACAGGTCAGCTAAACATTATGTTCCCAGATGTTTGACAGCATTTAGGAGAAACTTGGGTTGACCTGGGGATGATCTCTCTAAGTCCAGCTGCTCAACTCTAAATGCTATTTAATAACAGTTTGTGAAATCAGCACATCTCCTTAGAGCTCTCCTGTGGGCTGCGAGTGATCAAACAGACATGGCCAGAATAACAGGGGAGTTAAATAGTTTTAACAGACGGGGGGGTGTGAAAGGCGCTCGTCAATGGCCACAAACCTGCACATGGGGAGGCCACGTCCTTTATTAAAAACCACCACAAATGCAAAAGCATCACTGAAAAATAGATACCACACACACGCATTTTCAAATTCCCAGACAACTATCAGGCATTTATTGGCTTACGTTTCCTTCCATGGCACAGTCCCCAAACCAAACATTAAATAAACCAAAGGCATTTATGCAATTTTTTTTTGGAATGAAAAACACCCTTTACATTTTTAAATTTTAAAGGACTTGCTAATAAACATTCCCCGATTTAGGCTTCCTGGCCACAGGAGTGTCGCGTCCTGTATCGTGCAAAATTTTGGTAGCTTGTGACTTCTGTTCGCATTTCAAGTGTATCTCGCCTTTTCTGTAGCAAGAGCCAGCCGGCGGATGTTGGATATACAACCAGCTGCAGCTTCCTGGAGATCCTGATCTGGAGACCCAACCATATCCAGCAGAAGCTATAACAAATAAAGGCAGCAGAGGAGAAGGGAAACAAGAAAACAAAAACAAAAACAATTAATCTAGAGACATAAAGTTAGGCGATGAAAATAATTTTAAATATAAAATATTTTTAAAAGTCACAAAAAAAGTATGATAGATTGCATTTAGGAAAACACAAATGCAACTGGTGCTTAATCACACGGAGGAATTTTTCATTAGATTCTTCTCCTTTTATTTCCTGGAGTTGAGCTAGGCCTGCCGCGTCCTACTGACATTGGTCCTCTCACTGCTATGACTGCTGTCTCTGAAACTTCTCCAACATCCTTTCTGGCTTCTCCACCTCCCAGGATCCCAAGACAAAGCAACAGCCCAGGCTATTAGCATATCCTCTTAGCTTTAACCCCTTCCCACTCCCTTCCGTCTGATCATGTCACAAGCCAGTCGAATTAGTCCCACAATAAAGACTTTCATTGACTCCCAATGCCAGCTAACTAGAGGCCAACCAATTTCCCTTTCCAGCCATTCTCCCTTCTCCTGCTCTGCTTTGTACCCCAAGATCACCCTCTCTCCCCCACTTCTCTTGCCTTTGCTGATGCTATCCTCTACCTAAGATGCCCTCTCCACCCCCACCTTAAACTTTTTCAATTTCATCCATTTTCCAGTACCTGGTCAACTCTTTCATAAAGGCTCTACACATTTCTGCCCAGCAAAATGCCACACCACCCTCCACCCCCCAATCAAATGTTTGCTGCCGCACTTGTAGTCTTCCCTTTATAACATATATTTGGGTTACTGTTTCTCTCCTTCATTATATTAGAAACGCTGAGAGAAACTTGTAATACTGCATAGTGCCTAGTAAACAGTAATGCCAGATGAATGAATGAGAACTTTAAAAATCTAGAAATTAAGATTTTATTAATATATTTCTCATAGAAAATAGGAAAAGTTCATTTGAGTCATACATTTCCTATGCAGTGAGCCTTTGCGTACAAAGGTGGATACTGTAAGAAAATGGGGATTCCTTGACTAGCCAGACTGTGGAGGGAAATATTGTGAAATGTCTTAAGTATGCCAGGCTTGAGAGTTTGGCCTTTATTCTGTAAGTGATAGAACTTATTTAGAACTTATTTAAATACTTCAACCAGGGGAATGACAGGCTCATATTTGTATTTTAGAAAGATAACTTTTACAGCAACTCTTCCGGTTTGCTAATGCTGCCATTATGCAAAATACCAGAAATGGATTGGCTTTTATAAAGGGGATTTATTTGGTTACAAATTTATAGTCTAAAGGCCATGAAAATGTCCAAATTAATGCATCAACATGAGTGTACCTTCACTGAAGGAAGGCCAATGGCGTCCAGAAAACCTGTGTTAGCTGGGAAGGCACGTGGCTGGCATCTGCTGATTCCAGGTTGTGCTCCAGCTCCACTCTCAGCTCCTGTGCATTCTTCAAAATGTTGCTCTTGGGGCATTTTATCCTCTTTTAGCTTCTCTGGAGCAAACTCTGCTTTCAATGACTGTCTCCAAAATGTCACTCACAGCTGCTCTGAGGTCCTTCTTTCTGTGAGTTCTTTTAATAGGACTTCAGTGATTCAGTTAAGAACCACCCTAAATGGGTGGGGTAACAACTCCATGGAAATTATCCAATCAAAGGTCTCACCCAGTTGATTTGAGTCACATCTCCATGGAAACACTCAATCAAAGGATTCCAACCTAACCAACACTAATACATCTGCCAGAATATGGACTGTAGAGAGACTGATGGAAGGGTATTGCAATACCTCAGACTATTGAATAAAGCAGGAAATGGGGGCAGAGATAAGGGAGTGGATTCAGGAGATACTTAGGATCTCGCCCATAGGACCCGGTGGCAGCCTGCAGAAAGAATGACAGGAGAGTTCTATTTCCAACAGCACAGTGGATTAACCACCCTAACTGACATAACTGAAAATAGTTTGCCAGATGAAATCTAAAAACATCTTCTTCAATGCATTGATGAGTTGGAAAGAAATTAGGGATTCCTCAGAAGACATAAGCTAAGTAAAAGTAGGAGCCCTGAGGGATGAGCAGAGCACAGAAGCTGCTTGAGTGGCATTTGTCAGATCCTGGGGAACTTGAACTTCAATTGTTATGGCCTTGCACCACGCAGGGGATGGAAGGAAAAGCCAATGACCTGCAGAGGGTGGGGAGTTCAGCAGAAAACCTCTGCATGAAGGACATTGCAAAGAGCTACACAGACAGGATAATTAGCTAGAAATAACCTCCCACCTCCTCCCACAGACGCAATAAGGAAAACCCCATTTAGGGAAGGATGAAGGATGATTACAAAGCTATAGTAATTAAAACATTGTGGTGTATTGGTAGAAGAACAGGCAAATAGACCAATGGGATGGAAGAGAGGGCCCCAAAACAGATCCATGTTTAAATACAAACTTGATTTATGACAGAGCTCGTATTGTAGATCACTGGGGAAAGGAAGAGCTATTCAATAAATGCTCCAAGGATAACCCACTCTCCAAATAGAAGAAAATAAAAATGGTACTTGCACATCATACATACTTACAAATTCCAGGTGGATTAATGATTTAAATAAGACACAGAAAATACAAAACAGTTAGGAAGTAGTACCTGAGAGTATCTTGATGAAACGGGGTCCTGAGGGGTGCTTGGCTGCTCAGGGTTTTGACCTCCCCCACTGCCAGTGACCTTCTCCACCACACTTAGCCCCCTCCTTCCACAGTCTCACCCTGGCCTGTGTTTTTCATCACTCCCAACAGCCCAGCCTCCAAACTGTCTGACCATAATTTCTTTATGATTTGGCCATTTTACAGCTCTCACTTGTTTGTCCTCTGACCTCATCGTGACTTGCAGTTCATAGGTCCATATATTTGCTTTAACCATCTCCTGCCTGTGCTTAGAAGCCACAGTCAATCTTTTCAATCACTCTCTTGCCAGTTTCTTACACTTCCTTTTTTTTTGTCTACCCAGCAAAACCATAACCAAATATAAGTACATACATATGTCTTCCATATACCTTCAAAAATAACCCAGCCCTGCTGGAGACAATTACACAATAAGGCAAATGAATCCACTATAAGTCAAATCTTATCTGTACTGTCATCACTGCCCAGCAATCCAAATATGTCTCTCTCTAATTACATCACTTTCTCTTTTCCATGCCTGTTGCAAATTTTCTTTCTTCTGCAATCTCTAACTCTTCCTTCCAGCCCCTGTCCTCAGCATATGACCTAACGACTCTTTCATCAACTTGATAAGAGCCATTAGACAGGAACTACTCTAACTAAATCTTCAGACCTCCTTTCATCTTTGCACAGCTTTTCCTCCTCCTTCCAGTGAGAATGGATGGTTCTCTCCTCCTACCCAAGGCCAACCATTCTACCTGTTATCCTCCATCCAGCCTCTCCTGGGACATTCTGCTACCAAGTACTCCTTCTTTTGTTACTTTAGCTTTAACTTCTTGCTTTCTACTGATCCCTTCCCATAAGCCCTTAAACTCAAGTCTTTCACCTCTTTAAAAAAATGACTTTGGTCCCTTTTCTTTCCTTCATAGCCAAATTTCTTCAAAGAGTTGTCTGAACTCATAATCCCAAATATTAAACTCAACTCACTCCAGGCAGGCTTCTGCCTTCAGTTCTCCACTGAAACACTCTTCACCAAGGACATCAATAGCTTCAGTGTTGCCAAAAACAATGAAAATATTTGAGTCCTCATCTTATTTGATCCCTTAACAGCATTAGGTAAATTGACCATTATCTCCTCCTTGAAATTGTCTTTGTCTTAGGCCATACTCTCCTGGTTTCCCCCCATCCATCTGTCCTCACTTTCTCAATCTCCACTGATGGTGCTTTCTCTTCCTCCAAACCATAAAACATTAGAATGCCTCAGGACAAGAATTATTCTTTTGTTTTTAATCTGTTCTCTCTCCCTAGATGATTTCTTTCACTACTTGGCTTCAAATATCATCCATATGGAACCATCCTCTAAATGGTTCTTTGTTTTTTAGAGAAGTTGTAGGCTTACAGAAAAAGCATGCAGAAAATACAGAGTTCCTATATAATCTCCCTCCAGCTTCCCCTATTATTAACAATTTGCATTAGTGTGGTTCCTTTGTTACAATTGATGAAACAATTTAATTATAATTAAATTATAAACTAAAGTCTATAGTTTACATTAGGGTTCCCTTTTTGTGTTGTACAGTCCTATGGTTTTTTTAAAAAAATTTTATTCTAGTAACATATAGCAAACTAAAATTTCCCCTTTTAAACACATTCAAATATATAATTCAGTGGTGTTAATTACATTTACAATGTTGTGCTACCAACCACCATCCATCACCCAAACTTGTCCATCACCCCAAACAGAAACTCTGTACCAACTAAACATTACTCCCCATTCCCTACCCCTACTCCAGCCCCTAGTAATCTGTATTCTAGTTTCTAACACTATGAATGTGCTTATTCTAATTATTTCATATTACTTAGATAATACAATACTTGTGCTTCTGTGTCTGGCTTATTTCACTCATTACGATGTCTTCAAGGTTCATCCATGCTGTCACAAGCATCAGAATGTCATTTTTATGGATGAATAATATTCCAATTTTGGGTATATACCATATCTTGCATTGCTCATCTGTTGATGGTGACTTGCATTGCTACCATCTTTTAGCATCTTCCATGATGCTAAGAACGCAAGTATCTGTTTGTGTCCCTGTTTTCAATTCTTTTGGCTAGAAGTGGGGTGGCCTGGTCATATGGAAATTCTATACTTAATTTTCTGAGGAGCCATAAATCTGTTTTCTACTGTGGCTGCACCACTTTACATTTCCAATGAAAGAGTGTTCCTATTTCTTCGCATCATCTCCCACACTTGTTATTTTCTGTTCTTTTAATAGTAGCTATTCTAGTGGGTATGAAATGGTCTCATTGTGGTTTCGGTTTGCATTTCCATAATGGCTAATGAAGTTGAGCATTTTTCATGTGCTTATTGGGTATTTGTATATCTTCTCTGGAAAAAATGTCTATTCAAGTCTTTTTTTTTTATAAATTGGGTTGCTTATCTTTTTGTTGTTGAGTTGAAGGATTTCTTTATATAATCTGGATATTAAACCATCATTGGCTATGTGGTTTCCAAATATTTTCTCCCATTCTGTAGGTTGTCTTTTTACTTTCATGATTAAAATCCTTTGATGCATGAAAGTTTTTATTTTGGTGATGTCCTATTTATTTTCCCTTTTGTTGTTCATGCATAGGCTTTTAAATCTAAGAAACCATTGCCTAACACAAGGTCCTGAGAATGCTTCCCTATGTTTCCTTCTAGGAGTTTTAGAGTTTTGGTTCTTATATTTAGGTCTTTGATCCATTCGAGTTAATTTTTGTATATGGTGTGAGGTAGGGGTCCACTTTCAATTTTTTTGCAGATGGATGTTCAGTTTTGCCAGCACCATTTGCTGAAGTGATTATTCTTTCCCAGTTGAGTGAACTTGGCACCCTTTTCAAAAATCGATTGGCCATAGATGTGAGGATTGATTTCTGAACTCTCAATTCGATTCTGTTGGTCTATATATCTGTCCTTGTGCCAGTGCCATGCGATTTTGACCACTGTAGCTTTGCAATAAGTTTTAAAATTGTGAAGTTGAGTTCTCCAACTTCATTCTTTTTTCAAGATGTTTTTGGTGATTTGGGGCACCTCACTATAAATTTGATGATTGGCTTTTCCATTTCTGCAAAGACAGCTGTTGGAATTTTGATTGGGACCATATAGAATTTATAAATGCTTTGAGTAAAATTGGCATCTTAACAATATTTCATCTTCCAATCCATGAACACAGAATTTCCTTCCATTTATTTAGATCTTCTTTGATTTCTTTTAGCAATATTTTCTAGCTTTCTGTGTACAAGTCCTTTACATTCTTGGTTAAATTTATTCCTAGACTTTTGATTCTTTTAGTTGCTATTTTAAATATATTTTTTCTTGATTTCTGTTTCAGATCATTACTAGTGTATAGAAATACTACAGCTATTTGATGGTTAATCTTCTACCCCACCACTTTGCTGAATTTGTTTATTGGCTCTAGCAGCTTTGTGGTGGATTTTTCAGTGTTTTCTATGGATCATGTCTTCTGCAAATAGGGAAAGTTTTTCTTCTTCCTTTCCAATTTGAATGCCTTTTATTTATTTTTCTTGCCTAATTGCTCTGGCTAGAACTTCTATTACACTGTTGAATAACAGTGGTGACAGTGGGCATCCTTGTCTTTTTCCTGATCTTAGAGGGAAAGCTTTCAGTCTTTCAACACTGAGCATGATGTTAGCAGTAGGTTTTTCATGTCCTAGTGTTCTAGGTGTTTTTATAAAGAAAGGGTGTTGGATTTTGTCAAGTGACTTTTCTGTGTTAATTGAAAAGATCATGTTTTTCCCTTTGTTCTGTTAATGTGTGTATTGCATTAATTGATTTTCTTATGTAGAATCACCCTTGCATACCTGGGATAAATCCCACTTGATAATACTGTGTAATTCTTTTAATATGCTGTTGGTTTGTTAGTATTTTGTTGATGATTTTTGCATGTATATTCATAAGGGATATTGGTTTGTAATTTTCTTTTCTTTTGGTATCTTTATCTGGATTTGGTACAAGGGTGACGTTGGTCTCATAGAATGAATGAGGGACAGTTCCCTCCTCTTCAATTTTTTGGAAGGTTTGAACAGGATTGGTGTTAAATCTTCTTGGGTTATTTGACAAAATTCACCAGTTAAGTTATCTAGTCCTGGACTTTTTGTTGGGAGGTTTCTGGTGACTGATTCAATGTCCAGTTATTGGTTTGTTGAGGTCTTCTATTTTTTCTTGAATTAGTTTAGGTAATCTGTGTGTTTCTAGGAATTTGTCCACTTCATCTAACTTGTTGGTGTACAGTTGTTCATAGCATTCTCTAACAATCCTCTTTATTTCTATAGGGTTGTTAGTCCACCCTTTTGTTTCTGATTTCAGTTATCTGCCTTCTCTCTTCTTTTCTCTCCAAACAGTCTAAATTCATGTTAATAGACAATATTTCTTTCTATACCCATTTTGTCATTACAACCAAGACATAGCAATGAACAATGTTAGTTACCTGTACACCTTTCTAATCCCTGGATTAGGAGGCACCTTGATATACTACAAGCTTGAATTCCACAAGCAAATGGGATATAGAAATAATTTGGTCTCCACCTGCTCTAAATATGTTGTTCAGGTCATTGGAGGAAAATAGATTGCTAGCTACAGAAATTCCAGCTTACATCGACTTCCTAGTACCAGATGGCCTTGCATCTACGCTGGCCCCGGGGGATGCCATGACTGTTCTCAGATCCTTACATGGATCCTAGTGGGCAGTGTGTGAAGGGGGAACTGGAGGGCGCAGAGTGGGAGAATTAACACTGGGCCGGACAGAGGACTCCTTGCAGGAGGAAGACGACAACAGACGTGGAAAGAAATGAGGAAGAGGTGGGTGGAGAAAAGAGCTCCCACCCCGCTTTCAAGAGAGACTTTGGGGAGCATGGAGTAGGGAGTTTATTTTAGGAGCAACTGTAGCATGAGAGAGAGAGAGAAACTGAGGATAAGAAAGAGGATGTTAGAGAACTTTAGCAGTACATGACTGTGCTATTTTCAAGAGCAAAACTAGGTTTACAATTAATTCCAAAGATGTCAACAGGAGAGCCAAAGGTGAAAACGTGGGAATGTATAACTCAGTAAATTTTTTGGTAGATGATGATTGTGATTAACAGTGCAAATATAAAACATTTCCCCCATGAACTAAAACGAATGCATGAAACTATTACAAGGAGTTAATAATGGAGTGGTATATGGGGGAAAATGCACCTACTGCAAACTATGGACTAGAGTTAACAGTAATATCTTAATATTCTTTCATCAACAGTAACAAATGCCCCATACCAATGCTAGGGGTCAGTGATGGTGGGGGATAAGGGGTACAGGATATTTTGAGTGTTCTCTTTTTTTTCTTTTTGTTTTTTCCTGAAGTAATGAAAATGTTCTAAAATTGATCATGGTGATGAATGTATGACTATGTGATGACACTGTGAGCCACTGATTATATACTTTGGATGGATTGTACGATGTATGAATATATCTCGATAAAATTGCATTTAAAAATGTAGGCAAGTCATGTTTTTACCAAATGGACAACAGGTAAAGCTTCCTGCCTACTAAGAAATATTGAAAACCAAAGCAGGAAAAAATAAATGACACAGAAGTGGGGAATCATTTAGCTTTGTCTTAAGATTTTTGTCATCCAGAGATAATTAAGAATGAAATTTGAGACAGTGCTGTTCTTTGAATAAAAATTATTAACTTGAATAATTAATGGCAGCTGTCAGTTTAATCACTACCTGAGATGATGCCAAAAAATTGCTGATAATAACTCTGACAAAGAGTGTCAATGACACTAATGCTTTTTGTAGAGTACAGTTTAGGGCTTGAAAAACTGTTGGCATTTTGAATTTCTGTAAGTCAATTTGAAGTTGGGCGGAGGCAGATTCATATTAACCACATGTACTTTATAGATTTCTACCAAAACAAGTAACCCTGGAAACTTAGATCTTCTCCTGTAACCACGAGTTGGTTCGATCTCTGAATTATTTACAGAAAAATTAGGATACTGGGACAGAATTTGCATTTCAAAGGGAGAGGAACCCAGAAGTCTCTCTTTACTAATGGAGATTTCAGGACCAGTTTTGAAGTGGTTGGAACCATCGTCATCTTTGTAGAGATTTTCTCTGGGAGTTGACTTTCCTCCTGTGTCCAGGTGTTAGACACCATTGCAAGAGCCATATGGAGTGTGCCACCTGTTGTTCACAAGCTTTTGAGTGCTAATGAGGTGTAAATTTCTATGCAAGGTGCTGGAGATAGAAAGATAAAGATCTTCTACATCTTTAAGGATCTCAAAAATCGATTGGGAAAATACACTTATGAATGCATAATGAATTTTTGTAAGATGTGTTACCAAAAAAAAAGCCAAATTTAACCCAAGATTCAAATCTAGTTGGGTCCCTATATGCCAATTTATTTGTGTACTGGAACATACATTCTTAAAATTTAAAATAGTTTTTCATTACAAAATGAATGCCTAATCCTTAGAGGAAAAAAAAATAATATAGCTAAGCAAAAAAGGGATAATAACAATACCCATAATACCACCATCTAGGGAATATTATCAATGCACTGATATAACTTTTTAGGTCTTTTTCTAAGAATATGTACACATACGGTTTTAAAGAAAAGGGAATATCCTACACATGTACTTCCCCAATGACAATACTAATTTATGTCATTTTTAGTGATCAAGTAGCATTCTATTGTCTGTACCACAATTTATTTACCAATCCTCAATGATTTGTACATTCAACAAATATTTATTGAGCATGTAATATATTCCAAGAGCTGTCTTGAAGTGACTAGGTATAGAGGGGTGAACAAAACAGACATTGTCCCTAACTAAATAAATGTTTGATATCGAAAAGAAATTCATTCCAATTGCTATTTGGTTTTCAGACTTTTGTTTCTTTGGCTGAGTTTCCCCCAGGACGGGGCCCTGGGGGAGCTCGCCTTCCTACAGTTTCTGCATTTAAATCACAGAGCACAGCGCCAGGCAAATACTGCGCTAGATAAATAGTATTTAGATTGTGGTGATGATTTTGCCAGTTCCCAGGTCTGGCCTGGTTTCCATCACCTGGAGGCCAGCCCTGGTTCGTTTGGGAGGAAGGGGGAAGAAGGAATTTTGGCCCCGAGGTCAGTCGCGCTCCTGTCAGCACTTTCTCCGGGCTCCACCTTGTTGCTGGTTTTCCTCCATTTCCACTGATGACCCGGCTCCCGCCCTGCGCTGCTGCCTTGGAAACGAGCCCGGATGCTCCTGCTGCCAGAGGTGAACCTGCACTCTGCCCGTGCTCCCTCATTCCTGGTTGTCGTTCTGCGGTCCCCACCCTGGCTTTCCAAGGTTCTGTTGTATTTACTCGCAAACCATGGATGCCAGTGCTGTAATTTCTTATTACATAACGGAGGGGCTTTGAGTGTGAAAAAGCATCGTGTGCGCTGCTGGGATGTTGGGCTGCTTCAGAGGGTCTGCAGCAGGCGGGCTGCTGAGGGTTGTTTAAGAGAGCTTCTACTGCCATTTGCACAATTTATGTTAGAACAAAATGTTTAATCGATGCCTGTACCCCTTTATGACTCAATAAATGACTTCTGTCTACTACCTGATGTTATGGATTGAATCATGTCCCCCAAAAAGACATGCTCAAGTCCTGCCTCCAGGTCTGTGGATGTGATCCCATTTATAAATGGGATCTTTGAAAATCCTATTAAGATGTGGCCAAACTGAATCAGGGTGGGGCTTAACCCTATAGGACTGGGGTCCTGGTAAGCCAAGGAAATGTGCACAGTGGAGAGGACAGACAGGGTGGGGGAGTAGAGATGGCCAGGTGACGGGGCAGAGACCAAGTCAGGGATGCCGGCAAGCCACCACCAGGATCCTACAGACTTCAGAGAAGGCACAGCCCAGCTGACCCCTAGATGTTGGGCTTCTGGCTCCAAAACAATGAGACCATAAGCTCCTGATGGTCAAGCCAAGCAGCCTGTGGTGTTTGTTACAGCAGCACTGGTAGCCTGAGACATCTGACTAACTTCCTGTCATGACAGCACTAAGAGGGCTACTGCTCTTTAGGGGATTTTTTTTCTTTTGCCTAAGTTTCTGGCATTGACTGTGAGTCTATATTCTAATCCTATATGGAATTTAGTGCATTTTTAGCCTAAAACCTTGACCTAGTGGAGCCCAGCAGCCTGCTACTCTTAAGGCCTAGCATACAGGCAAGGATGAAAATTAAAAGAAGAAATGATAAAAGGAGAAAAAGAGTTGCTCAGAATGGTGTATGTGGAGGACAGTGCTCATGACTTTTTAAAATGCTTTGCAAGCCTCTCATTGGCATCAGACCCATGCGTTACCTAATGATGGTAAAATTCAGGATGTTTTATTAGCTATCAAGCTGACCACGCACAAGGCACTGTGATTTATTCTTTACTGGTTAACTTGGCCTGCTCTGCCCATTTTACTTAGCCAGGAAGATTCTCAATCAAGGGTATAGAGTTGGAAGTTTAGAATTTTCTGTGGGTTCAGAGTGCAAATGGCTGGATATTTGAGAAGCGCTGATTGTGCCAGTATCTCAATTTACTCTTTTTCCTGAATTTTATCTTATTTTATTGGTTGTCAGTGAATGTTACTCATTGCTCTGTTGCACACCCAGCAGCTATGCTCTAATGCTGGTTTACAAATTGAACAAGGATGTGCTCATCTCCCCAAACTACTATCTGTATAAGATGCACAATATCTGTGTCTTGGTTTCAAATCAGGCTCAGGAATATACGGTTTTGTTTTTCCTAAAAGTTTCACAAGCAAACAGGGGCAGGCCGAGGGATGCTTTCAAAGCAAAATATCCATATTACAGAAACTTAGTGCAAAACGCTGAATTTGATGAGCATCTAACAGAAAGTAAAGAGCAGCACGTGTTTTCAAATCACTAACACATGGAGAAAGATGAACATGGTTTATGATACGTAACAATAATTGCATAAAAGGGGTAGTCTTCTCAGAGATGTGAGATGCCAACTGGGTCCAAGTAAGTATGGAATTGGTATACATTCGTTAGTTTTTGGTCTATAGACTTTTTCCAACCATAAAAACATTTTTAATATTATAAAGGGGAAAAACACCTCAGGTTTACCTTTTTGAAGTGCTTGTTCCTTTAAAAAACTTTCCTATTTTTAATGCCCCCCACCCTGCCATACAACCCTGCAAACACACCCAAGGTCTTTAAGTTTATTGGGAGTTTCATATATATACTGAAGGAAAACTAGCCTTCTTGCTTAAAACTTAATTGCATAGAGCACTTTAAAACATCATTCAAACAACTTTTACAATGCTGGAGTGAAAGAGGATGTGGGACTGGCAAAATGCGTGGTTTACGGAGAATGCTAATACAAATGCTTCCTCCAGTGAAGAAGGCTTTGATCTCTAAGGTGTATGCCCTCTGCCTGCAGCTGGGACCACCGGCCACAGCCCCTGGAAGGTGAGACAAAGGTAGCATGGGAGTCTGGGGTCTGCTTTCAATTTTTACTTTTATATTAACCATTCATGACTCTACATAATCTTTCAGTTGCATGAAAAAATATGTACCCATTTGAGTGATAACAGATTTTCCATTGGTTTGACTTGACATTGCTTGGGTGTCATATTGTTGGGGGACTGCAACTACAGGTTTTAATTAGAGCGGGATGAGTTCTGAAATCCTGCACGTATGCTGGGCTTGGCCAGGTTTCCAGAAAAATCTTGAGTTCTTGGAGCCATCTTGAACTGTGCACCCTTTCTGTTTTGCCATTTAGAAGGCATTGCGGGGTGGTTGCAGCAAGCGTGCATGACCGAGTAGCCATAAAATGCATTTGGATTGAGTCCACCCTGCAAAATTTCTTCACAGCTCCTCACAGCTCCGTGGAGATGCTGCAGCGTTTTTTTTTTCACCTCTAGAACCTGAGCCTTTGTAATTCATTTCGTATATGAAGCTCACCAAAGCTGTAGGCCTCAAAACACATGTAGCATTTGCTGGTCGGGGCAAGACCTTGGATTCTGTTTGGGCAGTGAGATGAGCTGAAGGGCTTGCCTTTTGGTGGGCTCTGTCCACCTCCTGATGACGTGATTGCTTGCTGTGATCACGTAATCGGTGATGAAGTCCATGTCACAAAGCTGGGGCCCTGACTCTGGACCTTTAAGCCTACATCTACTTATCAAGCGTAGCCATTACCATCTACTGCACATCTCCACCTTACTCTCCCAACATGTTCAAAGCCAGTGTACCCCAAAGCAACACTTATCTTCCCCCACAAGCCAGTTCCTTCTCTAGTGCTTGTGGCCGTCCATAAGTCCAGCTTTCAAGCCAGACATTTAGGCAACCGACATCTCTCTACCCTCTTTCTTCATTCTTCACTTCCAAAAAGTCAACAAGCCCTATTGCTTTTATCTCCCAAGTATCTCTCGAATCCGTCCATTTTTCTCCTCCCCACTGTATGACCTCAGTTGAAGCCGCCATTAGCTCCCCCATCTCCTGGCCCTGTTCTCCTCCATTCTCAAGCCAGAGTAACTGCCCAAAGGCAAATGGGATCAGGTGACTCCCCTGCTCAAAATATTTCAGCAGCTCCCCAGTGCCCTAGGCAAAGACTCCTAATTCTACCACTGGGCCTTTGCACGTGCCTGCGTAAATCCAGTGTATAGCCCAAGAAGATGACAAATCCTCTGGGAAACTGACCCTGATGCTCAAAGAAAGGATGGCATGCCCATCTGGTTTAATCTCAGAGTGTTCAAGATCACTTAGCAGAGTAGTTTTCACTCTAACTTGTGATTCTCCTGCTTCATGGGCTGTTTTATCCACCAGACTATAAACGTCCTGAGGCTAGGAACCAAGTCATATTTACCATTTTTAAAATGGCTAAAGAACATGAACTGGCAATTTAGAAAACAAGTAAAACTGCCTATAAACATGAAAAAAAAAGATCACTCTCACTAGTTGGCAAAGAAATGCAAATTAAGTAGTATAATTCTTATAGTTCATGTAAATAAAATACTTATTGTAGCATCTGGCATATAATACATGCTAAATTGATGTCTACTAAAACAATATTAATATTAATTTTAACTTGGCTCATTTAAAAAAGAATAAATTGCAATACCCAATGCTGTTGAGGGTTTAAGGAAATGACAATTCCTATGTAGCCGAAAAAAGTACAATTTGGTACAGTCTTATAGAGGACAATTTGACAATATGTATTAGAAGTCTTTATAGAAGCATAAGTGAATATAGGAATTACACATCCATGAACTCATTCTAAAATCATTACAAAGTTCATTACAGACTGTTTACAATGGTAAAATAAATTATAGTACCTTCCTTCAGTAGATTCCTGTGTACCCTTTATAAATAAAATCTCGTAAGTATATTTATTAACACAAATGAATAGTCACAATCACTTTATAAAGTAATAGTACGAACTTTTGTTTACAAAAAAGCATTTAGATATACAAGAGAAAACACCTTCTGAACTGTTACAGAAGTTTTAATAGTGGTATCCTGGTATACTTAACAGTTGATTTTTTCCCCTTCTGCTTATCTTTAACTTCTAATTTTTTTTTTTTTTCGGTGAACATTCATTACTTGTGTAATTTTAAAAGTTATAACAAGTGGAGCAGGATGAGCAGTTGTCAAAGAGGTGGAGAAGAACCAGGGGACCCCGGACCCATTGATGCCAAGGAAGGGTGGCATTTTAGGGAAATGGTGCGATTGATATTATAACACGCTTTGGAAGGGGTAAGTAACGTGAAGACTGAAAAGAGTCCCTTGGAAATCATTGACAGAGCAGTCTCGAGGTTTTGAAGGTAAAGCCAGATGGCTGAGGGCTGCCGAGCCAGGGAGGGGCAGTGGGGACCTGTAGAAAATGCTGCCCCTCTCATTTGGTGGATTCCAGCAGCGGGTGAGGATCAAGGGATAAGGCTTGAGGAAGTGAGCAAGTGGAGGAGGAGAGGTTATGATCCACTGTGCAGAAGTTAGAGGGAACAGCCAATGCCTGAATTTCAAGCTTCCAGAGGACACAAAATGGGACCACGAGTACAGAGGATGGGATCAGCCGGGAGCAGTTCTCAAAGGCCAAAGGAAGACGCTGAGGCCGGAGGAGGATACAGGTAAGTTTGCAGGTGTGCGACAGGAAGTTGAGGTATTTTATGCCTTTAACCTCAATTTTCTTTTTTGATAGACGTTCATGTAAGTAATATCCCAATTTAAAATTGATTTAGGTTTGAAGTTGGTAATTTAACATAGAAATATTTTAAAATAAAAACTGGATGAACTATTTATTGGAAACTAATTATCTTAATTATATAAAGAAGGTTTCCATGGAAGGATGTTGTTTGGTTTATAGCTTTGCTGTCAGAAATGCTAAGAATTCATAAAATCCGATATAATACTATAGAATGAAAACTTAACAAACTAAGAAAAATTAAAAAAAAAATTTAACATAAGAATAAAACAAGGCCAAGAAATACCTGAAAATGGGCATGTTAAAATGGATAATTTCTTAATATTAGAATTATTTTAAATTTTTAATAAAATGTTAGAATCAGTTTAAATACTTAAAAAAAATTACAATCAGTTTAAATTCTTAAGGTTATATTGTTTGCATTTATATTTCTCTCCAAGAAATGGGCTACAGTCTTAGAAGGAATTCAAAACCAAACACATGTCAATACTTAAAATATCTTACTGGATATAGAATTCATCTGCATGGTAGTGGGGGGGCAGGGGGGGAATAGAAAGATGTTATCCAGAAGAGATGAAGCCAAAGAATTGAAAAGGTGAAAAAAACAACTTTTTGTTAAACTACTATCCTAATTTTATTTTTATTTCATTTCAGCTTTCCAAAGCAGATGAATATGGAAAAATTAAACAAGGCTGGAGAGAAGAGCCATGTTTTTCTCCTTTAATGTCAAAGGAATAGCTTTTCCTGCCCTACTAAGTTGGAACGAAGCTCCTAAGGATGAAAATAAAATGACTAATTTCTTGGGAAATAACCTTAAGTGAAAGATTCTTTTGGCCCACTAGTTGCTTTTCTTAAAACCCCGGTTGACTTAACCTCATTCTCAAGGCCTCCCTGCCCTCCTCTTCATCATCGCCCATTAGTGTCAAGTGTACCCTAAGAGTCTGTCTTGTCACTTGCTGCCCATTTGGGGAATGTTTTTCTTCTTCTCTCAAACAACTTGTTGGGAGGAAAATGTCAGCTGTGATTATGCTTTACTTCTCTTTTTCAAACTCATTTCTAATAGAACTTTCTCTAAGATCTTTAAAAATGGAACCTAAAATATATTACATTAAAATTTCACAAAGCAATATGTTTTTACCAACCAGAGGAAAAAAAAAATTAACCTGATAACCTCCTGAAATATTTTCAATATTTGGCATCTAAAAAGTAATTTTAGTCTTTTTTTTTGCTAAAATTATATAGAATGATACTTCTAATTTTCATCAATTTAAGAACTTCAAATGTCAGTCAGAGAATTACATTTCTGTCAAAGGCCACATTTATTTCAGAGCACATCTTGCATGAGTTTTGCCAAGACAGCTTTGCAGATCTGCAGGGCTGGCCCTAAGCAAGGTATCTAGTGATCTAAAAAATATTTTTCCAGCAGTGGAAACCTCTCCCCAAACAAAATCCGATTCTTTTATGGAATTCACATATATGTGAACCTACATATGTAGCAAAAATGGAACAAGGGAAGAGCAAGTGGGCCATGGGGTACTGGAACTCTTCCTGCCCCTTCTTGTCCCCTTGGAGACCTTCTAGGTGCCTTCTCCAACTAGACTTGCACACTGCTCATCTTCTTGTAGGAGGGGCACCCACGCTTGGTCTCCTCATTTCCTGGCATTTCTTTCTCACTACATAACACCTCCCTTCCCACTCTCTTCTCAGCTGGTGACCTCAGCCTGCCTGTGGCCTATGCATTCCACCCAGACCTGCTCAGTCCTCAGTTGCCCCAGATCAGTCTTTACCTGCACCACGATCCTGAAAACTCTCATTCCCTCGGTTCTGGGCATCCGAGCCAGACATTTGGAAGAAAGCAGTTTAAACACATTCATACTAAGTTGTAAATGACTGCTAGCCTTGCTTAGTCCTCCCGGATTTAAAAATTTGTGTTTATAAATTTTAGAGAAGATCATTGTAAAGCCAAATCATTAGTTTATGGAATTTCAAGTTGTGTGTGTGTGTATATATATATATGTGTGTGTGTGTACATGTGTGTATATATATATGTATATATATATATATATACATACTTATACAAAATGAAAGTAAAGCACATCAGGCAGCACAAATGAAACTTTGATTTAGGAAGGCCTTTGGGGCCGGCCTAAAATGACACAAGGAAGATTGCTCATATGTTATGTGACCTGTCTCAGTACCTTCCTGATGGAAATAAAATCGCTCCTATCACTGAGCCTGTTCCAGGACCAGCCCAGAGTTGCTGGGAGAACATTCCATAAAGTTGTCCCATGAATACTGCAATTACTTTAAAATTCATTTGGATCTGTGGTACTAAAGAAGCTTACTTGTGTCAATACTTAATTTGTGTGAATCTAGCTGTCTTCACTGCGTGGCAAGATTTTTCGTCTAAACCATTTTTTTTTCTCTGTTACATCTTTTGGGTCTGAGGGGCAGGTGGGATGGTCCTCGTTTCCTTTGTTCAATCAGGTAATGCCAGACGTTGCTGACCACCCATGATGCTAAGTGAAAGGCGCTGGGAGAAAGACACAGCCCAGCTAGGAGGAGGTAGAAACAGAGGGCAAGGAACAAAGAAGATCCTGGGCAGGGGGCAGTGCCCCCATCCACGCCGCCACAAGGTGGGGGGCCCTGGGGACAGAGGCTGGGGGCTGCCAGCTTTCTAGCTGTTACCTGCCCAAAGTCTCCAGACTCCGGGAACAGGTGGTAGGGAAGGGCTTTCTTTGTAAGAGGGCGGCTGTTCTCATTTCCGCACACTCAGCAGCGATCCTTCTGTGACTCTGGCTCTGGTTTCTGATTCTACCCTGGGCTTCTTTATTGTCGGGGAATTTCGTAGTTTTTCCAGCAACTCGATAAGATGCGTTAGAGGCAGCGTGGGAGAAGCTGTCCCAGGGGTTGTGAGCCAGGCCTGTGGTGAACTGGAGTCTGCCTGCGTTTCACTTTGATGCACCCATTCCTTTGCAGATACTGCAACCTCAGCCTGCAATGTGGACGGACCCTGATCAATCCCAAAAGTCCCAAGTCCTCATCTGACACAAGTTCAGATGGCACATGCTTTGGAAGTACCATTTAGAAAATCTTAAACTGAAATGTTTTTTCATCATCGCCAACTGCCACCAAGAATGCCCTGCCCCTGCCCATCCCACCATACAGCTCCAGTAAAGTGGGAGGGGGAGCCCCTCAGGAAGTAAGGGGTAATAATAATAAAAACAGCTGACCCACACCCAATTAGTGCTTACCATGCATAGGCACTGTTCAAGGTGCTTTATATACACAAATCCACTTAATCCTCTCAGTTACCTCCTAGTTAAGTATCATTTTTAATATTCCAGTGTTCTAGGTGAGGACATGGAGGCATAGGAGGTTAAGTAACAGAACTTGGGGAAGTCAGGTCTGGAACCCAGGCTCCAGAGCCGACGCGCCCACCCACCATAGTGGTGTGCCGCCCAGCCGCCCGGCCGTCATGCCCACACGTGGTGCTGAGATCCGGACTCACAGCCGGCTGCCTGCACTTGCAATGGTTCTGCTGAACGGGAGCTTCTGTGTCAATTCTGGATCCGTGCTCTTTTCGTCATTTCTGCGACTCTCCCTGTGGGTCCCTTGTGTACTGTGCACAGTCTGGAGCTTACTGGACCTGCAGCCGAGCACATCTGGGCTTCTTCAGAAGGCTCGAGCCCTGATTTTCACCCCTGTATCCCCAGAACCTACCCTAGGGCCAACCCAGTAAGCAACATCGTGCGGTCAGGATGCTGAGCGTAGTTCAGTTACAGCCACAAAAAAGGCCAAGAAGTTTTAGAAATGACACCTCTGATCCTTTCATTTATTCAAGCTTATGATCCTGTTTGAATGACCCTGAACTTCTTTTCTCCATCCCCAGAAACCTATCAATGACTGTTGCTGGGGCTCAGAGACTCATCTTCCTGGTCTGATATTCCTAACGGACATGCAGACTGTATGTCCTCCTGCAAAGATTTTTAAAGTGTTCAAGAAGTTCTTCCTGGTATTGATCAATGAAGACTGCCACCGAGGAATGCCTACCTGTACGTGCAGAGAGCTGCCCACTTCCCTCCTGTCCCTGCCTCATAGCCACTGCCTCTGGCCACAACAAAGCAGAGCTACTTCCTGTTCCTAAACACACACACGTGCACACACACACACACACACACACACACACACACTCACTCTCTCTCACACATGCACATTTTTAAAAAATTATTTGGGTATAGAACTTTGTCAAAAATGCCCTGGAAATCTATCTAATCAGCTGGCTAGCTCCTTTTGGAGCTGTAGCAGTAAAAGACCACAAGATATCTGCTAGCACACTTTATGAATTACCAGAACATGTAATCAGCAATGCTATTTTTCCCCCTCACACCTTACTGCTTAACACAGGGCAAAAGGCCTCAGAGTTGAACTCGGATGGGGTCCATTCATGATATAAACCTTATTCCCCGTGACCTCACAATATGTTAAAACTCTCATGCATGACAGCCAAACATCTCCTTTCTGGTATATCAGTTTACTTGGATATTAGCAGTTGCTGAGAAAATTATCATAGTGAGCATTAAAGGAAAAGGCTATAGGAGTCATTTTTGTGATGATTTCCACAAAGTAGAAGGGTATAAAAAGAACGGAATGGTGCAGTGCTGCTTTTCCAACTTGGCAGTGGCAGGTGGAATCTGTGATGAAATTTTTACCATCACTCAACAGACTGGCTTTCTCCCTCACCAGGCCGTGCTTTTGTGCAGTTTTTCCTGTACCACAAAATACATACTAAAACATTCCTCGATTTACTCTAAACCCCAGCTATACAACCATGACATATTTGGAGGTGACTGTGAGGTGCATTCCTGAATATGGTGAAACACTTTCTAAATTTACAGGCTGATTTTCTGCTGCCAGCTAGGGCTGCCAAAAGCTTCTGACAGTGTGGGCAATTTGTGGTGTCCCTGAAAATCATCAGCAATTTGAAAAAATCAGAGCACAGCAACTGTCATACTTTGCCATGACGGCTCTTATTTATCACTTTACTTTTCCAGGGTATGACATGACCAAAATCAAAGGGAAAAAAACAAAAAACAAAAACTAAAGTTCTCTAGCAGGGGGAAACTATGTGAATTGAAAATAAAATACACGATAGGAACTCAGCCCCTTTCTGTATTGATTAAAAATTAAAATCAACAGTTTAAGTCGTGTGGCTTATGTGGCTGCATATAAGAAAAACATTGTAAATATGTATCCTCCTCAATGCTATTTTTTTGTCTTAATATTTGCAATTAGGATTTTATGGCTATGTGGTGGGGTAAAAAAAAAAAAAAAAAAATGGAGAGAACAGTTCATTGCTTCATTCAACAAACATTTGGTCCATGGCAGGCACTGAACTAGTTCCTAGGAAAGTGAGGGTGGACGGGCGGGGATGGCTTCTGCTGTCACAACCGTACCATCTTCTGAGAGGGTCAAACATTACCCAAACCGTTACACTACAGGGAAGAAGAGATGCGCAGGAGCCCGTGAGAACGCAGAGGAGGTAAAAGAAGCAGATGTCTCCAGGACCAAGAGTGGATCTGAGACAGGTGGAATATCAGTTTACTTGGATATTAGCAGTTGCTGAGAAAATTATCATAGTGAGCATTAAAGGAAAAGGCTATAGAAGTCATTTTTGTGATGATTTCCACAAAGTAGAAGGGTATAAAAAGAACGGAATGGTGCAGTGCGGCAAGGTGAGAACCTGGAGCATTTGTGCAGGCCCCGAGTGGGGCCACCTTGCAGGGCTTTGCGCCAAGCGTTGCCACAGAGGTGCACGGAATCCAGCTCCTGCTCAGCTCTCCGGGTGGCACATCCGAGTGAGCCATCACGCCTGCCCACGAGAGGAGCAGATGCTTGCCGAGCCGTGTGTCGTGAGCATACAGGCTAAACTGCTTCGACGTAAAGACACCAAAATGTAGCGTTTTAAACGACCACGCCCCGCCGTCACCCAGCCGCCACCGGCAGACTGCTTTCCCCCGGTGCCGCGCTGCACCGTCCGTGGGCCGATCCTGGGTCCAAAGCTGCGTCCCTCCAGGCGGGGCGAGGAGCAGGAGGAGCTCGCATCCCTTCGCACACCCCAACTGCCAGAACTGAGCTGCGCGGCCACATCAAGATCCCGGGAGGCTGGGGAAGCAAGACGGAGGCGGGTCCACGCCACAAAGGAGGCTGAGGGCGGGGGTGAGAGCCGAGGGGCTGCAGGACTCTGCCCACTCACTGCCGCGTGCAAAGCAAAGGGAAACCAGGACAGCGGTTCAAAAGGGCAGCACAGGTTTCCCAGCGATTCTCCCCTTTACTTATCATGTCCTTGTTTATCAGCAACGGGAATTCTGCCTACAGAGGCTGCGCATCAGAGTCCTTTGGTCTCTGAAGACCTGAGCGCTTAGATTTAACAAAATGTTTTTGGCTTTAGGTGTGGACGGAAATCTGAAATGTCCTGTATTGTTCTGCGTTATCCCACCATTGACCCTGTGCGGGTGACTGAGCTTGTACCTCGACTTACCAGGCCTGGGCCAGGGGACCTGATATCACCCCCTGGGGAGGGTAGTAGGTACGGGCGTGAGTGCCCTCTGCAGCCCCCCCGAGCCTGGGGAGCGAGGTCAGGGCAGCTCCCTTTTCCTCACCCAAAATGCCACTGGCAGGGGAGGCTTGCCGGAGGAAACCGCCTTTCTCCCAACTGCCCTTTCCCCACTTCCTTATCTTACCCACTCACTCCCTGGTGCCAAGGCCACTCCTGCCACCGCCAGCGCGCATGCACCGTGGCCAGAACAACCCCCGCCCCGCTGCAACGGCTCCTGCGTTCTCTCAGAACCAATCCTAGCCCCTCTCCCTTCAGTATTGCCATTTAAGGCTGCTTCACCTCCCTTCCAGCCCTGCCCTTCTTACCAGCCTATATAACCTGTATTCACCCCTGAATAAATCTCTTTGGCGCATACTCCTACTGGATGAAGAGTGTCTTATCCTTATCGCTGCCCTCCACACCTTGCACGCCTCTCGCCGAGAACCCGGCCAAGTCCTCCGCCTCGCCCTCGCCTCCGGGAAAGAGCCCCCGCCGCCGGTACCCTTTAAGCAGCCCCGAGAGCTGAGGGCTCAGCTACCGGCCGCCACTCCCCCTAGAAGCAGTAACCGCGACCGCAACTGGTGCCCCGTGTGAGGAACGTCTCCACACAACAGTTTGGCAGGTCGCCCGCTCGCCCGGACGCCTCTCCAGCTTCCCGTTTCCTCGCCTGCAAGGTAAGGGCCGCCTCTCCTTCGCCGCTTCCGGAGCCGTGGGAGGTTCACTGCTCCGAAGCCGCTCCTCCCTTCCCCCACGCTCTCTTCGTCCTTTTGTATGCGCACTTCTATGACCCCCGTTCCTCCTAACACTCTCCCTCTTCCCCTCCATTACTTTGCTGTAGTTCTTTGTATCTTTATTTCCTCATTTGGTGCCGTGTGCCTCTTTGCAACCGCCCCCCCCCCGACTACTCCCGTTGCCAAAGGGCACTGCTTTCCGCTCTCGCCGTCTCCTTCGGCCTTGCGGCCACAGTTTATCTCATTCTCTCTGCTCGGTAAACAACTCCTCCTCCTCCTCCCCGCCAGCCGGGCCGACCCGGCTCGGGAGCAACCCCCCCTCCTCCCCCCTCAGCTATGGGTAATCGTATATCTACGTGTCAGGCACCTCAAGTTCGTGCTCTAGCGGGTCTCCTAGACACGCATCGCTGTAAAGTGTCTGTCCGGCAGCTGCAGGTATACTGGGACCTCCTGCTGCCCTTTAACCCATGGCTCACCACTTGCCATCTTTGGGACCCTGTTACTTATAATCGTCTTATTGATCAAGTCACTAACGCCATGGAACATGAGAGCAAGCGCTTCCCTTCCGGCTTGCTCCCCACTTTGATAACCATCCGCTCCTGCCTTCAAGGCTCCCTCCCCCCTGATCGAGGCCCCGTTAAATCCAAGCGATGACATCAGCCCTAAGCTGGGCCGGAAACCGCATATGCTCTACCCCACCCTTTCACAGGGCGGAGCTAGTCCGACATCTTGTGCCTTGAACCCCGCCCTTTCACAGGGCGGGGCTGATCCACCATCTTGTATCTTAGCCACGCCCACCGCGCCGCCATCTTGCGACGCTTGGGGCCTCCCACTCCCACCTCCCCCTTCGGCGAGCTCCCCCTCGGAGCCGCTACCGGCAGCTGCCGCCGCTCCTCCCACCCTGCCGACTAACCACCCCTGGCTGCCTTCTACACCTCAAGACAACCCTTGGGGCAACGCTCCCCCTACCCCCACTCCCGCGCCAAGTCCTCTGCAAGCGCGTCCTCCTTTCTCTCGTGCTTTTCGCTGCTTTCCTCTTAACCTTGCCCCCACCCCACAGAGACCGTATGACTGGTATCCCATTGACTCAGATACTATCAAGCAGCTTCGCAGGGCCGTCAAGGAGGACGGGTTAGGTAGCCCATACGCTTCCCAAATACTGCAGGATCTCGGCATGGACTATTGCATCCCCCAAGACTGGGCCTCGCTTGCCCGTTCCATTCTTAACCCCGGTCAGTTTGTTGACTGGCGTGCTCACTTCCAGGCAGAAGCAGCTCAGCAAAGTGAGCAAGACGCAGCCCTTGGAGTCTATCATCCCCCTGAAGCCTATTTGGGCACTGGAGCATTTCTAAATGCGTCTGCTTATCTTAATGTCCCTGCCACCTTCTGGACTATCCTCAGAGGCATCGCCTTACGCGCGTTTGCCAATTGCTCTGCCTGTCGGCCTAATAAATTCACCAAGCTCTTCCAGGAGCCGAGTAAGCCTTTCGCCACCTTTGTCTCCAGAGTCGAAGAAACCTGTGCTCAAAAGGTAAGTGATCCCCAGGCCCAATATTACATGTGCCCATCCTCAAATCCTAAAAAATCGTACTGTAATTCCCCCAACGAGTACTACTGTGCATACTGGGGGTGTGAAACACTAACCACTAATTGGAAGCCTCCTGTTCCTGATCATTACCTTACCCTAAAGTGGGCCCCTACAGGGTGCAAACTCCCTACTGTTAACTGGCTCGACCAAGAAAGTAAGGGATCCTGCACACATCTTAATCTTACAGTGCAGCTCCCCACTGATCCCTCCTGGTTACTCAGTCAAACTTGGGGCTTCAGAATCTATAAGAAAGGAGCCGACCGAGAATCACTTATTCTAATAAAAAAGAAGGCTGTAAACCAACCAGGCCAAAATACTGCATTAAGAACACCCTCTAGCATAGGTTCCAACCAAGTCATTAACCCCCTTTTTCCACAGCCCTCCAGCCGCACTTCAAGTACAAGCAGCGCATCCAGAGGCCGCACCTCAGCTACAAACAGCGCATCGCCAACCCCACCACCCCAACCTTTTCTACCCCACTCTCGCTACTCCTCTCACTACTCTTCTCCCCTCCTCAGCCTCATCCAAGCCGCCTTTGCCTCAGTAAACTCCTCCAACCCCAATTTTACCTCATCCTGCTGGCTCTGCCTCTCCACCTCTTCCTCACTGTACGAGCCCGTTGCCTCCAACCTCTCCTTTTCAGAAAGCACAGAAAACAGCCCCTCGGAATGCAATTGGAATACCTCTGCCGTCCCCCTAACCTTTCATTCAGTTTCCTATACGGGAAAGTGCGTCCGCCCTCGCTCCAGTAACTCTCCCGACCTCACTGCCTGTGCCAGCTACTCATCTCCCAGCAGCTCAGCAAAATTTCTCATTCCTCATAACTCCTCCCAATGGCTCTGTTCCTCTACAGGACTTACCCCCTGTCTCAGCACGAATGTCATCAATGAATATAAAGAAACTTGCCTCCTAATTGTCCTTATCCCTAGGGTCTTATACCACAGCGAAGAAGACTTCTTCCTCCGTCTGGAAAAAACTGCAGCTCCTGCCCTACTGCAAAAGCGAGAGCCCATCACCGTCCTTACAATTGCCTCCCTCCTAGGTCTTGCCAGCACTAGCACCGGAATCGCTGCACTAGCCAGTCAAGGCTCCGCCCTAACTCACCTCAAGGCGGCTGTTGACGAAGACATTCATCACTTACAAAACGCTATTTACCATCTAAAAAATTCTGTCAATTCCCTCTCTGAGGTAGTGCTCCAAAACCGCCGAGGTCTTGACCTTCTCCTCCTCAAAGAAGGAGGCCTCTGCGCCGCCCTAGGAGAAGAGTGCTGTGTATATGCCAATTCCACAGGTCTCGTCGAGGATAGCCTGAAAAGGGTCCGAGAGGGACTGGAAAAGCGTAAAAGAGATCGTGAAGCCACCAGTTATTGGTCCAGTTTTTTCACTCCCATCCTCCCATACATCCTTCCTTTTCTTGGCCCCTTATTAATAATTATTCTAGCTCTCATCTTAGGACCCTGCCTCATCCGCAAAATTGTCCAGCTTGTAAGAAAACAAACGGATGCCATTTTTTCCTCGTTCGTGCAAACCCAGTATCAACGACTCGCCACCTCTGACGCCCCCCACTCCAAGATGACAACCAACCCTCCGCGACCTCAACGCCACCGGTCGACTCGCCAACCGCGAGGCCTTTCTCAATCACCTGAACATCGCTCTCACCTCGAGTTCCAGCTTCTCTGAACCCCTGAACTTTAAACCCCTCACCTTCGCCCAGCCCGCTGCAGCGAAGCCATTGTCAAGCGCCCGGGCACCACACCAACACTGAGCTCCAGCCTCGCTGAGCCACCGTCAACCCCTTTTTCCCTTCCCTAACCTCCCCCTTCCCTCACCCGTAGTGGGCCTCTCCGGTAAAGCCTCTTCCTCTAATTAGAAAAGAAAGGGGAATTGCGGGTGACTGAGCTTGTACCTCGACTTACCAGGCCTGGGCCAGGGGACCTGATATCACCCCCTGGGGAGGGTAGTAGGTACGGGCGTGAGTGCCCTCTGCAGCCCCCCCGAGCCTGGGGAGCGAGGTCAGGGCAGCTCCCTTTTCCTCACCCAAAATGCCACTGGCAGGGGAGGCTTGCCGGAGGAAACCGCCTTTCTCCCAACTGCCCTTTCCCCACTTCCTTATCTTACCCACTCACTCCCTGGTGCCAAGGCCACTCCTGCCACCGCCAGCGCGCATGCACCGTGGCCAGAACAACCCCCGCCCCGCTGCAACGGCTCCTGCGTTCTCTCAGAACCAATCCTAGCCCCTCTCCCTTCAGTATTGCCATTTAAGGCTGCTTCACCTCCCTTCCAGCCCTGCCCTTCTAACCAGCCTATATAATCTGTATTCACCCCTGAATAAATCTCTTTGGCGCATACTCCTACTGGATGAAGAGTGTCTTATCCTTATCGCTGCCCTCCACACCTTGCACGCCTCTCGCCGAGAACCCGGCCAAGTCCTCCGCCTCGCCCTCGCCTCCGGGAAAGAGCCCCCGCCGCCGGTACCCTTTAAGCAGCCCCGAGAGCTGAGGGCTCAGCTACCGGCCGCCACTCCCCCTAGAAGCAGTAACCGCGACCGCAACCCTGGATGTGCTGTGCTCACAGCCGATCACTCTAAGGAGCGGAGGGGGCTGAAAACCGGCAGGTGCATGTCTGTAAATCCATGCATCCCGGCCACCCACGGGGGAGGCAAGCCCCTCCGAAGGGTGACGAGTTCCTTCCAGCAGACTCTCTAAGGAGCGGGGGACCCCACCACTGATAAAGGGACATAACATCCGCGTTGCTTCTCAAGCCCCTGGAGAACTGCTGCTGAAAGCCAGCCCCTCACATTGTCTATACTTAAAACCACTTAAAACCACTTAAAAATATCGAGGCCCAGGACTCCAGTAGCTGTGACCCGTTAGTTTAACATAGAGGAATGGGGCTGGACTCCTGAAGGTCAAGTGTGGGGAGGACATCTTAGAAAGTCCCCTGGTCTGTCATCCATAGCCTGAGTTTGACAGAAACTCCCTCCCAATAACGACGATGACAGTGACGACGACGACAGCAGCTCATGTTCTGATGCCCCCACAACAAGGCTGGCTCTTTTCATAGAGGGTTGATGTCATTCGATCCTAGCTGTAACTCTGAGGAAAAAAATTATTATCTGTACAGAACTAATGAGGGCCCCGAGGCCAGAGAAGCTGAGTGACCTGGCAGTGACACCCACAGCCAGGATTCAAGCTCAAGTCCAACGTAAAAACGTGCAATTCCCTGTGCCACGGTTATTTATTTCCTAATGAGTGGGTTCCTCCTTCAATTTTATGAGTTTTCTGAACTTGATCAGTGAGACAGTTTTGGGCCTTTCGTCTAATTTACACTGTTTGTAAACATATATGCCATCTAAACCAATTCTTTGGAAACCTTTCTACATTTGCATACAAGTCATTGCCATATCTTATAAAAAGTACATCAGAATACAGCATTCTGATGTTCTTATTGTTTTAAAAAGGCTCGAGGCAGCTTCAGTGCGTACCAGTTGTTAGGATTTTTGTTTCTTTATTTCACTATCAAATCCTTCTTTTTCTGATAGGAAATCACTTCCTTCAAATTTTCAGTGATTATGAAAAATACTAAGCTAATAGTGTTCATGGCTTTGATTTAAGGATAATAATGTTGAATAAGTATCAGAGTGAAAACTTCAAATGATGTTGTGACATGGGGGACTGATTTAATAAGAATCAAACCTAACGAGTACAGTTGAGGGAATCAACATGGGGTAAGCACATCAAAAATATAAACGTGGACAAGCCCTGGCTTTGCAGAGAAGAGCTGGCCTGGACGTTGCTAAAGTCAGGCTCTGGGGCTTCATTTTCAGATCTCAAACTGCTCCACTGCAGGGATTTCCCAGACTTGTACATGCATAACTGAGGGCAGATTTTGGCACAGGGAAGGTATATTCAATGAGAAGGATCATTTATTTTCAACACAGTTTCAATAAATTAACCAGCCTCTTTGCTACCTCTCCTGGTCAGAGTGAAAACATCCACATTTTAATCTGCAGTGCAACCCGGCCACGCGGGGTCACGGTGCATCTGACCAACTCGCCACATGTCTCAGACAAGTGTTCCTACCCTTTGGCAACGATGGTGATTTTCCAGGAGGTTTCCATTTTTACTTCTCCTCATGCGAAATGGAATGAAAAATAACGGTCGATATTCTGACAAGGAGTTTCACTGGCAAGTGACCGTCTCAGAAATTTATTTTCATAGACATTTGATCAGATTTCTCCCAGCCAGGGAATCAAGGTTGAGTGAAAGTATCAAAATTTGCAATAGTTCATGTGTGTATTTTAAGGAATTTCTTACAATAAGCAGAGGCACAAATACTGACTAAGCCCCAGTGTGGTAGATTGAATTATGTACTCTGATTTAGACGTGTTCTCAGTCTTAATCTGCATTCCTGCGGGTGTGAACCCACTGTAGACAGAACCTACTGGAGACATTGTTTTTAGTAAAAGCGTGGTCCGACTGAATTAGGGTGGGTCTTCATCTAGATTACTGGAAGCTTTATAAAGAACCAGAAACAGAAAGTCAGTGGGAACCAGAAGCAAATGGAGAGGACATTGCCAATGGACAGGAAAGCCAAGGAACCCCAAGGATTTCCAGCAGCCAGCACCCAGCACCAACATGCTACTGACCCTGGAAGAAAGTAAGCCCTGCTTTCTAGTATCCAGAGTTTGGACTTCTAGCTTCAAAGCTATGAACCAATACGTTCCCATCGTCTAAGCCAACCAGTCTGCATCATTTGTGATGGCAGCCCCAGCAGACTGACCCCCACACTGTAAAAGAACCTGTCCCACCCCCAACACTATTGAATGTCAGCATGCACTCCTATGAACCACACGTAAGGGGTGCTTTTCTAATTTATTCCTTTGAGGATTCAATATTTGAATTTGGTTATAAAGAATGATAGCTTAAACTCTAGAAATATTTTTCTTACTTTTACTCATAGGTAGATAAAGACCTAACTGCTAACTAGGACAACAGAAACAAGCCATTATGTGCTGTCATTCCCCAAACACTGATAGAGTTGCTCTGACTGAAATTTGCATGGTTATAATTAATTGGGTAAAAAGAAGGTAACTTTTGTGGAGTAACAGTACTTTCAAATTTGTGCCCAGAGACATCTGAAAGAGAGGCAGCTCACACCACAGTAACGGTGTGTATGTAGTACAGAGAAGGCAGATCCTGAGAATCGCCGAGTTTTGTTCTGTTTTTCAACAAAAACGGATTGATCCTACAGAAAATGTGGGGGTGGGGGTGGGGGGCAGTCCTAGAAGGGAATGCAAATGCCTGCATATTTTCAGTCCATTAAAGACTCCAAAGTGCTAATTCAAGAACTGTTTACTTTTTGTATAAAATAGTATTCCTGTTTTTTGAGAAAAATGGTAGAAATTTTCTGAGTGCCAAAAACTCATGGAATCTGAAAATATTCATGAAGACTGAAATACCATTATTATTATTATTAATACTTATGTTTAGCATCTGTGAGTAGCTTCTTATACAGAAAACTATTTTGGGTCAGCCAAAGGCCAAAAATAATGAGCTGGCATCCTGCCTTTATGCATTCAGTCAAATAGCTGCCAATTAATAAAATCGATTTTTTTGTTGTTGTTTCTGGGATAAATTTCAGAAAATGAAAATAAACTTTTCTTCAGTGCTTTTCATAAATTTCCAATGGAAAGAGTATATTTCTCACAGTTTAAAGACGGCCTGCACTCTAAGTAACCAAACAATTGCGAGAAGCTGTCCTGTGTGTTTCTGTGGTTTAGTACAAGTGCCAAGTCGGAAGGAAAAGACATTCCCAGCATTTTCTAAAGCTAGATAAATACAGAAAAGAAATATAGACGAAAGATGGAACTACTCTTTATAACCCCTGCCAGATTCCGCGGCTATTTGGCATACTGAATGAATTTGGCCAATGGAAGCAGCAGCCATATTTTCCATTAAAAAGAGCAGCATATACTTTATTTCACCATACTGTTCGTGCATTTTTGACCCTCCAAAACTGTCTCAAACTTTTTATTTTTTTAAATAGAAAGTGATTCTTTCTGCAGAGTTGGCTGCAATTTCATTTATTTGAAATGGATCATTTATCACCGAAAAGGCTGTGGGGCATAGCTACTGTTGAACAGGTCCAACAAACCTACAGCTCAGCAGGAAAGCATCCTTTTTTGAGCCCAGAAGATGCTTCAACGTGTGCCAACAGCATCTTAGGCCAACCTAAAGCCTTGGTATCCAAATCTATTAAAATGTGAAGAATCATGGGCTGTATGGTTCAGACAAGATAAGCTACCCAGACTGGTCATTTTCTTCTATCTGTGATCAGAAAAACTGCAACAAAGCCTGACACCTCTAATTTTGGTAACACGATGATTTTAAGAAAAAGAATAACTCTCCAGTCCAAAATCTAATTTTCATGGAATCCAATACAGCTTAACCCTGAGATTTTTCTTCTTATCTGGCAGTGATTCTATCGTAAATTTATTAGGCTATGTAAGCAACCATCTCCAGAAACGTGACACTCAGAAGCAAGAATCAAAGCAGTGGTTTCCAACTTCACTTAATTCAGGAGAGGAAGGCTCACCCCTGATAGGCCTTTTGCACAACTCAGATGGAAATGACTTTTCGTTTCTACCTTTCATTGGTTTCCTCTAAACTAAAAACATAAAAGCTGAGGGTGTTCACCTGCTGCTATGAAGTTTTTGAGCACAACACGACAGACAGATTTTTGGTTTGTGAACAGCCAAAAACTCAGGCAGACTTTATATAGTTGACAGTGATTTGGACATGTTACCGTTAGTAAAATTATTTGTCATCTAGTGCCCTCATTCTTAATCATTAAGTAGCAGCTAATTTAAAGCAAAATAAAAAGCATTAACTTGGTGTGGGTGCCAGATAAACCCTGTGGTTTCAACTTAAAATTTGGAGCCAACATTGACATTTACAAAAATGAGAATCTGTAATTGGCCAAGTTTAAAATCCCAAAAGCAACATTTGAATGCTTCACAAGTGTACGTGTGCATACGATGAAGACTGTTTTGCATAGATTTAGAATGGTGAAGGAATGTCTTAAACTCAGGTTGACAGTATAATAGTATACCTCATAGATTCACAAAGTATTTGACCAAAAAAAGGGCCAAATGTTATTCTGTTTAAATTTCAGAATGCTAAATCCATACCAGCAGTTGGCAATCAAGGTCTGGAATACTTTCAATAAAAATTATAAATAATTACCCTTCACATTTTATAATTTACATCAACTTACCTCACAAAGCTTGCCTTATAAAAGAGTTATTTAATAAAAGTAAAACAATAATAATAAATAAAGCCAGCCAAAGCTGTTGGCGAGAATTTGTAATTTTAACAAACAAGGCAACAACATTCTGGAAGTTAAGTATTGGGTAAAATACCCTCTGTACATCTTTAAAGGGCTTGTTGCAATAATAACTTCACAACAAAAGTATTTTTAGCTCTAAAACACCTTAAATAACAGCATGGCCATAAAAGACAGAGAATGTCAAGAGACCTAAGATTTTTTACGCCAGTTAGTTCAGAGATTTAAATCCTGGCTTGTCACACTAGTGCACACCTTTTCGGGCATCTTTCTGTTTGGTAGGAAAGTTCTTTCCTGCCCAGCCCTCACCCCAGCTGCAAGCCTTGGAAGCCATCCTGCAAAATGCTTTCTTGTCCTCAGCTGATTGGACTAGGGGTACGTACTTTCCCCAAACTGGGCCAACGAGATTCCCTTCCCTGAGATTTTCTGATTTAAGAGTAAAAAGGTGTCTGACCTCATTAGAGGACTGAACATGTACACCATGGAGAAACAGTGGAGAAACAAAGAAAGCCAATTGATATAGAAAGAATAAAATGAAACCGGTACAGGGAGGCGGAAAGAAGCCCTATGAAGAAAGTTGCTAAATGCTTTTCAGGTCCCTGTCCCAGCACCTTCTTATGCTCGGTTGCTTTCCTGCCCAGGATCTGTCAGACACGCACGCTCCTTCTACAATGTTCTCTGCGGTGCCTAAGCTTCCTTGAGTTGCTTACATTGCCTGCAATTTAATGGATCCTAGTTAAGGGCACTGCCTGCTATCCAAGGGGCTTTGCATTCATCAGACTGTTCCTAAGCTTTAAAATGGGCACAATAATACCTGCTTCAAAGGGATATTGTAAAGATGAAATAAGGAATGAAGCATTTAGCACTACAGTAAGCACTCAATAACTGACTGCTATTTGAAAACAAGAGTATCCTGTAATACACATTTTATAAAATATATACAGCAATTGATGGCAACTATTTGCTAGCCCAAGAAAAGCACTGCAGTCTCTTATTATTAAGCTAATATTCTAATATTAGTCAATCATTCATCTACTGGGTGACTCTAAATTATTTAGTAAAATTTAAAATAAAAATAGGCTTGTTAGCAACTTTTTCCTATGGTTATTTCCCTTCTTTTAGTAATAACCCTTCTTTAAAAAAAAAAAAAGTTTTGGGACTAGATGCCCACTTCTTCCCGTTTTCTTAACCTCTCATCCAATCTGTAAAGAGCCTGTGTGGGCCCCATGTTCTCACACAGCTCCCCTCATCAGCCCCCACGTGGCGCTGCATCCTGGCTTGCCATTCAGAACCCTGTTCTAGTACCTCCGAGAATGACCTTTCAGAAACGCAAATCAGATCATGTGGCTGTTCTGATTAAAATGTTTCAATGGCTTCTCAGAATACACTAGGATACAAAGGCTTACCATGGCCCCATGTCATCCAGCCCCCGCAGCTCTCCAGACACCTCTGGGTCACTCTCCCAGCACTCGCTCGGCCTCGTCTGCCCTGATCTTCTTGCAGGTCCTCCAAAACTCTAAGCAACCTTCCACCCCATGTCTCTGCCTGCCAGCCCTTCTCTTCTCATCCTTCTCATCTCAGTTTGGATGCATCTGCTCTAAGTAGGCTTGCCCTGTTAGCTTTCATTCAACCCCGTGTTTCCTTCGTAGCATCCAGCACACCTGGTAATTATTTGTCCATTTGCTTGTTTTGTCCAAGCTCTTCCAACAGCACTTGAAATGGTATGTGAACCTCGGGCCCCACTTCCTCCTCCCGAATCCTGGGGGTGCTGAATAGAAGGGCAGACTCTGGCCAGTGTGGGAGATCTGTATACATCATCTTTATTTCATTCCTTGGCAAACGGGTACCCTTGCAAAAAACGTCATTTCCTAGATCGGCACTAAGCATTTTTGGTGACTGGTGTTTTTTTTTTTTTAAGTTAAACATTAATAAACTTTCACTTTTATTCATGATTTACATTCCTTCAGCAAATTAAGTACCAATTATATGGCTGACACATAACTGAATGACTAAGTTATTTTCCAAAACAAAATAGATTATAGTTCTTTGGAATAGAGAAATACATATTGACACTGAGATTTTTCATGTTTGTAAAAATGTTGTTACATAATTTTAATTTATGGGAATTGTTATATGACACCAAGTAATTAAACAATAAATGTCTATATTTTAGCAGCAAGTGGTAAAGGAGTAACACAAGAAGAACCATGTAAAGTGCCTTGGAAACCAAAAGAGCAATAGATCTTAACTTTAGAAACATATTCCCTTGTGAACAAGAGATTTATTTTTGCAGACACCCTTCCATAATTCCTTTGAGTTTCATATGTTGATAGTTTGCATATATACGTCTGTAGATTAGTGTACCTTACAGTAATACTACTCTTTATTTTAGAAAAAGATAACACTCTACACTTGATGTATAGTTCTATAAATGATACTTTTTCCGGACCAGTTGAAATTACAGAGAATATTTCTTTAGAAACATACGCAGAACCTGGAACTATATTTTCATACAGTGAATGGTATGATTTGGCATTTTTAAAATTAAATTTCTAGGATATTATTTGAAATTGCATGAATGAAAAGTAAAGAAAACATCAGTCATATTTCGGAGACAGCAGAGTGTGAATCTGTGAACAACAGTGTCAAGGCTAATTTCATTTGCTCTTTGTATAATAAATGTAAAATAGTATTACAGCTATTGTGAAATATGTAAATACCTTAAATGAACAAAATAACTGAAGTGTTTGTTATAATGAATTATTTTCAAGGTGATTCTTTTCTCTAATAAGTTCATTGTTGGGAATCCCTCATCTACGAATCAACTGAGATCATTACACTAACAGAATGTTACAGAATATATAAGGCATAAATAAATGAAACTTAAAAGGTTAAAAATCCCTGTAAGGGACAATTAAATTCATTTTTTTTTTTAACAGAAGAAGTCATTACATAGCAGTGTCAGGATTTATTAAGACAGACCCTGATAGGACCTGATCTGGTAGTGAACATTCCAAATAAGCCTGCATCCCTAAATTTCCCATTATTTTGTAAACATTAAAACACAAAACTAAGAGACCATAAAACTTCTAAATGGTCCCTGATTTTTACATGTAGATATATTTTAAACTCATCTGACTGGATCCAATTTTGAAAGGTTAACTTGAATTCAGCAAAGCAATGATCTTCTAACACATGAATCTGTCTGGATATAACCACGAGGACAAACTTGACATTAATGTATGACAATTAGTTTGAGTATCAATATTTAAGATACCTATGTAAAAATTAAACAAATATTTGATTTTATCTATAAACATAAATGCACAGAAGTAAGAAATTTCTTTAGGATTTATTAAGCAATTACTGAAATGATAGGGCAGGGTGTAACTTTTGAAGCATCCTTAATTCTACTTTCCAATTGCAGTTGATTACTTGACCTTTTCTTCTTAATCTTTACATTTTAGGGGTACTATGATCAAATTCAAATTTTGTTTTGATCTCCTAGGAATGGTATTCTAGAATAAGACTGTCATCAAGTAATTTCATTAGGTCACTGAAATTGTGGAGCCAGAGAAATGGTTACCCAGTCTTTCAGTAATCACATCACTGTGGTCATTTTTGACTTCTCGTACTTTCTTGGTGGAGTGGTAGGAAAGATAACTCTCACCATAAGGGACAATTAAGAAAGCTATAAATGTTCCATACATACTACATGGGCCCCAGGAGAAATTAAATGCCCTGACTGAAGTTTCACATCATTTATTCTTTTAAAACTCTTTATATACCTTTAGCCTTTGGAAGAATATTGGTTTTTTAAGTTTTCTTAGATTTCAGATCACTATGAATGCAGAAGTTTAGTAAAGTAATACAATTACCCAACTGTGCTATGCAGGGGGATAACTTGGGAAGTACCATGCATAAGTTTGAAGAGAGCGGAGCAGGAATCAAATGAGGAAACTATCATACTCCACTAACAAGGATTAATAGGCAAGCATGCAGAATACAGCACATTCTGGCTACAATGATCTCTAAATTCTTTCTCAAATTAGACATTATTATATGTTGAAGCAATGTACTCATTTTCATCATTTTACTTCCTAACACCAAAGATAAATATGCTCATGTAACATCATAGATCATTTGAAATGGGAAATAAAATCAGTGACTTCTTTTTTAAATTTAATTTTATTGAGACTGTTCACATACCATACAATTATCCAAAGATCCAAAGTGTACTATCAATTGCCCACAGTACCATCATACAGCTGTGCATCCATCACCACAATTATTTTTTTTCAATTTTTAGAACATTTCCATTACTCCAGAAAAGAAATAGACAACAAAGAAAACTAAAATCCTCCCATACACCTAACCACCACCCCCCTCCATTATTGACTCATGGTATTAATATAGCACATCTGTTATTGCTGATGAAAGAATGTTAAAATACTACTAACTGTAGCACATAGTTTGCAATAAGTATATTTTCTCCCATATACCCCTATTATTAACTTCTAGTTATAGTGTCATACATTTTTTCTAGTTCATGAAAGAGATTTCTAATATTTGTACAGTTAATCACGAACATTGTCACCACAAGATTCATTGTTTTATACATTCCCATCTTTTAACCTCCAACTTTCCTTCTGTTGACATATGTGACTCTGAGCTTCCCCTTTCCACCACATTCACACACCATTCAGCACTGTTAGTTATTCTCACAACAATGAGTTACTGTCACCTCTGTCCATTTCCAAACAACTAAGTTCAACCTAGTTGAACATTCTGATCATTACAAGCAACCACTCCCCATTCTTTAGCCTTATTCCATATCCTGGTAACTTATATTTCATGTCTATGAGTTTACATATTATAATCAATTCATATCAGCGAGACTGTGCAACATTTGTTCCTATGTGTCTTATTTCACTCAACATAGTGCCCTCAAGGTTTCTTCCTCAACCATTTTTTTTAAGATGGTTTCGTTCACCCACCATACTTTCCATCCTAAGTAAACAATCAATGGTTCCCTCTATAGTCACATACTTATGTATTCACCACCATCACCACTATCTATATAAGGAATCTCCATTTCTTCCACAAAGAATGAGGAAGAGTCTAAGAAGGTAGAGAGACAAAAGGAAAGACAGAATTAAACTAAAGTAGAATATAAGAGTCAGACAGTATCACCAATGCCACGAATCCCATATCCCTCCCTATTGCCTTTGTTACATTAAAGGAAGCATAATACAATGTCTCTGTTAACTATAGTCTCTAGTTTGCAATGTTGTATTTTTTCTCCAATACCATCCTATTTTTAATACCTTGCAAGGTTGACATTCATTTGTTCTCCCTCATGTAAAAACATTTTATCACAATTGTTGAGCACTCTAGGTTTCACTGAGTTATACAGTCCCAGTCTTTATTTTTCCTTTTCCTTCTGGTGACCTACATGCTCCTAACCTTCCTCGTTCAACCATATTTATAGTCATCTTTGTTCAGTGTACTTACATTGCTGTGCTACCATCACCCAAAATTGTTTTCCAAACCTCTCACTCCTGTCTTTTCCTTTCTGTCTGCAGTGCTTCCTTTAGTGTTTCCTGTAGAGCAGGTATCTTGTTCACAAACTCTCTCATTGTCTGTTTGTCAGAGAAGATTTTAAACTCTCCCTCATATTTGAAGGACAGATCGCTGAAAACAGGATTCTTGGTTGGTGGGTTTTCTCCTTCAGCATCTTAAATATATCACACTACTTCCTTCTTGCCTCCATGGTTTCCACTGAGAAATCCGCACATAGTCTTATCAAGCTTCCTTTGTATGTGATGGATCACTTCTCTTGCTGCTTTCAGGATTCTCTCTTTGTCTTTGACATTTGATAATCTGATTATTAAGTTTCTTGGCATAGGCCTATTCAGATCTATTCTGTCCGGAGTACGCTGCGCTTCTTGGATCTGTAATTTTATGCTTTTCACAAGAGATGGGAAATTTTCATTAATTATTTCCTCTATTATTGCTTCTACCCCCTTTCTCTTCTCTTCTGGGATACCCATGATACGTACATTCAAGCATTTCATGTTGTCATTCAATCCCCTGAGCTGTTGCTTGTATTTTTCCATTCTTTTCCCTATCTGTTCTTTTGTGTGTAGGATTTCAGGTGTCTTTTTCTCCAGTTCTTCAATGTTTTCTTCTGCCTCTTGAGATATGCTGTTGTATATCTCCAAAGTGTTTTTCATCTCTTATGTTGTGCCTTTCATTTCCATAGATTCTGCCAGTTGTTTTTTCAAACTTTCGATTTCTACCTTATGTTCGCCCAGTGTTTCCTTTATAGCCTTCATCTCTTTTGCCATATCTTCCCTGAACTAGGTGATTTGGTTTTTTATTTGATTTAGCTTATTTCTTTGAAAATCTTTAATAGATTCTTTCATTAAAATGAAACAATATCTAGTTCATGAAAGAGATTTCTAATATTTGTACAGTTAATCATGAACATTGTCACCACAAGATTCATTGTTTTGTACATTCCCATCTCAACTATATCTTGATTGAGGTGTAAATTTGTTCCTCTGACTGGGCCAAATCTTTGTTTTCCTAGTGTAGACTGTAGTTTTCTGTTGTCTAGGCATCTGGTTTCCTTGGTTACCCCAGTCAGATTTTCCCAGACGAGAATGAGTTCAGATCTCAGAATGGGGTTATATTCAGTTTCAAGTCTCCCTGCAGGTGTGTCTTAGAGATTGACAGACTTTCCTGTGAGGTCTGTAGCTGCTGTGCTTTTCCTAACCTGCCCAGCAGGTGGCGCCTGTCAGCCTGTCACTAGGGACTGGTGCAAGGAGGTGTGGTCCCTTTAGTTTCTGCTTTGGCTGTTTTCCCCCAGGCTCTGGGGTCTGGTCCTGAAGGGAAGATCACTATTAGGGCTGGGCCCCACCTCCTTCCTCTTAGGAAAGATACACCCCCTAGGGAGTTATCATCTGCATCTGAATAGCTCCTTTGTCTCTCTGACTCTGTTTTCTCCAACCCTGTCTGGGTCAGAGTGCTGTGAACTGAAAATGGCTGGGGCATTCTCCACTGAGCCACCCAGGTTGAGAGACAGAAAAAGGGACAGAAAGCCCCCTTTCAGAGCCAGTCCACAGTCCCTCAGTTTCACTCATCAGCCAGAGGTAACACCTGGTCTTCTGGGCACCCCCTCCCAGGAAAGAAGAGTCTTCTGGTTCTTTAAGGTTGGTTGTCACTAAAAGCCTTTGTCTGCTTGCTAGGGGTTTGTACCTTGTATCCAGCAGTCCACATTTGTTAATTAACACCCGAGTTGGAGTTGGGCTGAGCTATATTTGCTTGCTCAGAGAGTGCTGCTTTCTACCACAATGAGGTTTTGTAACTCAGCCTGCCTTGGGGGGAGGGGGCTCCCGGAGTGGTTCTGCAGTTTTTACTTGCAGATTTTATGCTGCAATCTCAGGCATTCCTGCCAATCCAGGTTGGTGTAGTACGATTTGTGGATAGTCACGGTTGTTCTCCAGCAGTTATTGCAAATTATTTACTAGTTGCTGGTTGTTTATGAGTTGCTCCAGGGGACTAACTAAATTCCACTTGTCTCTATGCTGCCATCTTGCCCCTCCCAATGCATTTACTTTTAATGCTTCTTAATTTGTCAGTAAAAAAGCAGGTGGACAACAGATTTAAGATTTATCTCAATTATATTTTTGTACTCCCCAGTTTATTTTGAAAACAATCTTTTCTGATATATATCCAAATGAATTTGAAATTACAGTTATCTCAAAGTACACAGAAATTACCTATATTCGCCTATAAATGAGACAGTGATAAAAGAACACAACATATCATTTAAGGATTTCAACATAACAAAATTGTCTTTTTCCAGCTTTTTAAACTATTTTTTTCCCATCTAAGCCTGTATGTAATATTTGACATTTGGGTTATATGTGCTTATAAAACAGACACATTTGTCAAAGTGAGCATCAGATGCTCATACAGAGTTCTTTCTGGATATAAATTTTCAAAAGCAAAGTGATCCAAATGGGAACAAAAAACTGACTTCCTCATGAAGTAAACTAGATAAACAAAAATTGAGAATAATGTTAAAGATTTATTCCATAAATCATTCTTTCCTGTCCTTCTAATATACAAGTGTGCACTCTGGGTATGTGTAAAACAAAATACTTCCAATCTAGATTGTGAACTCCTATGACTAGGGATATCTAATTTACTAAAAGGCCCTGGTGTAAAAAGAGAGGTAGTATAGATGAATGGAGGACATTTGTCCATCAAGTTATACATATCGACTTAATAAAGAGGTAGATTGTTTAAAAGTCTTAATGGGCTCAGATATTAACTTGGGCCTGAAAGTGATGTTGTAGTTACTTATTAAGGACATAATTAAGCATATTAGAATAACTGGACATCAATGGATTAGTACCTTAAGGTTAAACATTGGAAAGAAATGATTGTTACAAAACACACACAAGACATTATATTTTGTGGTTCTACTATTTTGTTTATTCCACTATTTTTTAATTGCGGCAAGATAAGTGGTCCAATTTGTTTAAGAACATTTAATGTACCCCATAAACTATCTCAATCAAAGATTTTTATTAACTCTTCTGCCAAACACAACATTTATTTCCATCTACAATTATTTTTTAAGATAAAAAACAGTAAGTCAATTGAAAAAAAAAGTTGTAGCCTTGATTGAAAAACCTAGAATATCACTGTTAAGATGTTAATCATTGCTGCCATCAGCAATGAATGGATGCAGCTTTACTAAGGCTTCTCCAAAAATGCTTTTTCAGCACTGAACACACTGCTAGTATAAGCTCTCAAAGTTGGAGCATTCCCATAATAGGGATCTTCAATAATAAGTTGTTTTTGTGGATCATAGCTCCCAAGTAGTTCAATTCTTGCTTTGCAGTTTTTAACTTCACTAGCTTTTCTATTCAAATCTCTCAGATTGCTGTCATCCATACACAGCATATAATCAAAGTCTTCTTTGGTAACCTGCTGGGCCACGTGATTCATAGGAATATCATGCTTCTTCATGCAAGTTTGTCCTCGATAATCAGGAGGATTTCCTATCTCATAAGTGAAATATTTTGATTAGTTACAAGTTTTCTGAAAACTGCTTCTGCAAGGGGTGATCGACAAATGTTACCCAAACATACAAACAGAACCAAGCTGGGCAGCTGCGCTGTCATCTTCTCTGAAGCAAAGAGAGGCAGGGGGTGGGGTGTGGTGGTTCTTGACTATACTTTTCAAAAGGTCTTGCCCCAATGAGCAATGAATATTTTCCTTTCATTTCAATAAATTAATAACAGATACCTGGAAATGGAGAGGGATGGAATCACCTCTCTTCAGAAATAGTTTTCAATCTTCTACCATTTGAAGGATTAATTTGTTAAAAGAAATTCAAAAGTATATTATCTTTAAAAAGATTTTCTAAAGTTATGGGCCATCTACACCAAGAAATAATACCTCACAATAAAATCTTAAAATAAATTTAAATGATAAACTGAAAGGGGAAGTAAAATCAAGCCAATCGATAGATTAAAATTCTGAACAAAAGAACACCAAGTTCTATATTTGAACTCTCATCTGGCATGAAATCAATGGAATAAAAATAATCATTTAACAATGATTATTTAAACTATATATACATATGCCCTATGGCCCAACAATTCTGCTTCTGGGCATATACCCAACATAAATCAATCTTATAGCCACACACAAAAATGCCAAGAACACTCATCCCGGCACTATTTGTAATAGACAAAAGATGGAAACAACTCAACTTATTTCCATTTTTTTTTAATATGTAGAGGACTGTAAAAAAAGCAAAAAGCAAAAAGTTTCATGTTCAAATTATCCATTCACAAATTTCTGAGAATGTTAAATAAATACTGTATAATTTATAAACAATGCCTGCAATTATATATAACATATTTCCTAGAGCAAATTAGAAACCTATCTAAAATAAATAAAAAATGCCTATCTGGATTAAATTAGAAACTGGTTCACAACTTTAAAAAATAGGTTAACACCACTTACTGTGGAGTATAAAGTTTTAATAATAAAGGAGAAACAGTTGATCTGCACAAAAGCAGTGCACCAAAAGTGTTAGGAAAAGATACAGCTGAGTAAATAATAACATGCAAACCCTTTCAGCAGTCTATAGACAATGGAAAGTTTGAATACAGTTGTAGTGGACGCTTTGGGGTGCCACCCAGCAATCTGAGAAGAAAAGCAACTGGCTGATGGCGAATGGCTCTCATAAATGTGACTACCTGAGTGCTAACTAGAAAATTTGGCATCTAAAATTAATAAATAAATCAAAAATATTAGTAGGCTGAATGTGGACTAGTTCTCAAAATTCCAGGATATTAGAACAAAGGAGTGCCCCTTAAAACATGAGGGCAGCAGGGTTAGGGCAAATAAAAGGCTGCTTTATGTTGAGAGTGGAAGACTTAAGGCTTTCCTTACCTAAAATGTGGTTTGGGATAATAATATGAACAGATTCAAGAAGAGCTTAGAAAAGTTAGTGTCCACATGTTCTGATGCCAAATCAGAACTTTTAGCAATTTATCCAAAAAAGTCTTAGAAGGCTATGAAAATGAAATTACATAATCTATATATTTCACATACATTTAGTATACATTTAAATCAACTTTGTAGAAAAGATTAAGATTATGTCAAAATTGAATGACTAATTAAAGGCCATTATGGAAGGAATATTGCAGCATAGTTTTGATTATGTTTTCTAGGTTCATGTTACAGAGAAGAGTCTATTGCTCAGGCTAGTATTTCTCAAACTTTTGACCTTGTGGGTCCCTGGGAACCATCTGGGGTCCTGTTAAAATGCAGAGTCTGACTTAGTGGGTCTGGAGAGGGACCTGAGCACGTGCATGTCTACCAGCACATGGTGCTGCTGTTGCTCTTTCGGACACACTCTGAAGAGGAAATCCTCAGCCCCCAGGTCAGTGGGAGGGGCCTAGACTGAGGGAGGCCCCAGACCGGTTGCCTCCAGACCACAGGAAGACTGGTCCATTGACTTTAGTGTGTCGTAGAAGCATTACCTATGTTCCCACTGAAAGGAAGAAATGTTTGGAAGCATTGTTCTAGAGGACAATCAGATCATATCACATCATACCCAGGAAGCACGTTCTAGAAGACAATCAGGTCAGATCAGATCACACCCAGAAAGCACTGTTCTACAGGACAATCAGATCTCATCACACACACCCAGGAAGCATATTCTAGAGGACAATCAGGTCAGATCAGATCACGCCCAGAAAGCACTGTTCTAGAGGACAATCAGATCTCATCACATCATACCCAGGAAGCATATTCTAGAGGACAATCAGGTCAGATCAGATCATGCCCAGAAAGCACTGTTCTAGAGGACAATCAGATCTCATCACATCACACCCAGGAAGCATATTCTAGAGGACAATCAGGTCAGATCAGATCACGCCCAGAAAGCACTGTTCTATAGGACAATCAGGTCTCATCACATCACACCCAGGAAGCATATTCTAGAGGACAATCAGGTCAGATCAGATCACACCCAGGAAGCATGTTCTAGAGGACAATCAGATCTCATCACATCACACCCAGGAAGCATATTTTAGAGGACAATCAGGTCAGATCAGATCACACCCAGGAAGCATGTTCTAGAGGACAATCAGTTCAGATCAGATCACACCCAGGAAGCATGTTCTAGAGGACAATCAGTTCAGATCAGATCACACCAAGAAAGCACTGTTCTACAGGACAATCAGATCTCATCACACACACCCAGGTAGCATATTCCAGAGGACAATCAGGTCAGATCAGATCACGCCCAGAAAGCACTGTTCTAGAGGACAATCAGATCTCATCACACATACCCAGGAAGCATATTCTACAGGACAATCAGGTCAGATCAGATCAAGCCCAGAAAGCACTGTTCTAGAGGACAATTAGATCTCATCACATCACACCCAGGAAGCATGGTCTAGAGGATAATCATTATCGTATCACAATATCTTTTGACACCTTTCAAAGGCAATGAAATAAATTGGATTGCCCAGGGGTCTGGCTCACTGTGTCAGATCTTAAACACCTACTCAAAGCATATAGCTTTGAAGATAGTACTTTAAATTAGGTCACATGTAAATTCAGTTTTCTCCCATTATTATAATTTACATTTTTAAATAGTATTAGCAGAAAGTCCCCATTCTTGTCTCTTCTAGAATTAAGAATAGATGAAGCATCCTAGACTGCAAAGCAAGAATCCAGCCCTACCTTCCTCTCTGATTTCTTATAGGCCAGGCCAGGGCTGCATCCATCCTGCTGGGGGTGACGGGGCCTGCCCACTTTGGAGCATTCTAAGTGTGCAATAAGTATTTGTTGGGTGAATTAGCAAGGTTCCCATTCACTGGATTAATCGTCATAAGGGGTGCTCTTTTGGCTTGTCCTTTGAAGAGGTTGACTTTTACTTCCTTCGTGATCAGCATTATGGGGTGAAACACCCGTAGCCCAGTGGTTCTCAAGCTTTTCTGTGCTTCCCAGTTACCTTAGGCGTTGGTAAAAATGCAGATTCCTGTCTTATTCAGGAAGATTCTGTATCAGCTGATCTAGTGTATGACCCAGCAATCTTTCTAGAATAGTGGCCTGTAGGCCACAGAGAGAAATGCTGCTATAATGGACCACAGCACATCGACATGGCCCAAAGTCACTGCTGGAGTGTTCCACGATGCTCAGAGTATCGTGTAAGCAGGTAGGAGTGTTCTGCCTCATAAGCAGTTATATGATCTTAATGGACTGCTATTATCGTTCATGAAATGCTAAGAGGCATGGAAGCTTTTCGTTCCAGGTTTCCAACATGAACTTAGGTTTCTGGATTATTTCTTTGATTAAGGATTTTCCTTTTTATAATATAATAATCAATGCTCTATTGATGGTATCTAGAAGTGTGCCCACTGGTGGCAGGAGATATTTTAAAAAGTGAAAAGGACGTATCTAAAGGACTCATGTAAGTGGTAGGTTTAGAACTTGATATCGGTTAGTGGAAAAGTTTAAACTGAGCCCAAATCTCATGCATTCAGGTATTTTTTTTGTTTTAATTTTCTTTATTCTAAAAATGTCAAATATATATATGTATACACACACACAGAAGAATCTAAAATACCGTTACCTATGAACATTGTATTAACCCCTTATTAACGTCTATGCAATAGATATACATATGAAGACTTCCTAAAATCACAAAATCACCTTAATTTAACTTCACATGCTGTAACTCTTAAGAGTAATAATGTTTAATTGGCATAAATTAAGACTATGTAGATGTTACAAGAGCAGCAAGAGAGGTTAGAAAATCATTAAAATTAGGAAATAAACAGCATTTTAGATACATATTTTTTCAAAAACTATATATTCCCCCCCCCCATCCCCACCCCTGAGACCCACGAGTGTACACCACCATGGGTCTTGTTGATCGGCGAAAAGCAGGACAACCCTGGGCTGGCTGCTAGCTGGGAAAGTTGAGACTCTCAGTCCCACAGTGTGTGGGGGTGATGGTTGTAATGGAAAGTGGCAGTCACCTTTCTACCAAAAAATAAGCACCTTCTCTTCCAAGCTCCCTTCCTAATTCCCAAACAAATGTTCTACACCATAAAGCAGAAATTCTCAACCGGAAATAATTCCTTCAAAAACAACTGTAAACATCTGTGCATCAGGAATACTTCTGTTTTACCTTCTAATGGTGGTTAAGAGAACAGGCTCTAGAACCAGATTTCTTGGGTTTGAATCCATGCTCCTCTCCCTACAACCTGTATTGTTTGGGGCTCCTGATACTTAACTTTGAAGAAACTCAGTGTTCTAGTTTGCTAATGCTGCCAGAATGCAAAACACCAGACATGGATTGGCTTTTATAAAGGGAGTTTATTTGGTCACACAGTTGCAGTCTTAAGGCCATAAAGTGTCCAAGGTAACACATCAGCAATCGGGTACCTTCACTAGAGGATGGCCAGTGGTGTCCGGAAAACCTCTGTTAGCTGGGAAGGCACATGGCTGGTGTCTGCTCCAAAGTTCCGGGTTCAAAATGGCTTTCTCCCAGGACATTCCTGTCTAGGCTGCAGTTCCTCAAAAATGTCACTCTTAGTTGCACTTGAGGTATTTGTCCTCTCTTAGCTTCTCCAGAGCAAGAGTATGCTTCCAACTGCTGTCTTCAAAATGTCTCTCATCTGCAGCTCCTGTGCTTTCTTCAAAGTGTCCCTCTTGGCTGTAGCTCCTCTTCAAAATGTCACTCACAGCTGCACTGAGTTCCCTCTGCCTGTCAGCTCATTTATATGGCTCCAGTGATTTAATTTAGACTCAATCTGAATGGGTGGGGTAACACCTCCATGGAAATTATCCGATCAGAGTCATCACCCACAGCTGGGTGGGGCGCACCTCCATAGAAACACTCAAAGAATTACAATCTAATCAACACTGATAACGTCTGCCCACACAAGATTACATCAAAGATAATGGTGTTTGGGGGACACAATATATTCAAACTGGCACACTCAGTTTCTTCATCTGTGAAATGGAGATAATAACAACTCCCATCTCTTTGGGTAGTTGAGAAGATTGAAAAAAAGAATACGTGTAAATGTGTTTTCAGAAGAGTCCCTGGCACATAGAAAGCATAATAACTGTAGATGATGCTACTTCCATTATTATCCAGCTCTTTTGCTACACTTACATGCAGTTAGCTTCTTTTTCATCTCTTTTTCACCTCTAACTTTCAAGAAGGGGAGGGAAACTTATTGGCAGGGGTTGGAGGAGGTGGTGGTGGTGGTAAAGGCGTTGGATTAGATTTAGCTGAAGCAAGAGGGCTTGTGACAGCAAAGCAGGACTGCATGGGTGAAGGAGACAAGTAATAGATCAGTCCCTCCTAGGTACATACAATCGTCCTTTGTGTTCCCTGGATATTTTAGAAGACCACTGAAAAGCAAAGGCATTGCCTAGAGCTCTGCGAGGAAAACTAAAAACAGAGAACCAACAAAGAAAGTGGCTTTAAAGAGTCATTCTCTTGTATCAGAATCTTTATATGCACTAAACTCGAAAGTACACAAAGAATTAAGATGAGAGTTCTTAATCTTTACTGAAGAGAATCTTATTTTGTAAATCATTCTATCAAAGAGAAGCAAAGTGCTAAGTGAATATGAAAAAGATGGCTCCTGAAGGGTTTCATAAACAGAGCTATTAAAGGGCGGTGTGACCTGGTACAGTAATTTTCAATTCTTTTTAAGGTAGCAAACAGCTATTTTGAAGCAAAACCCACGTGCAATTTTAATACACAATATGGAAAAAAATAGCTGCTCTAAATGGAAGTAGGTGACCATGTCCCCAGCATTGTGCTCCCCTTGCCCTGAAACTAGCCCCCGATTTAGGTCTGGGGAACCCTAAGGGTCCATGAGACACGGTTCAGAATCCACTAATCTAGTGGAAATAGCTCTAAACCAGACATCATAATAATTTATTATTTTATGCTATATATGGAACGTGTGGCTTTAGGTATGTCACTTACTTGGGCCCTAGCTTCCTCATCTGCAAAATGTGTTTAAAATGGATAATCCAGGGCATAAAAAACATGGTTGAGCAGGAAGATGTTGAAATAGGAGAGGCAGAGCTCACTCCGCCACCATGGAGCAACTAGACAAAAGGCAGAAAACAACCAGGACAGTGTTGCGGGGTATGGGAGACCAGAGAGGGACTTCTACACTGCGTAGGGAGGACCTGGAAGAAAAAGCAGGGAGACAACGACTGTGAGGTTGGGGTGAGTGTGCTTGTTCTGGTTTGTTAATGCTGCCATTATACAAAATACCAGAGATGGATTGGCTTTTATAAACGGCATTTATTTGGTTACAAATTTACAGTTCTGAGGCCACTAAAGTGTTCAAACTAAGGCATCAACAAGATGAGACCTTCTCTGAGGAAAGGTTGATGATGTCTGGGACACCTCAGTCAGCTGGGAAGGCACGTGGCTGGCGTCTGCTGCTCCTGGGTTGTGTTTCAAAGTGGCTTTCTCCAGAATGCCTCTCTCAGCTGCTCTTGAGGCATTTTGTCCTCTCTTAGCTTCTACACAGCAAACTCTGGGCTAGCATCTCAAAGCGTCAGCAACCATCTGGGCCTGTGCTGGTTCCTCTTAAAGGACTCCAGTGAACCAATCAAGACCCATGCTGAATGGGTGGGGCCACACCTCCATGGAAATAATCTGAAGTCTCACCTACAGTTGTGTGAGTCACATCTCCACGGAAACAACCTAATCCAAATATCCCACAAGACTGGATTAAAACATGGCTTTGGGGAGACATAATATATCCAAACCAGCACAGTGCTCAATCAGGACCACAACTGGGACTGGCTGCTATGTGCTGGCTGGATCAGGCAGCAGAAGAGCAGTGTGCTCCCACTTCCACTGCCAGCTGGGGAGATCCTCCCACAGTCCCACAGCCTGGAGTTCCTGCCTGGGAGCTGGAAGCCAGCAGACTTGTTTTATCCACACAAAGAGAGACCCTGCAGCAGTGCCCAGTGCCTGACCCCCATCCCTGAAGCATGCTGCTATGGGCGCTGGTTTTGGAGGCCATTAGGGGTCCTCCTCTCAGGAGGAGAGGGGGACACAGAGCAGAACGGACCTGACAACTGGCTGAGAGAGAGAGACACTCTGGGTCCTGCTGCCTCTCCCAGAATGCTCACTGCATGCACAGGTGGAGAGGCAGGGACAGGCACCCTTCACCCACCTCCGAGGCCCATGGGTGCACAGCAGCCTGGATCCCGTGGGCCAGTAATGCAGGGCACTCCTGGGCCAGCTGTGGGCTGGGGAAGGTGAACCTCTCAGACCTGCAGCCTGAGGTCATTCCAAGTGGGACCCTGGGAATCAGCAGATCCATTGTGCCCACAAACAGTCTTGGCCAAGGCACTTAGTGCCCATCCCCAACTCCTGGAAGCTGACAGCTTCCAGCACCTACAGAGACCTATGGCTTTGACTGAATTGATGCCTGCTTGGGTCCCTGCCCAGCAGGCTGCTGCAGTCGGGGAGAGGCAGGGTTGGGGGAAGAGGTAGCCCAAGAGTGCCATCTGCTGGGAAGACAGGAAAAGTGCACTCTGGCAAACTACTTTTCTGCCCAGCCTCTAACAGACTTTCAAAAAGGGTTACACTTCCTGCATGAGACCCTGGCCTTGGTTTGGCTGGGAATTACTGACAAACCAAGTGCAAAGGAGACCTTCAATGCAAACCCAAGCAACTACAAAATCTTAGACAAGCAAGGGAAATCAACTTTCAAAATAGCCTTATCAAGATAATCAAATGTCGAGAAACCACAAAGAATCACAAAGCACATGATGCCACAAGAAGATATGGCCAAGCCAAATGACAAGTTAAAAAGCCAGAAGAGATACAGAATTTGGAACAACTAATCAAAGATGGTCAAACAAATCTCCTAAATAACTCCAAGGGGCTGACTAAAGATGTAAAGAATATCAAGAAGAAATCAGAAGAGCATAAAGAATTTGAAAGAATAAATAGGAAAATAACAGATCTTATGGAAATAAAAGATACTGTAGATCAAATTAGAAATATACTAGAGACATTCAACAACACCAGATTTGAAGACACATAAAAAAGAATAAGCAAACTAGAGGACAGACAACTGAATTCAAATACACAAAACAAAAAATGGTGAAAAAGAGGGAAAAACTGAATTGGATCTCAGGGAAATGATGGACAACACGAAGCACAAAATATAAGAATCACTGGTGACCCAGAAAGAGAAGAGAAGGGTAAAGGGCTAGGAAGATTATTTGAGGAGATAATTGGGGAAAACTCCCAAACCTTTATAAAAGGCATCAATAAGCAAATCAAAGAATCCCAATGGACTTCAAATAGAATAAATTCAAATAGATCCATCTAAGACACATACTAATCAGACTGTCAAGTGCTGATGAGAAGGAGAGAGTCCTGAAAGCAGCAAGAGAAAAGCGATGCACCACATACAAGGGAAGCCAAATGGGACTAAGTGCTGACTACTCAATGGGCACCATGGATGTGAGAAGGCAGTGGTATGATATATTTAAGATTTTGAAAGAGAAAAATTGACAGCCAAGAATTCTTTATCCAGCAAAGCTGTCCTTCAAAAGTCAGGGAGAGTTTAAAATTTTCACAGATAAACAAATGCTGAGAGAATTTGTTAACAAGAGACCTATCCTGCAAGAAATACTAAAAGGAGCTCTGTTGGCTGAAAAAAAAAAAAAAAAGACAGGAGAGAGAGGTCTGGAGGAGGGCACAGAATTGAAGAATATTAATAAGGGTAACTATTAAAGGATAACAAGAGAGAGAGGTAAAAAAAAAAAAAAAAAAAAACAGCTCTGACAAACAAAATCCAAAAGATAAGATGGTTGAATCAAGAACTGCCTTTACAGTAATAACTTTGAATGTTTACAGATTAAACTCGCTAATTAAAAGGCAGATTGGCAGAATGGATTAAAAAATATGATCCATCTATATATTGTTGTGCTGGTTTGAATCTATTATATACCCCAGAAAAGTCATGTTCTTTTAATCCAATCTTTTGGGGGTACCCTTATTGTGGGTGGGACCTTTTGATTAGATTGTTTCCATGGACATGTGACCCCACCCATTCAAGGTGGGTCTTAATCCTTTACTGGAGTCCTTTAAGAGAGCTCAGGGAGAGAGTAAGAGCTCAGAGAAGCTAAGATACATAATCCAGAGTTTGCCCCCGGGAGAAGCAAGGAGGACCCACAAGAGCTGAGAAAAGCAAGGAGATGTAATCAGAGTTTGCACCCAGAAAAACCTAAGAGAGAAGCTAAGACAGAAGCCTAGAGACATTTTGTAGAAAGCCATTGAACCAGAAGCTAAACCTGGGAGAGAAGATTCAGCAGAGCCAGCCGTGCGCCTTCCCATGTGACAGAGGAACCCCAAATGCCATCAGCCTTTCATCAGAGAGGGTGTCTACCTCTTGATTCCTTAATTAGGACATTTCCATGGCCCTAGAACTGTAAATTTGTGAACTAATAACCCCCCATTTTAAAAGCCAATTCATTTCTGATAAATTGCTTTTCAGCAGTTTTAGCAAACTGAAACAGATTTTGGTACAAGAGAAGTGGGGTGCTGTTGAGTTTGCAAATATAAAACATGTTTTTTTTTAACTGGATAGGGGAAGATTCTGGAAGAATTGTGAAGAGCTTGATAGAAAAGGCCTAGATTGCCTTGAAGAGACTGTTGGTAGAAGTATGGGCTCTAAAGATACTTCTGATGACGACTTAGACAGAAATGATGAATGTGTCATTGCAAACTGGAAGAAAGATGATCCTTGTTTTAAAGTGGCAGCAGATTTGGCAAAATTGAGTACTGGTGTTGGATGGAAGGGAGAATTGGAAAGCAATGAGCTGGGACATATAGCTGAGGAAATTTCCAAGCTAAACGTGAAAAATTCAGCATGGCTTCTCCTTGCAGCTTATAGTAAAATGTGAGAAGAAAGAGATAAGCTGAGAACTGAACTCTTGGGTACAAAGAAACCAGAAACTGATGGTCTAGAACATTCTGGGCCTCCAGAAAGTGAGACCCCAGAAGATATTGCCCTACCTGAGGATTTAACGAAACCTGGAAGCAACCAGCCATTTCAATACAAGTCAGGATTGGAAATGGAGTTATCTAGGAAGGATTTGTAGAAAGTTCTACTGCCTGATGGTTTTGACCCCTGTATGCTGCATGCCAAGCCAACAAATTTTTTGCGTGAGCTGTACAAATGGAACCACTGTTAGCCTGGACCAAAAGGGGCAGAAAAGGGACACACTGAAGGAAGAACGACTACAAAGGCAGAACCATGGAAGCCAAGGTCTGGAGACAAAAAGTCTCAGGCCAGGAGAGCAGACCCACACATTCATGTGTGTTTGCCTCAGAGTTCAAAGTGGGCAAGCACATTCCCCAGGAATTGGGAAAAGCCTGGCCATCACTCCACTGTTCTAAAGGGGTTTAGTGTACACCCCAGAAATGGCAGAGTCCAGGTGCCACCTAGATGCTTGAGGAGGATGGCGCTAAGAACAAGGTGGTCTCCCCAATACTTGGAAATATTAATTCTCATCACAGTGTTTGGAGACACAGGGGCCACTGCATAAGCCCTTGGAAAGGGTGGTACCGTCACTCTCTCAAGCCCCAAGGATAAAACATCTTTCTATAAATGACTCTTAGACTTTGAAATCTAATGGAGTTTGCCCTGCAGGTTTTAGAAATTGTTTGGCTCCTGTTCTAGTTTGCTAATGCTGCAGAATGCAAAACACCAGAGATGAATAGGCTTTTATAAAACGGGGGTTTATTTCACTACACAGTTACAGTCTCAAGGCCATAAAGTGTCCAAGGTAACACATCAGCAACCGGGCACCTTCACCTGAGGATGGCCAATGGCGTCCGGAAAACCTCTGTTAGCTGGGAAGGCAGCCGGCATCTGCTCCAAAGCTCCGGCCTCAAAACGGCTTTCTCCCAGGATGTTCCTCTCTAGCAAGCTTGCTCCTCTTCAAAACATCACTCCCAGCTGCACTCCGTTCCCTCTCTTTGAGTCAGCTCATTTATATAGTTCCACTGATCTAGGCCCACCCCGAATGGGTGGGGCCACGCCTCCATGGGAACATCCCATCGGAATCATCACCCACAGCTGGGTGGGGCACATTCCAAGCAAATCTAACCAGCATCAAACTTCTGCCCCACAAAACTACAAAGATAATGGCATTTGGGGGACACAATACATTCAAACCGGCACATTCCACCCCCTGGACCCCAAAATGACATTATCTTTCCAAATGCAAAATACATTCATTCCATCACAATATCACAAAAAACTTACTTCATTTCAGTAACAACAGTTAAGGACAAAATCCCATCAAAATCAATTTAGGCATGGTCAGTCCCAAGGCACAATCTTTCCTTAGCTGTGGATCTGTGAACTTAGAACAAGTCATGTGCTCCCAATATACAAAGGAGAGACATTCATAGGATAAACATTTCCATTGCCATAAGGAGAAAGAGTAAGGAAAACAGGGTTAACAGGAGCAAAACAGTTCCTAAAACCCGCAGGACAAACTCCATTAGATTTCAAAGTCTGAGAGTCATTAACAGAACAATGTTGCATCCTTGGGGCTTGAGAGAGAGGGAGCCTAACCCTTCCCAAGGGCCTTTTTGGCAGCTGTTTCCTCTCCAAATGCTTGGGTGAGTGCTCCAACATATCCACACATTGGGGAGACCACCTTCTCGGCCCCACCCTCCTCAAACATCGGGGCAGCTCCCGGATTCCCTTCCATCTCCGGGACACACACTCAACCCCTTCAGACAGTGTGGTGGCAGCCAGGCTCTCCCCAATTCCCTGGGAATGTGCTCCACCCTCTTTGGGGCTTGGGGTGGCAGGACACTCCCTGAGCAAAGAGGCAGAAAGCCCGCCCTCGACCTCCAGGGCAAACTCACCCTTTCCATGCATGTGGGCTGCTCCGCTCTCCCAGCCCGAGACCTCCTGACTCCAGACCTCAACCTCCATGCCTCTGTCTTTTAAGAGATTTTTCCTTTAATTTTTTCCTTGTCTGTCTCCTCCAGTCCAGACCGGCAATGGCTCTGTCTATAAAGATCTCACAAAAATTCTGTTGGCTTTGAATGAAGCACACAGGTGTCAAAGCCATTAGACAATAGGACTTTACACAAATCCTTTCTGCTTAACTCCATCTCCAATCTTGGCTTGTACTGAAATGGTGGCTGGGTTCCACGTTTGATTATATCCTCATGTTGGGCTGTAGCCTCTGGGATTCCACCCCCTGGAAGCTCGTAATTTTCCAAGCCATCAGCTTCTGGTTTCTTTGAACCCAAGAGTTCAGTTCTAAGTTTATCTCTCTCCACTCGCATTTTACTATAAGCTGCAAGGAGAAGCCAGGATACATCTTCCACACGTAGTCTGGAGATCTCCTCAGCTAAGTATTCCAGGTTGTTGCTTTCAAATTCCTCCTTCCATCTGACACCAGGACTCAATTTTCCCAAATTCTGTGCCACTTTAAAACAAGGATCACCTTTCTTCCAGTTTACAATAACACATTCATCATTTCTGCTCAAGTCCTCATCAGAAGTATCTTTAGAGTCCATATTTCCATAAACAGTCTCTTTAAAGCAGTTTTGGCATTTTCTATCAAGCTCCTCACAATTCTTCCAGAATCTTCCCCTTATCCATTTGAAAAGCTGTTCCAACATGTTTGGTATTTGCAAACTCAGCAGCAAAAGCACCCCACTTCTCTGGTACCAAAATCTGTCCTAGTTTGCTAATGCTGCAGAGTGCGAAACACCAGAGATGGATAGGCTTTTATAAAACGGGGGTTTATTTCGCTACACAGTTACAGTCTCAAGGCCATAAAGTGTCCAAGGTAACACATTAGCAACCGGGCACCTTCACCGGAGGATGGCCAATGGCGTCCGGAAAACCTCTGTTAGCTGGGAAGGCAGCCGGCGTCTGCTCCAAAGCTCCAGCCTCAAAACGGCTTTCTCCCAGGACGTTCCTCTCTAACAAGCTTGCTCCTCTTCAAAACATCACTCCCAGCTGCACTCTGTTCCCTCTCTTTGAGTCAGCTCATTTGTATAGCTCCACTGATCTAGGCCCACCCCGAATGGGTGGGGCCACGCCTCCATGGGAACATCCCATCGGAATCATCACCCACAGCTGGGTGGGGCACATTCCAAGCAAATCTAACCAGCATCAAACTTCTGCCCCACAAAACTACAAAGATAATGGCATTTGGGGGACACAATACATTCAAACTGGCACAGCTCCCATGAACCCTGTTTTCCTTTCTATTTCTCCCTATTGCAATGGGAATGTTTATCCTATTACTGTCCCTCCTTTGTATATCAGAAGCGGATAACCTGTTCTAAGTTTCACAGGTCTACAGCCAGAGGGAAATTTTGCCTTAGGACAAACCATGCTGTAACTGAGCTTGATGAAACTTTGTACTTAATACTGTACTGAAATGGTTTAAGGCATTTGTGATATTGTGATGGAATGAATGTATTTTGCATATGAAAAGAACATGTCTTTTTGGGGTTCAGAGGGTGGAGTGTCCTGGTTTGAATCTATTATGTACCCCAGAAAAGTCATGTTCTTTTATTTCAATCTTTTGTACCCCTATTGTCGGTGGGACTTTTTGATTAGATTGTTTCCATGGACATGTGACCCCACCCATCCAAGGTGGGTCTTAATCCTTTACTGGAGTCCTTTAAGAGAGCTCCTGGGGAGAAAGAGAGCTCAGAGAAGCTAAGAGATGTAATCCAGAGTTTGCCCCAGGGAGAAGCTAAGACAAAAGGCCAGAGAGATTTTGGAGAAATCCACTGAAACCAGAAGCTAAACCTGGGAGAAAAGGTTCAGCAGAGCCAGCCATGTGCCTTCTCATGTGACAGAGGAGCCCCAGATGCCATCAGCCTTTTGTCAGAGAAGATATCTATCCCTTGATTCCTTAATTAGGATATTTTCATGGCCTTTGAACTGTAAATATGTGAACTAATAAACCCCCAATGTAAAAGCCAATCCATTGCTGCTGTATTGCATTTCGGCAGCTTCAGCAAACCAGAGAAGCTGTTTACAAGAGACTCATTTTAGACCCAAAGATACAAATAGTTTGAAAGTGAAAGGATGGAAAAAGATATTCCACATAAGCAGTAACCAAAAGAAAGCAGGGGTAGCTATACTAATATCATACAAAATAGATTTTAAGTGCAAAGATGTCATAAGAGACAAGGAAGGACACTATATGTTAATAAAAGGGACAATTCACCAAGAAGAAATATCATAAATCTTTATGCACTCAATCAGTGTGCTCCAAAGTACATGAGGCAAGTACTGGCAAAAACTGAAGGGAGTAATAGACATTTCTACCATACTAGTGAGAGACTTCAATACACCACTCTCTTCTATAGATAGAAGAAACAGAAGATCAAAAAGGAAATAGAGACATTTAGATTGTTGCACCCCAAAACACCAGGATATACATTCTTCTTAAATGTTCATGGAACATTTCTCCAGGATAGATTATATGCTGGAGCACAAAATAGGTCTTAATAGTTTTAAAAAGATTGAAATTATTCAAAGCACTTTCTCTGACCATAATGGAATGAAGATGGAAATCAACCATCAAAACACCAGAACTTTCACAAATATATAGAGGTTTAACAACACACTCTTAAACAATCAGTGGGTTAAAGAAGAAATTGCGAGAAAAATCAGTAAGTTTCTGGAGATGAATGAAAATGAGAATACAACATATCAAAACCTATGAAATGCAGCAAAGGCAGCACTGAGAGGGAAATTTATAGCTCTAAGCGCCTATATTAAAAAGGAAGAAAGAGCTAAAACCATAGATCTAACTGAACAACTGAAGAAACTAGAGAAAGAGCAGCAAACAAACCCTAAAGCAAGTAGAAGAAAAGAAATAACAAAGATAAAAGCAGAAATTAAAGAACTGGAAAACAACAACAACAACAACAAAACAACACAATAGAATCAACAGAGCCAAAAGTTGGTTATTTGAGAAGATCAACAAGATTGACAAACCTGTAGCTAGACTGCCAAAGTTAAAAAGAAAGAAGATGCAAATAAACAAAATCAGAAATGACAGTGGGTCAATCTATAATGGGTCAGAAATTAAAAAAAAAAAAAAATCATGAGAAGATACTATGAACAACTGCATTTAGACAACTTAAATGAAATGAACAATTTCCTGGAAACACACCAAACAACCATACTGGTTCAAGAAGAAATAGAAGATCTCAACAAACCAATCACAAGTAAAGAGATTCAATTGGTGTTTCAGTTTGCTAAAGCTGCTGGAATGCAAAATACCAGAAATGGATTTGCTTTTATAAAGGAGTTTATTAGGTTACAAATTTACAGTTCCAAGGCCACAAAAGTGTCCAAACTAGGCAATTCTGCTACTCAGTATATACCCATAAAACCTGAAAGCAGGGTCATGAACAGATATTTGCACACTGATGTTCATAGAGGTATTATTTACAATTGCTAAAAGATGGAAACAATCCAAGTGTCCATCAACAGAGGAGCAGATAAACAAAATGCAGTATATACATAAGATGGAATATTATACAGCAATATGGAGGAATGAGTTCCTGAAGCATGCAACAACATGGATGAGCCTTGAGGACATAAGGCTGAGTGAAATAAGCCAGGCATAAAGGGACAGATATTGCATAATTTCACTAATATAAACTACCTAGAAAATGTAAGCTCAGAGTCTTAAAATGTAGAATATAGGGGACCTAGAGATAGACAGAAGCTAGAGAATGGGGAATGGTTACCTAATATGTACATAATTTTTAACAAGGTTGAACTTAAATGTTTGGGAATGGATAGAAGTGATGGCAGTTTTTTATTGGGATTATAAGTAATAGTACTGTATTGTAGGTGAATTTGATTGAAAGGCATTGTTTAGTCACAAATGTCACCAATTAACACCAATATAAATAAGTTCTTGCGTGAACTACAACAGATGTATGACACTTGTACAAAGAGTTAAAAAAAGGTATAAGAGACCACATCTATAGCATTATAATATTTAAACATATTCTATATTTAAAAAGGTTAATTGGTACAGAATTTCTATTTGGGGTGAAAGAAAAGTTTTGGTAACGAATGATGGTAATGGTAGCACAACATTGCATTTATATATATGGAAGTGTTAAATGTTAGAGAAGTATGATGTATGCAACCTACTATCAGATGTTTAAATAACAGGCAGATAGATGATAGATAGATATAGACAGATATAATAAATGTTATAAAATGCTAAAAGTTGCTAAATCTGGGTATCTGGATGAGGGGTTCATTGTTGGAATTATATGTATTGTTTTAAATTATTTTTGCAAATTTCCTGTAAGTCTGGAGTTATTTCAATATAAAAAACTAAAACAAAATGGATAATCCACCTCTACTGTCTTAAAGTTCCATGAATTTATTACATGAACTAGAATGAAGAAAAAGGAAAGAACAGATGGAAAAATAGGAAACTAATAACAAGATGGTATATTTAAAGCCAACCAAATTCAATAATCATATTACATGTAAAAAATCTAAGCACTCAGAAAAAGGCAAAGGTTGTGATTTGGATAAAAAAGCAAGCCGTGAGAACCTAAGACGGTGGCTAGGAGAGACAGGGCAAAAAACACCTGTGTGAAAAATACTAGATAAAAGCCAGAAAGTGACCCAGAACACCAGGTCCAGTGAGGCACCAGCTGGACAAGGTCTGCTAAATCCACAGGGACCGTGCACTTGGTGAAACTGGCAGTCTATGTTCTGAAATGAGTAAGGCTGCTGAATATCCAGCAGCCATGCTGCGATGTGGGGAAACCGTGGGTTGGCATTTGGAGGCAGACTAGTTCTTTTTCAAGAAACCCAAAATTGGCTGCAGATACGGCAGCAAGAACCACACAGAGAAGCGCAGCAGGAATGGGCTGTACAAACGCCTCAATATCTGGTGTGGAAGATAGCCTTATGCACATCCGATGCTAATCGTCTTGGAGTGAAGAAGGCAGAGGTGAGCCAAAAGGGGAAAATAACCAAGCCCCTTGCAGCCATCTTCCCGGCGGGCTGGGAACACTCCTGCCCAGCACGGGAGCCACAGCTCAGAGCTACTCCAAAAAACCCAGTGTGACAGGAAGTGTTTCCAGCAACACATGCACATGCCACAACATCAGGCATGCACAATAGCCTTTCGTGCAACCACAGCTAATTCTCCTGGAGCTGGGAAGGCAGAGCTGTGCGAAAAGAGGGAAATTAACATGCCCCATACAGCTATCCTTACAGCAGGCTGGGAACGCTCCTACACAGCCCGGCGGCCCAGAGCTTCCCTTGAGGGATGGCGCGCACTTGTGACGTAGCACAACATTCCCTCAGCAGAGGCCCTAGAAGAGCACGGCTTGGAAGAGGGACCCACTGGGAAATCCCAGGGACCATATGCCAACACCAAGGACTTGTGGGTCAGCAGCAGAGACAATCTGTGGCGAGACTGAAATGAAGGTTTAGACTCTTGCAACAACCTTAAATCTCCAGCAATACCTGGGAGGTTTGATTATTAAAGCTGCCCTCCCTCCCTAACTGCTCAGACACACACCGCACATTCACGGCGGACAGCACCAACAACACACCCAAACTTGGTGCACCAACTGGACCCCACAAGAATAAGACCCCCACACACCACAAAGACAAAGTTGGGGAGAGCTGACTTGAGGGGAATAGGTGACTCGCAGATGCCATCTGCTGGTTAGTTAGAGAAAGTGTATGCCACCAAGCTGTAGATCTGACAAATCAGAGATTAATCTCTGGATAATCCTACATATCCTAAAAGAACTCTATCAAGTAAAGCAAATGCCAAGAGCCCAAAAACAACAGAAAATTTTAAAGCATATGAAAAAACCAGACGACATGGATAACCCAAACCCAAAGACCCAAATTAAAAGATCAGAGGAGACACAGTATTTGGATAAATTAATCAAAAAACTAAAGACAAACAATGAGAGCATGGCACAGGATATAAAGGACATGAAGAAGACCCTAGAAGAGCATTAAGAAGAAATTCCAAGAGTAAATAAAAAAATAGATGATCTTATGGAAATAAAAGAAACTGTTTGACCAAATTAAAAAGATTCTGGATACTCATAGTACAAGACTAGAGGAAGCTGAACAATGACTCAGTGACCTTGAGAACCACAGAAAAGAAAATGAAAGAACAAAAGAAAGAATGGGGAAAAAAATAAAAAAAAACAAAATGGACCTCAGGGATATGATAGATAAAATAAAACGTCCAAATTTAAGACTCATTGGTGTCCCAGAAGGGGAAGAGAAGGGTAAAGCTCTAGAAAGAGTATTCAAAGAAATTGTTGGGGAAAACTTCCCAAACCTTCTACACAATATAAATACACAAAGCATAAATGCCCAGCGAACTCCAAATAGAATAAATCCAAATAAACTCACTCCAAGACATATTCTGATAAGACTTTCAAATACTGAAGAGAAGGAGCAAGCTCTGAAAGCAGCAAGAGAAAAGCAATTCACCACATACAAAGGAAACAACATAAGACTAAGCATTGACTACTTACCAGCCACCATGGAGGCGAGAAGGCAGTGGCATGACATATTTAAAATTCTGAGAGAGAAAAATTTCCAACCAAGAATACTTCATCCAGCAAAGCTCTCCTTCAAATTTGAGGGAGAGCTTAAATTTTTCACAGACAAACAAATGCTAAGAGATTTTGCTAATAAAAGACCTGCCCTACTTCAGACACTAAAGGGAGCCCTACAGACAGAAACAAAGAAAGGAGAGAGAGATACAGAGAAAGGTTCAGTACTAAAGAGATTCAATATTGGTTCATTAAAGGACAATAAGAGAGAGAGGGAAGAAATATATCTGACAAACATAAACCAAAGAATAGGATGGCTGATTCAAGAAATGCCTTCACAGTAATAACGCTGAATGTAAATGGATTAAACTCCCCAATTAAAAGATATAGATTGGCAGAATGGATCAAAAAATATGAACCATCAATATGTTGCATGCAAGAGACTCATTTAGACATAGGGACACAAAGAAATTGAAAGTGAAAGGATGGAAAAAATACTTCATGCACGCTACAGCCAAAAGAAAGCAGGAATAGCAATATTAATCTCAGATAAAATAGACTTTAAATGCAAGGATGTTATGAGAGACAAAGAAGGCCACTACATACTAAGAAAAGGGGCAATTCAACAAGAACAAATAACAATCGCAACTGCTTATGCACCCAATCAAGGTGCCACAAAATACATGAGACAAACACTGGCAAAACTAAAGGAAGCAATGGATGTTTCCATAATAATTGTGGGAGACTTCAACACATCACTCTCTCCTACAGATAGATCAACCAGAAGACCAATAAGGAAACTGAAAACCTCAACAATCTGATAAATGAATTTAACAGACATATATAGAACATTACATCCCAAATCACCAGGATACACATTCTTCTGTAGTGATCATGGAACTTTCTCCAGAGCAGACCATATGCTGGGACATAAAACAGCCCTCAATAAATTTAAAAAAAAACTGAAATTATGCAAAGCACATTCTCTGTCCACAATGAAATACAATTAGAAGTCAATAACCATCAGAGACTTAGAAAATTCACAAACACCTGGAGGTTAAACAACACACTCCTAAAATAAATGGCTTATAATGTAGAATGCAAGGGGAACTAGCGATAGAGAGCAATTAATGAAGGGGGAACGATAACCCAATAAGAACAGATAAGCTATTGTGGGTAAATTTAATGTTCTGGGAATGCCCAGGAGTGACTATGGTTTGTTAATTTCTGATGGGTGTGGTAGGAACAAGTTCACAAAAATGTTGCTATATTAGGTTATTTTCTGGGGGTAGAGAAGGAACATATTGGAAGTAAAGTAGTTATTTTAGTTTAGTTGTCTTTTTCTTACCCCCTTGTTATGGTGTGTTTGAAACGTTTTTTTATTGTATATCTTTTTTTTAAATTTTTTTATATAGTTAATTAAAAAAAAAGTTAATTAAAAAAAAAAACAATGAAAAAATATGCAGACCCCCCCCTTGAGGAACTGGTGGAGACTGCAGGGGTGTTGGACTTCCCTACCTCAATGGCTGTTGATGTGCAGACATAGGGGACTGGTGGTTTGATGGGCTGAGCGCTCTACCACAGGACTTGCCCCTGGCAAGACTGGCTAGGCCTGCCTATAATTGTGCCTAAGTGCCTCCTCCTGAACACCTCTTTGTTGCTCAGATGTGGTCCTCTCTCTCTAACTAAGCCAACTTGGCAGGTGAAATCACTGCCCTCCCCCCTATGTGGGATCTGATACTCAGGGGAGTGAATCTCCCTGGCAATGTGGAATATGACTTCCAGGGAGGAATGTAGACCTGGCATCGTGGGATGGAGAACATCTTATTGACCAAAAGGGGAATGTGAAAGGAAATGAAATAAGCTTCAGTGGCTGAGACATTCCAAAAGGAGCAGGGAAGTCACTCTGGTGGGCACTCTTACACACAATGTAGACAACAGATTTTAGGTTCTAATGAATTAGAATAGCTAGCAGTAAATACCTGAAACTATCAAAGTACAACCCAGAACCCACGAATCTTGTAGACAATTCTATAAAAATGTAGTATATGAGGGATGACAATGTGATTGGGAAAGCCATATGGACCATACTCCCCTTTGTCCAGTTTATGGATGGAGGAGTAGAAAAATGGGGCGGGGGGGGGGGGGAGGAAGGCACCCAGTGTTCTTTTTTACTTTGGTTGTTCTTTTTCACTTTGGTTTTTATTCTTATTGTTTTTGTGTGTGTGGTAATGAAAATGTCAAAAATTAATTTTGGTGATGAATGCACAACTATGTAATGGTACTGTAAACAATTGAACGCATGCTTTGTTTTGCATGACTGCATGGTATGTGAATATATCTCAATAAAAATGAAGAAAAAAACAATTTTAAAGAAAGAAAAAAAAGCAAGCCACAATTATATACTGCTTACAAATTCCAAATTTAAATAAAATGACACAAATAAGGTAAAAGTAAAAGGGTAAAAAAATTTATGCTATGCTAACACTATCAAAATATAGGAGACACCATATTAACAGCAGAAAAAGTAGATTTCAAAGCAAAGAGACAGTCATTTCATTTATGATGAAAGGGCCAATTATTGCAAGAACATAGCATTCTTAAATGTTTATGAACCTAATAAGAGAACTCAAAATACATGAAGCTGATAGAATTGCAAGAAGAAATTGACAAATCCACAATAATTGATAGAAAAAATTGTCAGAAAATCAATAAGGATATAGAAGAAATAAACAATACTATCAACCAACTTCACCTAATTAAATTTTATGTAACACTCTACTAATCCACATTAGAATATTCATACTTCTTAAGTGCATGCAGATCATTAACAAGATAAACCATACTTAGGGCAAAGGACAAGTCTCAACAAATTCAAAAAGATTCAAGTAATACAATGTATGTTACCTGAGTAATAAAGTTAAATTAGAAATCAATAATAGAAAGATCACTGGAAAATTCCCAAATATTTTGGAAATGAAGTAACACATTTCTAAATAATCCATTGATCAAAGAAGTAACTAAAAGGTAAACTAGAAAGTATGTTTACTTGAATGAAAATACAATATCAAAATTTGTGGGATGCAGCCAAAGCAGTTTTAGAGGGACACTGATAGCACTAAGTTCCTGTTGATGGTTAAGTTTATGTGTCAACTTGGCCAGGTGATGGTGCCCAGGTGTTTGTCAAGGAAGCACTGGACTGAATGTTGCTGCAAGGACATTTTGTGAACTTAAATCATCAGTCAATTGATCGCATCTACGGCTGATTACATCTACAATCAACTGAGGAGATTGCCTTCAACAATGAGAGAAGCCTTGTCCCGTCAGTTGAAGGCTTTAAAAGGAGAAGTGATGTTAGCAGTCAGAAGGGAGAATTTCCATCTCTACTTCAGTCATCCAGCTTCTCCTGGGGGATTCCACTGAAAACCTTCATCAGAGTTCCCAGCTTGGGGCCTGCCCTGTGGAATTTGGATTTGCCCATTCTCACAGTCACATGAGACAATTCTAATAAAAATCTCATAATATTTACAGATGTCTCCTATTGGTTCTATTTCCCTAAAGAATCTTGACTAATACAATATCTATATTAGAAAAGAATAAAAATGTCAAATAGATTTTATTAGCTTCCACCTATAGAAACCAGACAAGGAAGAGCAAATGAAATCCCAAAATAAACAGAAGAATGGAAATAATAAAGATCACTTTGGAAATCAATGAAATAGACAACAGAAAAACATTAGAGGAAATCAACAAAACCAAAAGCTGGTTGTTTTGGTTTGCTAAAGCTGCTGGAATGCAATATACCAGAAATAGGTTGGCTTTTGCAATGGGAATTTATTAGCTTACAAATTTACAGTTCTAAGGCCTTGAAAATGTCCCAATTAAGGCAACAACAGGATGATCGCTTCTCTGAAGACAGGCTGCTGGCATCCAGGGTCCCTCTGTCACATGGGAAGGCACACTGCCAGCTTCTGCTGGTCTTTTGCTCCTGGGTTTCACTGCTTTCAGCTTCTGGTTCCAGCGGCTTTCTCTCTGAGTTTCTGTCGGTCCTCTCCTAGCTAGCTTCTCTGGGGCTTTTCTCTATGAACTTCTCTTAGAGAAGCTTCTCTTATAAAGGACTCCAGGAAAAGGATTAAGACCCACCTTGGCACAGCTCCTCAATTGAAATAACCTAATCAAAAAGTCTCACCCACAACAGGTGTGCACCCACAGGAAAGGGTTAAAAGAACATGGCCTTTTCTGGGATACATAACAATTTCAAACCACTACATTGGTTCTTTGGGATCACTACATGGATAGACCTCTAGCCAGATTTATCAGGAGAAAAGAGAAGACAAAAATTACCAATGTCAGAAATGAAAGATGTCATAATTAAAGATTCTACAGATATTAAAAGGTTAAGGGAATAGTAGAAACAACTTCACACCAAGGTGTTTGACAACTTACATGAAATGAACTAATTCCTTCAAAGTTTTGACACAAACTACCAAGGCTCACTCAAGAAAAAAGATATAATATGGAAAATGTAGCAAAATGTTAAAAATTGGCAGACAGTAGGAGAGATGTTGGAGTTCTTTGTATGGATTTTGTATTATTTTTGCAACTATCCTGTAAATTTGAAATTATTTCAAAAAATTTTTTTAGAAAAGGAAGAAATAGGTAACTTAAACATCCCTATATTGATTAAAGAATTGAAATCGTAGTTAAAGACCTTACAAAAAAGAAAACTTCAGGTCCAGGTGGCTTTACTTGTGAGTTCTACCAAACATTTAAAAAAAAAAATAACACCAGTATTATAAAACTCTGACA